>NC_090743.1:14062424-14137424 GCF_036898095.1 Palaemon carinicauda
TTTTATCTTTTTGCCAGTCAAGTATATTAAGAAAAAAAGGAGGCTTGTTAGATAAACTTGAAAGGCGTCGTAACCTAATCTGTAGTTATCACAATGTTTTATTTTTATTTGTTTATTTATTTTTTGTTATACTTCACCCAGGTTTTCTGGTTTTAACATATGGGAACATTACGAATGATGATATTTGATCATACGATTTTTCTTTTTTCATCTCCTCTCTTGCTCCCATCATTACGTAAAGATGTGGTACTAAAACTTAGTGACTCATCGTCGGAAATTCTTGGACTGACGAGACACAACCAACCTGAATACGTGTGTCATGATACTCTTCACTGCAAGGGGAAGAAGAAGAGAAGAAAAAAAAAAATATAGGGGTGGAGGTGAGTTACCTGAATCAGCACACCAGTCCAGGGTACACCCATGCTTGCCTTACGTAAATCTTCTTGGCACATTATTGGTTTAGACTGTTTATTTGTTAGTGTGTTGGCAGTGCCATGGGGCTTTGCCCTTGCTTCGGAGCCGAGTATAGCATTTGCTGTCCAATGAGGATTAGGGTCGCCTTGCATTTTAACAAATATGGGAGTTCTTGTTTGTTTCTTTGTGTGGCTTTTATTAGCATAAGGGGCGCAAGTAGTTAAATGTATTTATATATGACATGAGCTAGCTATAGTATTTGCATTGTCTTACGCAGTAACTGCATGAAAATAAACTACTTACGATGAAGGCAATAAAATATGTATTTTGGGAGAATAGGAGGAAATTGTTCACGTTAACCTGTCGACGGAATGTGATGTTTTGAATGTGAATATAAAAGCATGTGGCTGCAACTACGTTTCCCCGGCAATGTACTTGACTGCGATTATTTTAAGACATTCGCTGTATAGTAGCTCGTGGTGTTTCGTTCACACAAAACATCCAATGCCACGCGGCCTCGTAAGGAGAGGCAGTTGATTACTTTGTTTTGAAAGAAATCGTGTCTTTAGAAATATTTTCTGAAGGATCTATTGAAAGAAGTGGAAGGTTACGTTTTTTTTTATAATGATGATGATAATGGTTATGATGATTGCTGAAAATAATTACTATTACATATAGTTGCATATCTGTGGGTTTTCTGGGGTTTTTGTGTAAGCTACAGAAGACCAACAGGTAAAATGCATCTAGATATTACTGTCGAATTTGTCAAACTTAAAAAGATACGGACTGTGGATTTCATCATCTAAGATATTCAAATGTTATTGTGGGAAATTTTGGGATGAAGATTTTATCCCTTTTAGTCAACTCTTCAGAGATCATGAATCACGTTAAAAGATTATCCTAAGAAAAAGTTACTTGGACGAACGATATGTTCAGAATATTTTATTGCTCGTAGTAACTGACAATTGCAGAATTAATATCTTGCTTGTGGCTGGAGATTCTTGGCAAGTGAATTCTAGTACTTCTAATTGCCATACCAAATTTGCTTACCAGTTTGGCCAACCACACTGCCATGGTGTCTGAGATGTTACGATTTCCTTCATTAGCCTTTTATTACGTACTGTAAAACATATAAATTATATTTTAATTGTTAGGAATAATACCAATACAGTACATTTTTAAAGAAACATTAAAGTCGACAAAGTAACAAGCTTTCAATGCCATCAGCTTAATAATTTTAATTAACAGGAAATGATTAGGTTACAAAACCATGATTTAAACGTCGTAGTATTTTTTTCATGCTCTATGTAAAAGGCAATTGTATTTCCCACTAAAAGCTAATAATAGCAAGAATATTTATAAGTTGCTTTTATAATCAAGTATCAGCGACGCATAGAGTTTGGCAAGTCTAGCTATGAGTCAGGAAGGATAGACACATTAAGACAGAGTAACTGGCATTTTGACATCAGTAAAAAAATTTTTTTTTATAGTATTTTGCCTTTTTATCCTATCTATTGTAAAAGCTTTCGCCACATCTCTCCAGAAATTGATTATTCTCGTCACCGTTAGAAGGATTTTTCCTATCATTTATGTATAAATAACGGAAGTCTATGTAAATAAGTGACATTCAGCATGCATTGAACATAGGTTTTGTAAGTTATGTTTCAATTTATAAAAGCCATTGGTGCTTGAATTGAATATAATTCACCACAAATTATAAGTCAGTGCTGAATGATTTAGGGACGGGGTCATATAGAAAGTTCATGCGTAATAGAGGTCTAAGGTTTGAATACTAAAAACCATGAAATTTTGATAATAGTGCTTTGATAAAAACTGAAGACTGATATTTCGAGTAAAGTTGACGGCCTGAAGATCGTTCTGCTATGATTAAATTTGGCACCATGTCTTCCTTAGTGACGAATCATGTGTGGGAGCCAGTGTTGGCTGTAGGTGCTTGAGCTTTGGTAATAGACTATTGACCCTATTTGCTTCCTTATATTGCCTTATCTTTCCTGCCCTAATCTTTTATAGAAAATTTTCATTTCGCATGTTTTGATACTCAAGCTTTCGTGTTTAATGGATTTATTTATTGTTAGCTTTTTAATCCTATTATGCCCAGTGTTATTTTTCTCCTTTGTCTGTATGTGTATCAATTTGTTCATTGATTTAGATTTTGTTGTTGGTTGTGTGTGCCCTTTATATATTTTCACATTTAGTATTGAAATCAATAAAGGCTTGCTTTACAGGGTAAAGTGTCTTAGCTTGTTTCACTGGTAATTTTGCCCGTGTGAAATACCAACAGTGAACATCTCCAAATCCATTTTTTTAATCTCGGTTGCATATACGTAATTGTATATTTACATACTTTCTATAATATCGAAACTCCTTAAATCATCGCTCATTCGAGCATCAAATCTTGAAACTTAGCATTGATGCTCTCTCCCTGTTAAGAATAATCTTTTATAGAAATCCTCTGCAATTTTTATCACTTAATCTCTTGTTGATATTTCCAATTTCATCCTTTAAAGCAAACATCTGTTGGCTCCCTTGTATTCAGGTTCTAAGTATCAATGGCAAGACGAAATGGAATGAGAAAGAACGATATAATAAGAATACTAGAATAAACGTCATACCTGCCCTCCATGTTTTTCGTCCAATGGCACTTTTATCATGTAATCTTCCTTTGAATATAAGGGACCTTTCTCTTCTGGGAGGCCGGCTTCTTTCAACCTATCCTTCTCCTTTTCATTGGGACTTTTTGGATCCTCCATCTATACTAGTCTTTTATGCGGAGACCGCAAGAATCTTTTCTTAGAAATTCCGCTTCTCTGTTGCTGATCTGCAATGAAATAAAAAAAATGCAATTTTAAGATATTAAGATAAGTATCGCCGAG
This sequence comes from Palaemon carinicauda, assembly GCF_036898095.1. NCBI lineage: Eukaryota > Metazoa > Arthropoda > Malacostraca > Decapoda > Palaemonidae > Palaemon > Palaemon carinicauda. Next base: position 14,065,733 of record NC_090743.1, read on the forward strand.
GGATACAAGATGAATGTCCTATACAATGATATCTAGATAGAGAAATTTATAAATGAGTTGGTTTGTTGTTGGTGGAAGAAATTTACATACTGCATACATCGTGAATAGATGAAGAGGTTATTCAAATTATTTTTAGTCAGTGCCTTTGAAACGTAAGATCATGTGCGAGATAGTGTAATGCTATTTATATCAACTTGAATATTGATGAGTGGATTGTGGATGCGTAGTTGGCCTTTGGTATTATGCGCTATAGACGTGAACTATTGATACTGTTTGCGACAGGTTAGATTTATATAAAAATCTTGTACTAACTTGTGATGCTGCATTATCTCTTACGATGATTTTTTATCTATACTACTTGTCTTGACAAAATTTTCCACTCTTTGGTACTCAAAATTTATCTGTTGGTTAAAGGTTACTAATTAATAGATAAAAATCTCTCAGGTATTGCGTTATCATCTCTTCATTATAAAGAAATTTTTTTGTTTTTGTAATGGATGCGTCTTGATTAATTAACTATTGTGTATTTACGTAAATGCAAATAAATGTACATCTGTTTAATTGCAAAGCTTCAGTACCTGGAACCTTATGGCAAATATTTTTATTAGTGTGAATTATTTTCGTCGTTGTTAATATCATTGAGAATGATTCATCTGAACTGCGCTTCTTAACCCAACTTGGCATCCATTACTATATGTTGCAAAACCTTTTACAATATCTCTCTCTCTCTCTCTCTCTCTCTCTCTCTCTCTCTCTCTCTCTCTCTCTCTCTCTCTCTCTCTCTCTCTCTCTCTCTCTCAATAAAATTTGCGCAGAAATTTTCGTTTGTCTAAATTTTAGTCTTTGGAGGTCTAGAAATTTACGTGTAAATGAACAAAAGTAAACTAATATATAGTGTTGTGTGCATTGACGTTACATGGATGATTAAACAGAGACAGTTACCATTCAACTACATATAGAATAGGTAGTAATTTTTAGTTAAATTATGTCCCCTTTGAAATTTTAAAGTTAATGCTTGACAAAACGGTAACGAGTCGAGCTTTTTTTTATGGTACTACTCATTGAAGTCTTAAAATTATCGCTAGTATTATTTTTCAGAAGAATTTAGTTAATATGAAAATGTTATCTATATGCTACACCTCAGACATTGAATATATTTTTTCCATTCATTTAAATAAAATAGATTGTATATCATCTGGGTATTCGATTATTGAGACCCTGAAATCTGCTGCTAATTTAAATTAGTAACGAAACTTTTTAAACATTTGGGGAAAATTGATGGTTACTGTGACAAGTTTTTTTTTTTTTTTAATAGCAAAATATTTAGGAATCTGATTTTCCAGCCAAACTTTATAAAAAAAAAAAGTGATAATTTTGAGTCTGTTATGTTTCTGGAATATCTACTTCATTGTTTTATTGGTAAAATTTGTCTTAAGAACAGTTGATGAAATATTCTGAAAAGTTAACTTTAGGATATGATTTTTTTTTTTATCACATCAAACAACTTGCGTATCCTAAGACTTTTAGTAGTTTATTTCACGGAAACCTGTACTAAAATATCCCCAACTCGTGAGTTTAGGACATGAGATTTTGTACTCGAGTATTTATAAATCGGAGTTTTTGCACACGAACCAGAAAAAGAAATATTCGAATATTTCTAGCTTTACCATAAAGTATTCTACTGTGCTGTCATATGACATACTGTTAGAATTTAACGGCTGTTAGGATAGTGTTAGAATAAATTATTGTTAGTTTATGTAATTTAATATTCTTGGATGTTTGAAATATGACCAGAACCTTACTGACATATTTGTCTATTCATTCTATGGGTGAAGCATCTCTTCAATTTTCTAGCTGATTGGTTCTAGCCAAGCTGAACAATTAATTAAAGTTTGAAATTTACCACTTGGACTGTAGTTGTTTTTCCTATTTTAGAAATTCCACTATTGTATTTTGCCTTCCTGTAATGCACCCGAAACTATTACAATGTTGTCTGTTCTCATAGGTTGATGGTGCCACCAGTTCATATCACGCGGGGCACTCGTCGGTATGTAGCTGTCCCTACACCCTACATTTTAGCATTCTATTTTACCCTTATTCTTTTCAACATTTAATTGATAATGCAACTGTGACGTTTTCCTCCAGTTGCACTAAGGTGCTTAATAGCTTTTACAGCCTCCTCCCCCCATTTCGGCATAAATTTCATAAATCCGAAGTTATTTTGAATTTTTGAGACCTTGTCATGTGGTCTTGAACTTAATGTTTACTGTATGTGGGGCCGTCTCTTGTAACATTTAAGTTTTTTTTGTCTGTTGATCTAATAGGTTTGTTCCCCAAAAAAGTAGTTTGACACTTCTGAATCATCAATATCTGGTGGAGAGAGAGAGAGAGAGAGAGAGAGAGAGAGAGAGAGAGAGAGAGAGAGAGAGAGGTGGGGGGGTTGCCGTTCCTTCAAGACATTAGCCCTTGGTAGAGAAACTTATGACCATGACCTGGTATGATGCAGTTAAAGTAACCGCTCCTAGGTTTCTCGATCGGGATATCGCTAATTGGCTGGAGTGTTTGAATGAAACCAAAACTGCAGATCAAGGAGGACAATCTGCTCGTTTACTCTGTTGTGTGAATAACTGCTGCTTCTGTGTCATTGTTCTTAATCAGGTATGTGGCTTTCGGTGAGGGCGCAAGGTCTGACTTCCAGTTGACATGTAGTCTCGAACACTAACACGACTGTCACTTCAGATTTAGATTATTTCGTAAATCATCTGTTGCTACCCTAATCTTAAGCCATTCCTCCTGGTATCTCGAAAGTCTTTTGTAACTCATAGGAGCCCACCAGTGAAATTAATTTTTGCTAAAATTAAGTGATCGTGTTTTCTCATGACGTTTTCGCAATGCCAGTTTAAGGCCCCCCCCCAGCGTCTCATGGGTGAGCAACAATTTAGTAGTAGATAGATTGTGCTTGCTTTATGGCAGTTTAGACCGTAGGCGTATTTGAAGTCTGTGTGACAACCATGTGCGAAGTTGTGGTTAAGGTTGTGGTTAATTCGGTCTATCTTTTGCTCGATCTTGATCAACATAATTAATCCCTGAAAATTTCACTACTCTTGAGTAAAATTGTGGCCAGGAAGTTGTTCACAATCAGACAAACTGGCGAAAACATAACCACCTCCCAAATTCGTTGGCGGAGGTAACCAAGCACGCGAGTATGGCATTAGACGTAGCACTCAAATATTTAAGCATCTTAATTTATGCTCTGTGAATCTGTGAACCACAACTAGAAATGCACTAAGACTTAGTTTATGACATGAAGTACACTACTATCATAATGACACGCTTTACGACAATTTAAGATTACGCCTATAGCTCGCTGGCATTGTTAACTACGTTGTACTTGTCATGGCGTGATTTTCTTGAATTAGCCTGATGAAATTGGGTTTAATTGGGTTGTGTCGTACAGGCCACCAGTGAGGCTGCGGTGATAAGTTAAGTTAGTTTGCGTTACTATTTTGAATTCAGTTGCGTCCTGGTGTCACCACTTAATGTAATTTTTGTGCTTTCCGAATGGTTACGTAAACAATACCAACAGTAATCAATAATAATAATGATGCTAATCTCATGCGAAAGGATTATGTGATCGTCAAAAACTGTCCCACATGAAACAGCGAGAAGTGAAGAGCAGTGTTTGTGCTTTTGCGTGTCACAGCAGTGAGGGAGACGCACCTGCACTCTTTTGTAAAAGGACGTGATTGGTCCTTCATGGTTTATTATGAGCTTTAACTGGTGCTCATGACAGGGAAGTGATGGGGACACTCTGGGTCTAGATTATGATTGACATTACTTCCTGTTTCGACCGGGTTGTTGACATTGCGCTTTGCAGAAGCTGTGATTTCATGTCCCTTTTCGGATGAAGTGTCCTCGTCAATGCTCATTGTGATCTGTCTGGATTACACAAGCCTATCACCTACGCAGACATCTTGGTATAAAAAAGAATGTGTAGTTAATTCGTGCTGTATTATTGTTTCCCAGACCAGGTTCAAACCATCCTGGCAAGGAAGGGTGTTTTAATTCCTCTCGCAAATTTCCATTAGAAATATTCCTTAGAAAGCTTAAAGATTGTCAGGGAATGGAGAAGTTAATAATTAGTGAATGGGATTGATCAGGTATACATAACATGTGTACTTGTTTTGATTTTGTATACGAAGATACTGTTCGATAAAATCTGTTTCATGTTTAGGAAGACACTTTATACCCCGCGGATTTTTTAAAAAGCAGTTAAACACAGCTTAAACTTTCCGTAGGGTTTATTCAGTTGTTGACGAGGATGTAAAGAAATAAAAGTACGTCTGGCGAATATTTTATGTACCTAGGTTGCAAGTCAGACAGTACTTTGTTTCTTTTTTTCTACGGTCTAAGACTTTTTGTTAAAATACACAAGTAGCGTTTTGATAATATAAAAAGAGCACACACAAACTTGGAAGAGGCGAACGCATGGAAATATTCTAGAAGTTGACAGATCTAATCAGGATTGTTACAACCAATATAAATAAAGAAAATTCTGAACTATAATGAACATATGAAAGGGTCTCCGGATAGGGTGATCATCTGGAATATAAAAATGACAGAATTGGTTGACCTTCAGTGGGCAACGTGTTCTCGAATGCGCACTCCTAATCAATGTTGTGAATTCTTTCATCCTTGTCCTTGGAAAGGTGACATCATCACATTTACTCGTTTATTACTGCTGCTTTAAGTTGTGTGTGTGTATATATATATATATATATATATATATATATATATATATATATATATAATATATATATATATATATATATATATATATATATATATACTTTTTTTTTTCTTCAAGGAGTATTTCAGAAGAATCTTGTTTTGCAGCCTAATAACCAGTTGCGATGGTTCTACATGAAATAGCAGTTGTAACGATAGTGACTCGAAACTGATATGCAGGCCAATTTGTATTTTCTTTAATGGATTTATAATGGAAATCTCAATCTTCCTCATCTTTTTGGAAGATTTTTTCGTAGAAAATATATATATATATATATATATACTGTATACTGTATATATATATATATATATATATATATATATATATATATATATATATATATTATATATACAATGGGAAATGTAGGTATTTAACAGAAAGAGCTCCTGCTTTTATATGAATGTAAGGATTTGTAATGATGACTACTTTTGCAAAAGTGCAAAATACATAAATTATCTGAGTAAGGTGTTAGAGAGAGAGAGAGAGAGAGAGAGAGAGAGAGAGAGAGAGAGAGAGAGAGAGAGAGAGAGAGAGAGAGAGAGAGAGAGATGTTCTTGTTTTCCGAGTAACTTAAAACTCCAGCCATGTTATGCTAAGTTAACAATTTGCGATGTTTAAAGTTATAGAGTTTGTCATCAGATATGCTGAAAACTCGTTTTATGTCAGTTTCTCGTGGCAAAGTAACCCAGACTGAGAAGAGGTTTTAAGTTATTTGTATTTTTATTCCTTTATAATGAAAATCATTTAGAAAAACCGGTATCTAAATCATTGTATGAACGGTTACATATATCATTCGTGATTATTGTTAAGAGTTTTTTCTTAGCTGTGTGTATGTGCTTCATAATAGGCGTCGCCTGTTATTTAATTCGAACATTACTTCAATATACAGTACAGTATATATGTTGTTTTTATGCGTGTGTGTTTGTGTGTGTGTATATATATATATATATATATATATATATATATATATATATATATATATATATAATGTATGTGTGTATATGTTTATATATATGGAGAGAGAGAGAGAGAGAGAGAGAGAGAGAGAGAGAGAGAGAGAGAGAGAGATTCAGATCCGGTTGATTACAAGATTGAATTTATTTTCTTGTTTAGATGAAGTGCAATTTGCAGAAAAAATATTTGTTGAACGAAATTTTTTTTTCTCAATTGATACAAAGTCCTCATACTTTAATACCAGTTTTCTTTTCGGAATATTTCTCCGTTTATTGCTGTAAAAGTATTTGATAAGGCTTTGAGAGTAACTCAGGTGGAAAATCCTTGTCGAGGTGGAAAAACAAGCTTTAACGAATGCGACACGTAATTATGTTGTGATTGCACTAGAGAGTTGGATTACTCTCTCTCTCTCTCTCTCTCTCTCTCTCTCTCTCTCTCTCTCTCTCTCTCTCTCTCTCTCTCTCTGCGGGGGATTGGATAAGGGTGTTATTCCTGAGACGTGATTGTGAATTACATTGCTAGTAAATGAAGGTCAGGTGCTTGAAAGTGCTTTTATTCCTACAAAGATTTTAATAGCCTACTATTTTTATCAAGAAACAATGACACAATAGGGATGTAATGTCGTTTAAACTCCTGTATTTTATGATTGATACGGTTTTCCCCTTATAAGTGTGCGTATTAAAGGGAATTGATTGTACTGAAAACACATTTGAATGTAATTGTTCTTTAGTCTTGGTTAGTGCCATAGCCTCTGTACCATGGTCTTCCACTGTCTTGGGTTAAGAGTTCTCTTGCTTGAGGATACACTCGGGCACACTGTTCTATCTAGTTTCTCTTCCTCTTGTTTTGTTGAAGTTTTTATAGTTTATATAGGAAATATTCTTTTAATGTTACTATTCTTAGAATATATTATTTTCCTAATTTCCTTCCCTCAATGGGCTATTTTCCCTGTTGGGCCCCTTAGGCTTATTGCATCGTGGTTTTCCAGCTAGGGTTGTAGCTTAGCATTTAATAATAATAATTCCATGAATACACTTGAAAGATTGTACGCAAAAGTAGGGTAGTGAAAGTAATTACGAACCTTCCTCTGGTGGCATATGCATATTTCTTGATTTATGTCTCATCTGGCGTCTATATTAACGAGTTTCGTAATTTAGATGGGGAATGTCAAAACATGTTTTGAGAAAAAATGGCACATTTCCATATTTCAGAAACCTTGGTATTTTGGAATTATTATCCTATCTTTGTCTTAGAAAGTCGTTCATTGTTATTTTGGACAAAGTTCACATTTCATTATTTTATATACATGTTTTGTTTTATAATTTTCGGCCTCATTATTGTAAAACTTTGTTTGAAATAACACATTTCGTTGTTGGAATATTTCCCTAATCAAGGTCAAGTGAGTTGTTTTGAAATTGTGGGGAAATTTTGTCCATTGTTGCTTTTATATTGTTTATCTTTATCATTCGTTTATCGAAATTATTTTAAAATCTGTTCTCAGTGTATATTTAATTATTAGATTGATAATGAGCATGTCTCCTTGAAAGTTACCTTTAAGCATTGCAATGTATTTATAAAATTTATTGTGAAATTTACTCATTTTATTTTCTCGTGTCATGAAAAATTACAATGACTAAAGACAAGTATTCTCGAGAACTGGGCATCGATTCTTCCTTGTTTTTCCAACCGCAATTTGGCTCAAACTGAAGAATGTGTTTATTGGGTGGGCGGGATCCACGCTTTACAAGGATGAAGGTGTCTAATTGGGGACGATTTTGGTCGAGGCTTAGCTTGTAAGGGCTGCCAAGAGGAGAGGGTCCTGCAGTATTTTAGTCTTGAAAGGATTTATAGTTTTTCTATCGAACTGCCATACATTTTATGTTTTTCTATCAAACTGGAATACATTTCATATTTTTCTATCAAACTCCAAAGCATTTTGTTTTTCTGTCAAAATACAATACATTTTATAGTTTTTTTATCAAACGGCAATACATTGTTTTTCTATCAAACTGCAATGCGTTTTATGTTATTCTCTCAAACTGGACTAATTTCATATTTTTCTAACAAACTGGAAAGCATTTTGTTTTTTTATATCAAAATGCAATACATTCAACAAAAAATTCTATCAAACGGCAATAAATTTTTTTCTATCAAAATGCAATACATTTTATATTTTTTCTATCAAACGGCAATACATTTTTTTTTCTACCAAACTGCAATACATTTCAAGTGAATGGAATTGATGTTTGTAAATTGAAGAAGGTATTCAACGACATTTAATTATAACATATTTAAAATAGGTGGATGAATTTAGAATTTCGATTTTTCACATCTGGAATCTACGAATAGCATTTCAGTTTCTGCTTATCTGTGATCTACGAATATCGCGGCGATTTTCATTTCAGTAATTTTCTGGGAAATTTTATATCGATTGCAGGAGAAACTGAAACCATCGTCTAGACATGTAATATAATCCAATTTTTTTATGAAATTCTCACTTTTTCAGTTTGTTTATATAAAATCGAGACTATTTGGTTTCATTGTCATCTTATTATTTCACGTTTTTATACTCCTTTTTTATATAAAAAAAATAGGAAACACCGTGCTGAAGGTTGTTCGTGCACTTATATCCACTTTAAAACATCCTGGAAACGAAATATTTAATACCGGTAAATACCTGACTTCTAAATCAACAAAATGTAATTGAAGTCTTCGGGTGTGTGTTTTAACCATAACAGTAAATTCAATTGCGAAAGGAGCTCGAACATTAGTAATACAAAGAATCGAATTAAAAATACTTGAGGATTTTGTAAACGTAAGAAAGTATAAAGCACTATGTAAAACCATGTGGTGAAAATGTTACAAAGAAATCAGCTGATATCCTCAAACATTGAAAATATGTGAATGATATTAATGAAAACGAAACAATTTTAAGGAAATTACCGCAGTCTAATCTTGAAACAGGGCGAATGCGCTCTGACAGACGATTGGTACCCAAGCTTTGTCTCCTCCTTCCGCAAACGTTGGTGACTTACTGGTAGTACTCTGGCACAGGTTGGCACCTTGGCTGTTTACTCGTGTTCACCTCCGCCAACCAACTGGTTCTGTCATCCGACATTCCCTTATTCTCTACGCTCATGCTCCAACGACGCACCCAGTGCCTTCCCCCTTCCCCCCAGCATGTCTGCACCTATTTTCTATTATTTTTCTTTCATTGTGTCTGATTAGTTCTCAAGTAAAGTCAAGATCTTTCGTTATCCTTAACCCACAATGTGCTGGGCTATTTCTTACTAGCTCTTGATGAATACTACTAGTGCGAACTGAATTATCTCACGGTTGGATTTGTGGTGTGGTTTTTTTTTAATGGGGGGGGGGGGGCACTATGTGGGAGACACGACAAAGACTCCAATAATTTCCCTTCTTTGTCATTTTGTTTTTCATGAAACTAACTAAAACAAAGTTTTATTGATGAATAGATACTTTGTCACGTGTCGTTAACAATCAAATTCTTACCCTGCTTTCATTTTTCTGTTTTGTTGATTTTTGTTTTGTATATGTTGATATAAGATATGTTGTTAAAATGTTTATAATTGATGTATCTTGGTTATATATCTTGCAATCTATTTGAGATCCAGTTGAACCTATTAAATGCCACATCAGGAGGTAAGGGAAACTTATTAGAATCTCATAAGACTGGAATCTTGACAAGTTTGTTTAAAAAAAAAAACAAAAAAAATATTAGAGAATATGTTGACAATATAAAAGCGAGTTTGAGTAAGATACTTATAACTTTAGATTTTTTCCTTTATTTTAATATTGCCCATAAATCTGCTTGAAAATTATGGTTGATTTTAGTCTTCTAAATATTTGGGGATTATCTTTGACGACACAAGCGATTAACGCAACAATATCAACAAAAACAAAATTAAAAATTAGCGAAGTGTAAACCTTCGTTTCAATATATATATATATATATATATATATATATATATATATATATATATATATTTATATATATAGATAGATAGATAGATAGATAGATATATAATTATATATATACAGTATATATAGATAGATAGATATATATATATATATATATATATATATATATATATATATATATATAGATGGATATATATATTATATATATGTTACAGGCAAACTGTGTAACCAGGCATTTTGCGAAATGCCAAAGTATTTTAGGTATTTCGTGAAATGACTGATTCACTTGGGGATTTCGCGAAATGACTAAAATTTCCAGGCATTACGCGAAATGACTGGTTTTAGAGCCCAGGGATTTCGCTAAATGCCTGGTTCATAAGAATTTTAGGTCAATATTGTATATTTGCTGTTGTATATGCTAATTGCATTTTAGCAGCAATGGCTTTTTTTTTCCAGGGGCAGAGTTTTAGGTTGAATAGAATATAATTGCAGGTATATTGTACATTTCTAGGGTTTTTTATTAGCAACAATTCTGTAACAATATATTTCTTAAAACCATATATTGTTTCTTTCATTAAATGTACAATTAGACAAAAGTGCCTTTCTTCAGTGCCTCACGAAGAGATACTTGCTGTTCTTGGTTGATTTCATCAACAATCGTTGGGGGCATAAGTTAAATTCAGTCCTTGTGAGTATAGTCCTTAGTATCCCCGTCTTTCCCCCAATAGTGTATGTCATTTTCATTTCCTTCCATGATGATTCCTAGAAGATTTCTTGGATCCTCCCTTCCCCTGTCAACGTGTGGAACTGGCACAGCAACAATGTCCCCTATTTCCCTGGCCTTTAAGTCGATCCTACTACGTTTGACAATACGTTCTGCCTGGCACATTTCTGGCGCTCTTGCAGTTCTTAGAAATTTCTTGTTGTCTTGGTGCAATATGGGGTGCTGAACTGAGTGGACCTGGGGTGGCTAGGTGAAGATGGTGACTGGCTCATCAATGGATTGGGGTGGCTTGGTGGTGATGATGACTGGCTCAAAGGCCTCGAGTGGCTCTTCACTTGGATCAGTAGGTAACTGGGCTCCTAGTGCTGTAAGATCATCTGTTCTGTCTCTAAGCGGTCAATGACCTCCTGAAGCAAGCTAGTGGAAGTGAGTACAATGGATCCTCAGCAAGCAAAGCAGCATATGGAATTCTCTTGATTCCGGAATGGTATGATGAGTTCTTCTGGTTCTGAACAAAATTGAAGGCCTTGGGACCAATCTTGGGTGTAGTTGTCAGAGAGTCAAACAACCAGCATGTCTTTGATGTCTAAAGTTCGCCCGTTCGACTGAACCTTGACTCTGCCTCTCTGGGGGCTTGCCATGCACAAGATGCGGCCAGAGATCCTTCATCTCTCGAACCACCTGGGCAGTGAACTTAGATCCATCATCTGATTGTAGGATGCATGGAGCACCAATCAATATGAAGATATCCAAAAGCTGAAAAGTAACCTCAGCTACTCCCTTGGATGTGAATGGGCGCAGGATGACAAACCTGGTCAGATGGCACTGGCACACAATAATCCACTTGTGTTGGGCTTGTGGAGATGACTGCATGTCAATTAAATCGACTTGGAAGCGAGAATTGAAATCCTAAGTAAGTATGGGGCGAACCACAACTCCCTTTGTCTTGGTTCTTTTTGTCTTTTCGTGACAGGTAATGCAGTAGGACTTGAACAGGTCGACAGCCTCCCTTGTGATGTTTGCATATTTAGAGTATGACATTAGTTTTACTTAAATCTGCAATCCAAATTGTTTCAAACAATTATCTAAAACTGCTTATATTGATCACGGTACTTACTTGTTGAATTACCTGCTCTTATGATTAAAAGAAATCAAAATGAGAGAATTACCTGCTCACATAGTTAAGAGAGATAAAAGAAAGAGACTATTTCAAACAAAACTTAATTAACTTCTCAGGTACTTAAATTTAAAGTGAACACATGTGCTTGAAACAATTCTGGCTCCAATTTATATGAAAAATATATGAACAGATATAAATAAAGCCTATTTATAACATAAAGATTCAAAATCAACTTTCAGTGAATTAGAATCCGTGTCAAAAACACATTAAAGTGGTGTTTTTCAACAAATACCAGAATTACACAGTTTGCCTGAATTCTATCAGGCAAAGTGTGTAATTAGAACTGCTAAATTTCAGTCATTTCACGTAATACCTGGAAATTTTAGTCATTTCGCGAAATCCCTAAGTGAATCAGTCATTTCGCGAAATGCCTAAAATCTGTAGGTATTTCATGAAATGCCTGGTTACACAGTTTGCCTGTAACATATATATATATATATATATATATATATATATATATATATATATATATATATATATATATATATATATATATATATATATATATATATATATATATATATATATATATATAATATATATATATATATTTATATATATATATACATATACATATATAAATATACAATTTATAGGATTTTCTACTAAACACACCATTACAAAAGGGTCGTCAGTAGCTTGATAAACTTCACTTCACATACATCTACCATGTTACTGAGAAAAAAAACAAGGGATGGATATACTGTGTGTGTGTGTGTGTGTGTATATATATATATATATATATATAATATATATATATATATATATATATATATATATATATATATATATATATTATAGGATTACAGGTGAAGTTCCTATATATGGTGTGCAGCAGGGTCCAAAAACACATCAGTAACAAGTGAGCAAGTCCTGAACGCGGACATGGTCCTCGTAGAGGACATACCTCCGCTAAGGTGACCTAGAGCGCCATATGTCCTAGAATCATGAATTGATGTGACTTCGACTTTCAAGTAACGTTTGACCTTTAATTTAGCTTAACCATTCAATGGCCTTGGCAGTTACCTGACACTGAGGTTGAAGGACTTTTGACTGTTTGTGTGTTGGTAGCATTGGGAAGCTCTTGTGGGTGTGTTCGATTTTATTTTTTTTTGACGTGATGATGGCATTGACGCGAGAGTCGAACATATGAATTAATAATGAGCAATAGTAATAATATGTCGTTGGGTGATGTATAGAAAACAAATACGAATGTATGCTTTGCACGTTTATTAGAGCAAAATTAGAAATGAGTCAAATGACATGTGTACATAAATATATATGAACAGATGATCGAACATAGGAATACAAAAAAGACAATAGTGACCTTGATATACAAGATATTTATTAAAGAGATAAAAAAATCACTACAAACAGAACAATAGGATATATATATAAGGTTTTTCAGAAATGTCATTATCATGTTCAGTGATAATGTTGGAGAGGTGTTACAGTAAATTAGGTCCTAGGTATCAAGGTCGCTTATTTTCCATATTTATCAACAATATTTCCTCCTCGAAATTTCAGGCTCCGAATTTTATAGGCTGTTGACGTGAAAAAAATAATACGTGTAAAGGTCTAGTACATCTAAATAGAACTGTTACGTTTAAACGTGGCAGCACTAATTTGAATAATAAGTAAGTCGTTCAGGATAGTTCATACATTATTGGCAGTTTGGAACACATATAACATTAATTATTATCAAAAACGTTCTCAATGTATTTGGAAATCAAATGGAGTAGGAAGAACGGTTCATGTAGGTTGAAAATGACTTACAACCGGCTCAGGAAAATAAAATAGAAGATGATTCAAGGCATATGTCAGACATGCTTGTAAACATGGATTTGCAATGCAATTTGGTGTATCAAACAATAGAACAATGACAACAGTATGTAGAATATTGAGACGACTCAGCTTTGTTGGTTGTCGCCAATATATAGAGTTCGTTGCGCGTTTATTTCATGACGTGGTGATGTTCAAAATATGTATACAAGTAGAGTGTTACTGACATATACAATATCAATAAATTAATGAAACAGAAATTATATCATGATCAGAGTAGTATGTATCCAACACACGAATGGATACACCATCGGTTCTGTTGATGTACACGTGGTCGAGGAGTGAGCCATAATCGGTGGTGGGTGATTTCACATGTTGGTGGAAGCCGTGCTGATTCATGGTCTGGAGTATGGCGTGGTTGGTGTCACCAGTCAGGTCGATGTTAAAATCTCCTAAGATAACAGTCAACTCATGACTTTGCAGTAAATGCATGAGCTGTTCCAGTTTGTCCAGAAACAGTGGCTGGCTGAATGATGGAGGTCTGTAGACTGTGATGATGTTGATATTTACATGTGCTTTGGTAATTTTCACTGCCAAGAATTCGATATCTCTGACTGGAAAATCCAAAAGCACTGGCTGGTAAAGGTCGGCGGCGAAGGTCATGATGCCTCCACCTCTTCCAACGGATCTATCTGCTCGGAAGCATCGAGATTCGTCTAATATGTGTTTGTTGATATCGAGTTGTTGTCCTGTAATAGCAGTGTTAATGTTAACTTAGCAATAATTGAAATAAATAGTACCAAAACAAAAGAAAATTATTATTATTATTATTATTATTATTATTATTATTATTATTATATTATTATTATTATTATTATTATTATTATTATACCATTTAGGAAAAATAGTGTATCAATTATGTGCCCAAATAATTGCTGTTGGATGTAAATTCTAATGTAATATATATTCATTTTACCTGGTTTGAGGAATGTTTCCACGAAGCAAAAGACGTCAGTTTGGGCAATGCCTGGGTGTGCTATCAGGTCCTCAAGGTGTTCCATGTATGATCGGATGTTGAGAAGATTAATGTCGATTGTTGTGTGAGAAGAGTGCGGAAATTCGTTTGTAGGTGGTGGGGTGAGAGTTCGCAGACGGTCCATTTCCCGAATTACGGATGGATTAACTCTAATGGAACTTTGATCAAAACCCAACAAGTACAAACCAGTTAATTTTTTCACACGACTGAGGGTAACGTAGGCTTGACCAGGCATGAAGTTCCCTCTGCCTTCCATGCACACAACTATGGTGTCGAGTGTTTTCCCTTGAACTTTGTGGATAGTAGAACCCCAGGCAAGGTTAAGGGGGAATTGTGTCCGTTTGGCTTCTACGGATCTGCGGCCACTGCCAACAAAAAATGTAACTTCTTGCCTCTTTATTGGAACAGCATCTGGGTAGTTTTGTTTGTACTGGCTGTTGGCGATAGCTTCTTTTCCAACACGTTCACTGTCGAATTTAACCAGAACAGCAAGGACGTTATTTTCCAAGGTGTCAATGCCAACAACGGTGCCACAGACGCCATTGACGAGTCCGTCAGAAACGTTGATATTGACAGTGACCATCACTCGAGCTCCAACAGCAAGGGACACAACATCTCTCAAACCGCCCGTATCAGATGCTTTGGTTGAGAGCACAACATCTATAAGACCAGTTTGAACATCTTTCTTCTTGTCTACAGCGTTGATGTGGTATACTTGTGTTGTCAGCGTGGCAAGATGCTTTTGGTTATGTTCATCGACCTGTTTGTTTGTTTTGAATACATGCAAAGCATCATGGGGATAAGAAGGGTCCGAATCAGAAATAACTCTGGATTTGAGGATATTTATGTCATCCTCGGTACAAGATGCTGTTCTGACCCTCATAAGGAGATCCGCAAATGCTTTGTCTTCTCTCTGACGCATGCTTTCTGTAAGTTCCATCATTGTGAAGTTTTCTTGCCAAAGTGATTCGTGGAGTCTGGCATAGCTGTCGGATGGCCGTTCAAAGACGTGGCTCTGTCCAACTGGTTGTAGCTGAAAGAGATCACCGACAGCTAAGACACTAACACCTCCAAATCGTGAATCAGGATTTGAGTTTCCAGTTATATCTTGTAAACGCCGATGAATGTGATAGAACAGATCTGCTCCAACCATTGACACCTCGTCAATAATGAGTAGTTTGAGCTTTCCTATCCTTGATCTCAGAGTATTCAATTTTTCGCTGCTCAGGTGTTGGTATTCTTTCTTGGTGCGTGGGCCGCATGAGAAGCTGAATGCAGAGTGCAGTGTCATGCCATCAATCCCAAACGCAGCAGTTCCAGTGAATGCGGTGAGCAAAACTGGCAAGTCGTCAGGTTCAAAGTGGCCGGATAGGGGCTTCAGAAGTCTCATGGTGTCGTGATGGATTAATTTGATTATGTGACTTTTACCGACCCCACCGGGACCACTAAGAAACAATCGGTATTCTGGTGTAGGTTTGCAATGTTTGAGTGCAAATATCATATTCTTACACCATTGTCTGTGATACTTGATGATTTCCTTCTGTTTGGGGTTGAGCGAACGCATCATCTCTCTATATTGTTGAGGTGACATCAAGCTTTTACCAAGTTCAGACGAAAAGCGTGCGTGAAGCTCGGAACGATTTCTGGAAGGTTGGTCACCGGAGTGGAGATCAATGTTTTCATTTGCTTCATCTTCAGGTAAGTCCCTCTCCACGAGTCGTCCTTCGTCTTCTTGATCCGCTTGCATGTTTTCAGCGTTTGGAGCAACATCATCCCATGCATCTTCTGGAGGACCTATATTTTGTAAGTCCTCATATGCTCTGTCGAGTTCTTCTGCATTTTGACTAAATAATGCTTCGTTATTTCTCACTGTTTCGCGGACACTGTCGTAATGATTTTCAAATGTAGGATAGTTTCCTCTAAGGTCGTGTTCTTCGTTGCGCCATGGGAAGTATAGCATAATAAGATTTCTATATTTTTCTTCCCCGTCAGACTTCTCCTTATGGAATCTAATAACGCAGTGACGTCGGCGCCTCCTCATGCATCCTAGAGTTTTTCAGATGTATAGTTTTGGGGTGTCTTTCTATGTTCCTCTGTTCTTCAACATCTGGTTCATTGGCGTCATCATCGCTACCTTCGAGCTCATCTGCCATGTGATCTGTATCATTGCGAGAGTCTTGTCCACCGGTATTATATGTTGCAGCAAATTCAGCTAAACACATGTTGCCAAGCGAATCTGGTCTGGAGCTGTATCTGTCCAAGAGCGTTGTGCAGAAAATACTTTCATCATCGTCTGTGAGGTTCTGTAAAAGAGCTTGTGGCTTCAGGAGTGAGACTCGCTTTTCCTTGGGTGCGGTGTTTACAAATGTTACCTTTCTGCTCGACTTTTTTAGGGGCATTGACAGCAATCTATATACAGCTTCTTGAGCACTAACTTCTCTATTGTTCAAAAAGGCAGAACCAACTTTCCTGAGCTTGTCTCTGATGTCAGTGTCGGTGCTTTCCTGAGATACCTTCTTCAGGAGCTCACTCATTGCTTTTTCACTTTTCATCATGTAGCTCGTCACATACATGATGCACGAGTATGGGTCTGTGATGAACTGAAGGTCCATGTTGGCACGCCAGGTTAGCAGAATATGAGGATTGTATTGGTTGATGAACCTTTCAATTGGTCTCCTTTGTAGGAAAATTTTCATGCCCGATTTCATCAGCTTCAAAGCTTCTTCATACATCTGCGGATGGACGTTACACTTCTCGAGCAACGTGTCCAACGATATATCTTCTGGGGTCTCTTTGTCCTCCAATACTGTACGCACTCCTGCTAACATTGTTTGATTTCTTTCGATTTTTCTTTGTACACATTCTATGTCTGGTTCGTCTGGCTTTCGTCCTATGACAGTGTTGTAGCTCGGTGGGTGTGGAAATTTGAATCTACAAGACCCATATTTCCTACACGTTGATGAATGTGTGTGTTTCTGAAGTGAGAGCACTAATTTGCGTAGGTCACTGTCTTCTTGGGGAATAGCGCAGGTTTGATACCTGTCTATAAAAGCCACAACTTCTTCGTCTGTATCGACATCTAGTTTGGGAGCATTCTTAATCCACAAAATGGTATGAGCGTGTGGTGAACCACGTGCTTGGAATTCGATTCGGATCATATAGTCCTGGAGCTCTCCTATTGGGTTAGACTTGCTCTGCAGAAAGTCCTTGAAGAAGACGTCTAAACGATATTGAAACTGTCGTGCGACTGTTACAGGATTGGATCTCAACCATCGAGTTTTCTCTTCCCAAGGCATGTTCGCGATGTCATCTGCTGAAAAGTTCTTGCCGTACTGATGACCAATGCTTTGTATGACTTCAGGCCATTGCATGTCAGCAGCGGAGAGGGTCAGGAACCAAGTGGGGATTCCGAGCTGTCGCACCATAGCGAGTAGATCAAGCATAACGGTATTCCAATAAGCAGGGGATCCTCTGACATTTTTGAGAAACCTGAAAGCAGCATCAGTGCGAATCATGGCTTGGACATTTGCTCTTGATTTCATGAGACCAGCAGTTATTTTCCGGTTCTGGAACATTTGGCCACGCGTCTGTCGCAAGGAAATTTGAAGATCGTCATTGACTTGCCTTGCTTCTACCGTATATTGAGCAGCCAAAATGTAGTCGACATCTTTTGCAAACCTTTCATCCATATGCAACAGCCTTTGATTGAAGTACTTCCTGATGGTGATTTTTGTGTTCCTTTGTTTTGAGAATCCACCACGACCGTATGGAAATTTAGAAGGATTAGCAAGCTCTTCGAAGTTTTCGTCTGTCAAGAAAGCACAGGGTGTCTGTCCTTCTCCTGGAGCAACAGAGTAAGTGACGTCATCTGTGGAAAACTGTTCTTCTTGTAGCATTGTGTCCAATGGGACTCCCCGAATTTTTCTTGTTTGCTCAAAGGCAATCCTGTCTTCTTCATCTTCAGCTTGATTCCTCTGTTTATCACGTTCACTGTGATCGTCAGCGGCACCATCGTGTGTGTGTTTTTCAAGAGCCACGTAGTGCAACTCTCCTATCAACCCAATAGTTACTGTGTTGCCTGACCTGTTGTTTTGAGGCTGTATTTCGTTGATCCAATCTGGAGTAATGGTATTGATGACTCGTATATTGACATTGAGCATGTCAGCTGTAGCTTGAACTGCAACATTATCGGCCCACTCTCCATTTCTCAAAGAGTCAATATATGAATTGTATTGTTGCAGATGTTGCTGCTCCAGGGTCACAGTGTTGTCATGAAGGTCTGGCACTCCTATTGGCAGTGGAATAAATCTCATATATGCTTCCCTTAGCTCCGTGACTTCTAAGTAGTCAATCAGCATCCTTCTCATTTCTGGTCCATTGATGGACTGTACTCCCGCATCTGGTAAAGTGGAAGAGACTGCGTGAAAGAAGCAGTTTCCATCACCGGGAACATCTCTGATATCGAATCCATGGCCCTTGGCAATATAGGATAATGCCGAGAAGGTATCGCCAGTAGGTACTGGTGAATGTTGTGGATCTGGAATATTTTCTGTTTCTTCTGCATTTTCTAGAGTCTCGGTGATTGCCGACCACAATTCTGAGTCACCTTCTTCCCAATGCTTTTCCCATTCTTCACAAATGGTGACATCTTTGTAAAGAGGATTGTTTTGCTTGAGCCAACGGAGAGCTTCTATCAAACGTTTTGGTCGAACATACTCGTGCATATAATGACCTATGTAGATCATACGACGTTTCAGCTTCATGGCAATAACTTCTGCAGTTTCTGGGAGACGAGGTAACAGGGTTGTAATGGATTGAAGCTTGCAAGGAACATTGACAGCATTACCACGTATTGCTTTTTGACCACCCTTTGGGAGAGCAACCAGCTTCATAAAAGGTATGCGTTGGCTTATGAGCCTCAACTCAAGTGGTCTCAAGTCTTGCAACTCGGGAGGAATTTCATCCAGTTCAAGATCATTAGCCCATGATTGGGTTGGAATTTTCCCTACCTTGAGTGGGGCTTGACACGTTTTACATATCCACGACTTACCTTCTACAATAGTGTGTGTGCAGTTATCAATGATTTTCTTGGTTGATGATGTGGATGGGTATTTCTCAGGCTTCATCTGTACGACTGATTTTCTGTAGAACAAACGGTAACAACAGCAGCAAATATAGATTGGACCCACAGCGATTTTCTTCCTGAAATTGTCAGAACAGTGCCGAATTGTTGGTGAAGATTTTGAAGCTGCATTCCGCTTTTCTTGCATACTTTGCCTAGCATAATCCCGGCGATTCTCTGTTTCTTGGGTAGTTTCTTGTGCTCTGCGCGCGCGGGAGCTGACTCGAGCAGAAGCACGGCGGTTATTCGTTTCCTCGAGTGTTTCCTGTTCTCTGCGGGCACGCGAACTGACTCGAGCAGATGTGCGGCGATTCTCCGTTTCCATAGGTGTTTCCTGTTCTCTGCGGGCACGCGAACTGACTCGAGCAGATGTGCGGCGATTCTCCGTTTCCATAGGTGTTTCCTGTTCTCTGCGGGTACGCGAACTGACTCGAGCAGATGTGCGGCGATTCTCCGTTTCCATAGGTGTTTCCTGTTCTCTGCGGGCACGCGAACTGACTCGAGCAGATGTGCGGCGATTCTCCGTTTCCATAGGTGTTTCCTGTTCTCTGCGGGCACGCGAGCTGACTCGAGCAGATGTGCGGCGGTTCTCCGTTTCCTTGGGTGTTTCCTGTTCTCTGCGGGCACGGGAGCTGACTCGAGCAGAAGTGCGTCGTTTCTCCGTTTGCGTGGCTGTTTCATGGTCTGTACGGACACGGAATCTGACTCGATCAGACGTGCGTCGTTTCTCCGTTTCCTCGGGTGTTTCCTGCTCTCTGCGAGCACGGGAGCTAACTTGAGCAGAAGCGCGTCGTTTCTCCGTTTCCTCAGGTGTTTCCTATAGTAATACAATAGTTATCACAATAAAATATTGCATATTGCTGAAAAACGTGTTTATCATCTTGAGTGTCGTTTTTTTTTTTTTGGTAAAGAAGACGACATCAATACATTGTTAATCATCACGGTGTAGATTTGTTCCCATTTGTCACAAATAAATGGAATGAAAAAATATATATTATCTACGGGGGGGGGGGTAATTTGCTATACATACGGCCTAGAACAAAATATGAATAATAAATCGTGTAAGAAAACCGCACCAATTTTGTTTAAGATACATAAATAAAACGAGTAAAGTGATTATATTAATACCAAATGGAAGCGAAACCTATGGCATGCTGCTCGGATACCAGCCATATCAAAAGATAATTTATAGGCCTACACGTAATAAAGTGTATCAAACATATTCGATGTGCAGTTATATGCAGGCAACTAACTCTACTGTACAGCTGTACAGATAAGTGTACTTTTTCCCACGCAATCTACAGCAAATGCTGGATTTAAATTACTAGATCTAATAATAAATTTGACGTGATTCAAAGTAGATGTAAAATATATAAATTACCCTTTCTCTTGTATCACGCTTGTTTAGGCGATCAGACATGCGACGTTCGTCAGTTTTGTCGGGAGTTTCCAAATCTCTGGATTTACGTTTCTTCAGACGGTCAGACGAGAGCCGTTCTTCAGTTTGCTCAAGAGTAGCCTCGGCCCTTTGTTTTTGTTTATACTCCCTGTCATAAAGTTGCCGCTTCTCAACATCTTCTTCCGTTTCATTGAGACGCTGTTGTTTCATGTATTCAGCATTTAGTTTCCGTCTTGTTTTTGAACTTTGAGATTTTGTCCTCGGCATATTGATTTGTTTTCCTGAAGCAGCACAACAATGTAAAGCACTTATCCAATAATATATTTGTTCGTGTCGCGGTGTCAATCAGAATGAAAAAGAAGTGTTTGTGTTGCCAGTGCTTTTATAGTAAAATCATTGTTAGGATTTCGGAAAAAACAACTTCGAATAACCAAAAACCACAATGAAACCACGCATCATATAAAAGCCACGAAAAAACAGGCATAGTAGCCTATAACATTTAGGAAATACCACATTGGAATAACTGTAAACCGTTATAAAACCACGCATAATGTACAAAACCACGATAGAACAATGATAAAAAAACCACGCATAGTATATTAGCATTTAGGAAATACCAAATTGGAATAACCATGATATAACCACGCAATATAGGGTCTATAAAACCACGATAACACTGCGCATAGTGTAATAGCAGAATTCATCATAAGCACAAAACCACCCATAATATTCATAGTATAAAATAAATAAAAAAATTATTAAATGAAGAAGAATTAATGAAATCGTCTCTTAGAATCATGACAGCTCTGAGGAAAAATCCCAATCTCCCCCATTATCAATATGGAAAAAACCTGTGTGTAAATTTCGATTAGTTTAATGAAAATCAAAGAAGAACAATGCGACCGGGCTAATTTATACATTGATTTGCCTTATGAACAAGGATCACTGGAGCGGAACGCTGCCAAAATTTAAACTAATTTGTATTGCCGCTTTGTTGCATTATGTCTTCCAAAAATTACATAAAACTACATACTGATATATGTCGAATATTTGAGAAATTGAGAAAAAATAAAGTTCGGAGTGTCTAGAGTATTAATTAGACAACTTTGCAATGCACCAAGAAACCCCCAAATGGAATATTCCATGAACATACGTGTGTACATGTGGCAACTTAACAATCAGAATGAGAATTTGCTGATGACGTAAATAAATATGTCTTTGTCCTTAAATGGGGAAACCAATAAGAACAAACATGGTATATAAAACCGCGGTAACAGCACGCATAGTGTGATAATGATAATTGAGCATTAATGCAAAATCAATTATATTCTCATATTATATAAAACTACGGTGGCTGTTTTCAACAATAAAACCACAATTTAATATGAATGCCTTCAAGTCACCTTTGATCTTTCGGCGACCTTGACTTTTGAATAACCTTGACATTTATGTGATACTAACCTCATATTCCCCCTTCCCCCTCGACGATTCGGTGAACTTGATCTTCACATGACTTTGACCTTAACGTGACCTCGGCCTTCAAGTGACCTTGACCTTCACATGACCTTGACCATCATTTGACATTGACCTTCAAGTGACCACGACCTTCACCTAACCTCGACCTTGAATTGACCATGACCTTCACGTGACTTTGACCTTCATGTGACCTTGATCTTCATGTGACCGTGACCTTCACGTGACCTTGACCTTGAAATGACCATAACCTTGATGTGACCTTGACATTGAAGTTACCTTGACATTGAAATGACTTTGACCTTCACGTGACCTTGACCTTCGAGTGACCTTGACCTTCAAGTGACCTGGACCTTCAAGTGACCTCGACCTTGCAGTGACCTCGACCTTGAAGTGACCTTGACCTTGAAGTGACCTGGACCTTCACGTGACCTTTACCCTCAAGTGACCTTGACCTTCAAGTGACCTTGACCTTCATGTGACTTTGACCTTCACATGACCTTGACCTTCAAGTGACCTTGACCTTCACGTGACCTTGACCTTCACGTGACCTTGACCTTCACATGACCTTGGCTTTCAAGTGACCTTGACCTTCAAGTGACCTTGACCTTCACGTGACCTTTACCCTCAAGTGACCTTGACCTTAATGTGACTTTGACCTTCACATGACCTTGACCTTCACGTGACCTTCAAGTGACCTTGACCTTCACGTGACCTTGACCTTCACATGACCTTGGCTTCAAGTGACCTTGATCTTCAAATGTACTTGACCTTCACGTGACCTTGACCTTCAGGTGACGACCTTCACGTGACCTTGACCTTCAAGTGACCTGCTTGACTTTTGACCTTCAAGTGATCTTTGTTCATTTGCCACTGATACTTAATATGACATTGATATAATGCACCAATATGACCTTGACCTTTGACCTTTATAAATTTGAACATCACCCATGGGTTGCGCCTGGACTAGGACTTCCCTGTTGGCTTATGCAAAAGTCAGTGCTTTATTTCTGTCTCTTGATATGGCCACTTATGTCATAGTGACACCAGTGACCCCTGTGACCTTGACCTTGGGGTGACCTTGACCAAAATTTAATCAGTTCTTCCATACACATTGGGGAACTACTTGGCCAAGTTTGAAGTGATTCCGTGTAGAAATGTGGCCTCTACGTTGTCCACAGACAGACAGACAAACAGAGAAACAAACAAACAAACAAACAAACCGAACCGAAAACATAACCTCCGCCGCTTGGCGGAGGTAAAAAGGCCATGATTTATTAGGAGAGGTTTCGAACATTGCAATGTTCATTATCAATCTGTAAAAGATATAGGTATAAAATTCTTAAAATTTGTACAATAATTTAAAACAAAATAGTAAGAGTATTGAAACACTATTGATTTTATAACAGAAAATCGTAAAAAACTAAAACAGTAAAACACAAGAGAACCAGTGCTCACCAGATCATCCATAGGAAAAGGTGAAGAACGAATTAGTAAAAATTGTTACCCACTTACGACTTCAGTTATGCTAAGAAAAGAGAGGAAAAGATATTAGAGTTTAAAGAAGGAACAAGCCGTTTGATATATAATAACTCAAGGGTAGTTAGAAATTCGCTATGTTTAGTCCCACCAATAATTGAAAAGTGTTTTTTGTTTACTTGGATTTTGCAAGTGGTAGCATGATTCCTTATATTAGAAAATTCTGGGTTACCAAGTCTCTGACCCGTTCTAAAGTTGTATCCCACATGGCTACAGTATCTCACCTGCAACAACCTTCGGCAAGATCCAACATAGATACCGGGACATCCCGGGCACTTGATATATATATATATATATATATATATATATATATATATATATATATATATATATATATATATATATATATATATATATATATATATATATATATATATATATATATATATATATATATATATATATATATATATATATATATATATATATATATATATATAATGTTGAAGGCACTGAGATTGAAGTTAAGAATTGTGAAGAGAAACACAACATGCAAGTGGAAAGTCATAATCCAAGTAAAGAAGAAGCTAATTCCCAGCATATCAAGAATTGTGATGTGATGGTCAAATCCAATAATTCAAGAAATGAAGGCAAATCTGTTGATGTAGCTGAAAAAGATATTGATATAGAATATGGTAGCTTAAGTAAATCTCCAGATGCTTTTATGGAATTAATCGATAAAAAAATGTCAGTACCTCCTATTACTAAATCAGGTGGAAATGTTGCTAAAATTTTATACAAAGAATCAGTTTTTATCAATTGATCAGTGACCAAGATGACTTGGAAAAGGCAGCTGAGGATTCATTTGATATTTTCCCAACATGGAAGCAGGAGGAGGAGGAATTGAAAACATATAGTAAAGATGGTCATAGCTACAACGGTGATACAGAGACAGTCGGAAAGCGTGCGGGAAAAGACGTCAAAACTTATGTTGGTGGAAACATTGAAAGAATAGCTGAAGATGACAAGGATGAAAGGCATGGCGACAATGCAAATGTAACAGGTGTTAAAGATCTTGATTCTGTGGATGAGAAAGAGGATAATCTTAAGATCCCTAAAAGACGGACAAGGCCACTAAAAAATAGAAATCAGGATACTAAACTTAGCAAATCAAACAAAGGTCAACAATAAAACCTTGATAAAAAGAAAGTTGTAAAGAATGGTGTTACAGATTGTAAAAATGAGTCAAAAACTAATAATCGGCGAGAAGTACAGATACAAGTGACATAAGCGAAATTATTGTAACATCCAGAAGTCGGAAAGATAAAAGAAATTTGAAAGGTAGCAATATTTCTTTATCCAAATGTGGTCCCAGTGATACTAAGAAAAATATATTTCCCCGGAGTTATTGAAAGTTGAAGAGCAAGAAAATGATGTAAAGAATAAAAGGGAACTGTCTACAGAAAAACAAATGGAAAGCTAGAAAAAAGATCCAAGAATTCCAAAACAAAGTGTTAATAAAACAGTAGTTGATGTTAATACAAGTTTAATGGAGAAATCAGTGAGTCACAAAGTGAAATCAAAACAAATACTTGATAAAACCCGTGATGAGCCTGCCGCAAAGAATGTGAGAGCAAGTCGTCGATGTAAAACATTAGCGATGGCTGCATTTAAAGAATCCGTAAATAGTTCAGATAGTTTTGAAAGATACAGGAAGAGCAAGTATTGAATATCTTCTGAAAACTATACCCATCTTTGTATTTGTTGTGTATTTGTAGTGTTTCATTGGTTGAGTAGATGAGAACTGCAGGATTGCATTAATTTGGAGTAAAAGGAGAGCGTGGTGTTGTAAACAATTACCTTGTCGCTTGTTATTTATTAAATAGGTTGACATTCTTTGTGAGGAACTAATCCATTTATCTTATGTAATGGGAAGCAAGGAAAGACATGAATAGAAAATGTAGAATATTTGTGAAAGAAGTCATTGTATTTAAGGTGTTAAATAATATTGCAGAGCATTTTGAAGTTGATATAATTCTCTCTCTCTCTCTCTCTCTCTCTCTCTCTCTCTCTCTCTCTCTCTCTCTCTCTCTCTCTCTCTCTCTCTCTCTCTCTCTCTCTCGTATCTTGAAATCAAGGTTATATCCACAATAAAAATACTATACCTGGTTCAAAGTAAGGTTAATTTGTTTTGAAACTTTTTTTGCCAAGTAGTTAGTAAGCTTATTCTCAAAACTTCATATAAAGCTTCTTTTAGGAATTTTCATTAAATTAATCAATGTTTTTCATAAATGTCAATATTATAATTATTCTGATCATGTACAGTATAGCATTTCAAATGCTTGCATGTAGTAGAAGATCCTATTTATTTTTCTTCAATAAATAACATTAAAATGACAAAATTTGCTATTAAAAGGATAAAATCTAATCTTTTGCTATTGGTTTTAAGCTTTATATATTCATTATACAAAATGTGCGATTAAATGTTTGTATTTGGTGTAGAATATAGCCTATATAGTTAATAACGGTTGCAATTTGGAGCATTTTAAGAACTTAAATTTTTTCATTGTTTTATGAAACAAATGGTGATTCAATTCGAGTTATGATAGTCTTAAAGTTAGGAAACCATCAGTAAAATAGTTTTAAATCAACATTCACGAAATATTTCTTAAAAGCAGATGTTCTAAGAGTGGTTTTTTGATGTAAAACTTCATTATTATTTTCGAAAGATTAAGGGGATAGGCTAGTTATACCTATTGACAAAGTTAAGATTAGAGTTTTGTAAAGAGAATGCCTAGACGCAGCTTCTTGTTAACGCGTAGATTAAACTTAAAGGGAATTAGGTTTTGAATATAAGGCACTAATTAGGAAAAAAGTAATCTGGGCTTGATCCAATTACTTAGGATCATGGGAGGAATTATCACTTATATGAAAGCTCAAAGTAAGAGAAAAGGAATTTATGGGTTTCTTTAGATAATTTAGTGAATTCCTACGAGATGCTTTCAACGTAACATTTTGAAGGTATATTTTAGAGGTTAGTACTTTTAAAATATTTGCGGATTTAGTGGGTAATGTTTTGGTTGAAATTTTCAATTGTAATAGAAATGTATATTGTATATTTTAAACCTATTAAAGGTAGTGTTATAGGTAGAATTGCTTTATCAAATCCCAAACATAACACTTTATTGATAGGATGTGAATTGAAAAAGATTACTAAGCAGATAAAAGCTTAAAACCATTTGCTTTTTTTATAAACAATGAAATGTTTTTTTTTTGTCATTTACGATTTTATTAGATACAAATGATAATCATTAAAACTTAGAGACATGATATGCTTGTATCACTCATAAATGTACATTGCCTATACTGTAATGATTTCAATATATATATATATATATATATATATATATATATATATATATATATATATATATATATATATATATATATATATATATATATGTATATATGTCAATTGTATAAGAAAAAAATTGTATGGACTTAGTACTATAAAAGTAAGTCCTGAATTATGATTCATGGTTAAAACGTAACAGAATTATATAACTACATATATTGAATAAGTGAGGTAGATGGCCCAGTATTTGGACGTCAGTGATAAGTATGGACGTTACGGACCAATTAATTATAGTCAAAATGCTGGAAAGGGTTCATTCCTGATATGAGTAAAAAATATTTGGCTAGTTAATTAAAATCAACTTCTTCATTCATAAAAGAAATGATACATCTTATTTTAAACGATCTTCTGGTTTTGGTGAGAGGAGGTTATAAACAGTTCTTCTAGGAGAAGGGCACTCCAAAATCAAACCATTGTTCTCTAGTCTTGGGTAGTGACATAGCCTCTGTACCATGGTTTTCCACTGTTTTGGATTAGAGTTCTCTTGTTTGAGGGTACACTCGGGCACACTGTTCTATCTAGTTTCTCTTCCTATTGTTTTGTTAAAGTTTTTATAGTTTATACAGGAAATATTTATTTCAACATTGTTGCTATTCTTAAAATATTTTATTTTTCCTTATTTCCTCTTCTCACTGGGCTATTTTACGTATTGAGGCCCCTGGGCTTATAGCATCCTTAGCATCCTGCTTTTCCAACTGGGGTTGTAGCTTAGGATTTAATAATATATATATATATATATATATATATATATATATATTGTGTGTGGATACTGTATATATATATATATATAAACATATATATATATATATAATATATATATAAACATATATGTATATATATACACACATATAAACATATATATGATTATGTATATGTGTATATATATGTATATATATATATATATATATATATATATATATATATATATATATATATATATATATATATATATATATACAGGTAATTTGAAGTTAAAAAATAGTTTACGCATGGGAAAATATTCAGGAAAAAAAAAACAACTAATAAAGTAAATACATTTAAATTAATGATCAACACTCACCAACCCCTGCCCTACTACTTTATGCGCATGCCACGACGTTTCTTGACCTCTTTTAGTCTCTTGGGGACGGAATCGGCTAATGTCTTTAGGAGGGTTGGGTAAAGGTTGTCCTAAGCACGTTGTAGCTCTCTGGTCAGTTTCTCTATCGGAGACATATTAACTTAATGTAATTGTCTTAATTATGGCCCATAAATTTTCAATGGGTGATATGTCAGGAGAATTCCTTGGCTAGTCACAAATAAACTCTATACCACAGTCTTTCAGCAAATTAATGTTTTGCTTGGCGGTATGGGACGGGGCGCCGGTTTGCTGAAACATGCACGTGTTAGTTTTTTTCCAAAGAGTCCTCTAAATGTTCGTTCAGTAAGGTGTAGTAGGAATTTTTATTCAGACTCGTTTTTAGGCAAAAAAAAAACAAAAAAAAAAAAACTAATGATCCCTTGCCCCTATACCCAAAACAACCCCACACCATAACATAAGCCGGGAACTTTACACTCGTGCTGAGGTACTCAGGGTTGAGAGGATAAGATGTCGCCTTGCGCCAAACTCGCTTGCCCTTTGTGTCCGCCACAAAGAAAGATGCCTCGTCACTCCACAACACTTTCCTCCACTTGTCGAGGTCCCAATCTTTGTAAGAATTGGCAAATGCAAGTTGGTCCTTTTGTTTGGCGGATACTAGAGGGTTCCTTCGCGCCTTCACTTTCGAATAATGTAGGTCCTTCTGTAAGCGTTGCTGAACAGTTCGACCAGAAGCTCCAGCAACAGCCTCTGGATTATCAGCCGTAAGGATGGGATTAGTCTCGATATTCCTAGCAAGAACCCTTAAACCCCTCTGGCTGATAATTTGTGGTCTACCAGGACTTGTGTCTACCTTGAGGATCTCCTTGCCCCCACTCACCCGGTACTTTTTCAGAATGTTCTGGACTGTCCTTTGTTTTACGCAGGTCTTCCCACTGATTGCACCAGTTTTTAAGCCTTCCTCGTGAAGGTGTATCACAAGCACTCTGTTTTCAATAGAAGTATATCCTGTAGACATACTACAAACAGCTACACAACCAAAAAAAAAAAAAAAAAGTGATACAAAAGGGGACCTGCTGCGACAGCAAAACACATACATCCGCACTTGACAAAACCACAAAAGCACTGCCGGAATTGTGGTGATATCATCAGTGAGACGGGAAGAAACTCGAGGCGAGTTCATTTTTGCACTATGACAGTGAAATTTGCACAGAATATGCGTCTATATGTACACAATACCTCAGCCAATTTTAGTCTCCCTAAGTTGAATATTTTTTTTTTTTTTTTTTGGTGGACTTTTTCTCTTATTTTCAAAATATATATCCTCATTTATGAATGAATTTTAGAAGTTTAAAAGCCAACATAGGGCTTATAGTATATACAATACAACCACATTACCATATTTTCAATTTTTCTTATATTTTTTTTGTTCCATCTCGTGAAAATAAATTTAGAAAAATAAATTTTTCAAATATTTTTCCAATTAATTTTTTTGGGGAGGCCGATAGGAAAAATCTTGTAATATAATTTATTTCTACAATCATCCAGAATTATAATACTTTTCGAATTTTAAAAATTGGTCCATAAATAAGGAAGTAGTTGCAGTTTGATAACAAAAAATATTATTTTGAGAAATAACAGTTTAAAGTTTTGATGTACTAACATTTGTTGGTAAATATGTTTTTTAGACATGCTTATTTTTCTATTGTTGCATGGGGGGGGGTTTCATGGCATGCCAGGCTACTCATTGTTGCCAGGTTTGGTACTCTAAAAGGCTCCTGGCTGATATGCATCTCCTCTGCTTGCATATACTTTCTTATTCTTTTTCGGTGGAGCATTAGATATGCTCTTTCTTCTTGTTTCTTTTAGTGTGAGAGCTTTTAAATATTGCTTTGTTGCTTCTTTCATTACTGGGATTAATGAGCCAGCAATGTATCCTACATTGAGCTCAATTGCTGCAATATGGTAGGCAAAAGTGGCAGTATCTTTTCCATGATATCTTACTTTTGGGCACTTGGCCCATACTGTACTGTTGAAAGCCTCGTTCATATTTTGAGTACGGCCCTTCCTGCATCTGCTCAAGATATCATCCGTTGCAACTTTCTCAAAATACTGGCGGACAAGGGTCATCTCTTCTTGTATGAGTTTCACTTTCATTTTATCATGACTTCTTGACCTCCTATTTCTTGCAATATCTTGCTGATAAAAACAGTAGCTCTTCTCCCCTTCTGGGCACAACGAATGATCCTGTTTGTCATTAGTGCTTGTTAAATGAAGAAATATGGCCATTATTTCCCTTCTCATGGCACCAATAGGGTCATCAGGATCTTTGGCATCTCTCCTTTTAGCACAACCATAATATTTACTGCACCTCACACAATTATTTTTACTTAATGCATCTTTTCCACCGAAAGTACTGACAAATGTAATTCTTTCTTTTCCATTTTTATTTGTCACTTTTTCACAATTCTTTTTCAATTCCTCTAAAATATGTTTGAGTCTTTTCTGCACATGATTTATGCTTTCCTCTTTTACCACTTGGGTACTCAGTGTCATATGGACCAGTTCCTTCTTTCATTTCTTGTATTGCTTTAAACCCTTTTCCATCACCATCTCCTTCATACACTGTATCTAAATTCCCTTTTTAAAGATCTTCCCCATATTGCAACAGCAGCATCCACTTCCATTTTCCCAGAATATTCATAATAATTCTTCTTTCATTTTCCAGAGTCTTTATGTGCCTGCAATTTAGCCTTATGTTCATCTCCTGATATCAAAGTTTTCTTTAGTTTTCCGTCAATACTATTACAAGCATTGCAATTTTTTGAAAATATTTCTGCATCAACGACATATCCCGTATAGGCTTCTGTCAATATGCCCTTGCCAACTGATGAGGTAAAACCCCTCTTCATCCATGTACCATCATACATAAATTCGATATCCAGAATCCCATCTTCATCAGGTTTGAAGCCTATTGTTTCATTGTGTTTGAAAATTGCCTTGTCAACTTCTGCAATCATTTCATCATACTGGTTCTCAGCAATGGTTTCAACATAAGTCATAACGTATGTATAAGATGCAAGTTGTTTGGCACCCATGGCACTTGTTATATTATTCAGGGTAGCGAGACCTCCCCCATTCATTATATTCTGGTACACAAATGAAGCAGTAACTTCACCAATATTATTAATTTTAAAATTTTCTACCTTTTTCACTTTAGAATAAACAATGTTTTCCAGTTCTTTACAATTAAACTTAGTAATCAAAGTAACATCCAAATTCTTTCTTTCGTAATCAATTTCAATTTTGCTGCTACAATCACTGCATATGACTCTTTCATTGAAACATCTTAGTGTCATTTTCTGTCAAAAAAGTATTTCATTTTCTTTTGGCTACACAATAAATTTTCACCAGCAAACTTCCAAGCCTTTGTTAATTAATCACCAAAATTAGTAACATTATGTAATAAATTTATATCAGGGGCGTCCCCCTCCCAAGATTCACGAACCACATCTAATGGACCAGGCACACAATGACCAAAAATAAGGCTGAAAGGTGAAAATCCTAAAGATTGATTCAGCACTGACCGGAATGCAAATAATAAATAAGGTAGTTCCTTATCCCATTCGGAACCATTAACCAAACAATATTTTTTTATCATAGACTTCATGGTTTGATGAAATCATTCCAAAACACCTCGACTTTCAGGGTGGTACGGAGAAGTCACATGTTTAATTTTTAACTCGGCCATCTTCTCCCCAAATAATTTACTCAAAAAATTAGACCCACAGGATATAGAGACATGCTATCCATAATTGTTAAAATATACTGATTGCCACTACGAGTTTTCGGCAGAGGACCAACCACGTCAATAATTATCTCCCTGAACGGTTCAGAAACAACAGGAATAGGATGTAATGGTGCCTTTGGAATTGGTTGATTAGGCTTCCCGACCTTTTGACATGCATCACAACTATTTACAAATTTTTTTAACATAATTTTTCATCTTAGGCCAAAAATAACTTTCACATAATTTACGAGTGGTTTTAAAAACATCAAAATGACCAGCCAAACCATTTTCATGAGCCAATGTCATTAATTCCTTTCGATAAACATAAGGAACCATAATCTGTTTAACAATTTCACAACCTGTGTTAATGGCATCAAAAGGTCTACTTACTCTGTATAAAACATTATTAATTATTTTAAATCGAGGGACATTCAAATCAGTAATTTTGGCAGATCTTTAAAATCTGCTTTTTGAGCTGTAATAAGTTCCTTAGTAGTCCAATTAAGTTTATTATCCAACACACCACTATCTACAACTAAGCTATCACTGCGATCTAAACTACTCAAATCAACATCAACTACCAACTCGGCCGAGTCAACACTACTAGCCTTCGATCGAGTGACTACAGATATTTCATTACTGAAATTTAACACAATTGGGAAAGTTTTATTTATTAGGGTGACATCATTCCCTAACACCAAATCCACATCTTTAAAAGGAAATTTATCAATAATGGGCAGTTTCAAATAACCTGAAAATGCCGGGCATTATAAATAAAAACTCAACCGGGCAAGACCTGACCGTATCTGGAAAACCACTTAACAAAACATATTCCTTATTTGTACATTCTAAATCAATAGGTAAAGATTCTCTGAGAATTAAAGACTGAGCAGCCCCAGTGTCACGCAAAATTTTAACCTTTCTTTGCTTAGTCAAATTCCCAGAGCGAACAAAACCATCAGACAAAAATTCCTGAAAAGGAGCCAGTGACTTACTGCCTAGTCATTGATTATTAGAGTTCTCAGCCACTGACTTGTTCTCATTCCTACGAATGGCCATTACTGGACGTCTTTCGGTCCTTTGTGACTTTTTAAATGCCAAACACATGCTCTTGACGTGTCCCTTCTTATGACAGAAGAAGAAAGTCAAAGTTCTCAACTTCTCCGTGTTGTCTGTGGTCTGCTTATTATAACCGTTAGCAGTAGTAGTACGAGAACCATAATTGTCATTAGGCCTGTTATACTTGTTCTGGTTACTATTCCCATTAACTCTCACCCAACCAGACTTCTCATTTCTGGGTACCTACCCTACCATATTTTTATGAGAGAGGAGGTACTCATCACTTACAATAGCCACCTCCTGCAAAGTTTCTAATTTTAACTCTTCGAGGTGTACCTTCACCTCGTTAGGCACGGACCTTTTAAACTCCTCAACCATAAACTCCGTCACCTCCTTAGACTTTAACCAGTCGCCAGCAAATTGCTCTTTAGCCCTGGCGAACTCTACAAAAGTCTGCCCTCTTTCCTTCTGTAAATTACGGAAGCGTTGTCGGTAAGCTTCCGGTACCAACTCGCAAGCCTTCAAAATTATGGCCTTCACAGAATCATAATCTGAGGACAGATCTTCGGCCAAGGAAACGTAAACTTTCTGGGCCTTAGCTAACAACTTACTCTGAATAAGAGTGGTCCAATACTCCATTGGCCACTCCAACCTTGAGGCTATCCTCTCAAAAGAAGCAAAAAACTCTGCCACGTTGACTTCCTGAAAATTTGGGACTAACTTAAGAGCTTCAGTTAGATTAATACAAGGCATTGCAGACACATTGTTGGGAAGAAGCACCACCCCTATTACTCAATGCTTGCATAGCAAGTTCGTGCTCTCTCTCTCTCTCTCTCTCTCTCTCTCTCTCTCTCTCTCTCTCTCTCTCTCTCTCTCTCTCTCTCTCTCTCTCTCTCTCTCTCTCTCTCTCCTCAACCCTCAAACTTTGAAGATCTATTTCCATTTTTTTTTTCAACTGAATCTGCCTATCTAAAACTTCTATTGACACCGTTTCCTCCCCCTGCCTAGTCTCTGGTTTACATTCTGCCTTCATCACCTTAACCGTTTCATAAATATTTTAAGAACAGTAACAGTAGAATAAGTATTTCCTAAATAAACTATAAAAACTATAACAAAACAAGAGGAAGAGAAATGAGATAGAATAGTGTGCCCGAGTGTACCCTCAAGCAAGACAACTCTAACCCAAGAGACAGTGGAAGACCTTGGTACAGAGGCTGTGGCACTGCCCCAGACTAGAGAACAATGGTTTAGTTTTGGAATGCCCTTCTCCTAAAAAGCCGATTACCATAGCTAAAGAGTCTCTTATACCCTAATGTGACCAGATTTTTTTTTTCTGTAAAAGTGGGTCAGAGAGAGAGAGAGAGAGAGAGAGAGAGAGAGAGAGAGAGAGAGAGAGAGAGAGAGAGAGAGAATCCAAGAATCGATTCAAAACCTTAGCTTTAATATTCACACGTTTCACTCGAAGGGCAAAATTAAAAAAAATATCTCTACTATTCCACAAAAAAAGTGGGACAAAACTCACAAAAGTAAAATGAAAGCGGGACATTTTTATAACTGAAAAAAGCTGGACTCCGATCACATTATTCTACCCTTACCAAGAGGAAAGTAAGCACTGAACAATATTGCATTGGATGAAGAAGAATTCTTTGGTAATCTCAGTTTTGTCAGGTGTATGAGGACAGAGGACAATCTGTAAAGAATAGGGCAAACTATTCGGTGTATGTGTAGGCAAAGGGAAAGTGAACCATAGCCAAAGAAGGATCCAATGTAGTACTGTCTGGCCAGTCAAAGGATTTATTGTAGTGGATCATCTGCACTACAAGCATGCCAAAATCTTCAAATTGCAATAAATGCTTCTTCCGCATGGGCAAATTCTCGTGGATTCATGTTTTCTCCTCAGAAGACCAAAGCCATTCGCTTTACTCGTACTCGTAAAAGGGAAGA
Source organism: Palaemon carinicauda (assembly GCF_036898095.1). Taxonomy (NCBI): domain Eukaryota; kingdom Metazoa; phylum Arthropoda; class Malacostraca; order Decapoda; family Palaemonidae; genus Palaemon; species Palaemon carinicauda. The sequence continues at coordinate 14,100,899 of NC_090743.1, forward strand.
GATCCCCACCCTTTTCTTAAATGATTGTAATTTGCCATATGAGGATAGTGTCAAGTTTCTTGGAGTCATTTTCGACAAGAAAATGACATTTGGTCCCCATATAAATGACCTATCTATCAGGGTTAAGAAGTTGCTGAACATTCTGAAAGTGATATCGCATTTTGATTGGGGTGCTGATAGAACAACTTTGCTTAGAATTTATACATCTTTGTGTCTGAGCAAGTTAGACTATGCATGCCAAATATATGGGTCAGCTACAAAGACTTTACTTGGAAAACTTGATATTGTTCACAATGCTGGGCTTCGCATCTGCACAGGTGCTTACAGAACATCTCCCATTGACAGTCTCTATGTTGATTCTGGCATACCTCCCCTTTCCATTCGCAGAGAGGAGTTAAGTTTGAGGTTTTTAGCTAGGTCCCTTGCTGTGAGAAACAATCCTAACTTTAGATCGGGCTCCTAACAGATCTAGAGTGCCTAAGCCTTTGGAAGTACAGCTGAAAAATGATGCTAGAGAAGTAGGCTTGTTAACAGCACAGATAGCAGAGGTAGGATATCCCAAGTCTCCTCCTTGGTGTAATCCACCTGTTAAAGTATGTTTTACGGCAGGAGGGAAAAATACCTTACCTAGTAGGGTAATGAAAAGTGAGATTTTAAATCATGCTGCTCAACATCATGGGAAACATGTTTTTACAGATGGCTCCAAATCGGCTGCAGGAGTTGGAAGTGCAGCTGTGGTGGGGGATATTGTTATTAGAAGGAAACTCCCATCCTCTTGTTCAATTTTTACTGCTGAGCTGTACGCAATAATTCTCGCAGTCCAACATATTTTTAAAAATGGCAACCAAAATAGTTTTTATACAATTTTTACGGTTCCAATAGTGTTTTACTCTCATTAAAACAAATTATGCCAGGCCATCATCTAGTACAAGAGGTGCAGGACTGGTTAGTACTTCTGCAGTCTAGGAAGAGTATCAGTGTTCACTTCTGTTGGGTCCTTGCCCATGTTGGGGTGGATGGGAATGAACAAGTAGATAAGGCAGCAAAGGAAGCTTCAGGGCTAAGTAATCCATCCCCCTTGAGTATTCCTTACAAAGATCTTAAAAGTGAGATTCATCTTTACTGTAAAAATAAGTGGCAAGCTCGATGGTCTGAACTGACCACCAATACAAAATTGAAACAAATCCACCCATTTGTGGATAAATGGTCATCTTGTAATTCTACAAGTAGAAGGGATACCATTATTTTAAGTAGGCTGCGTATTGGCCATACACATGCAACGCACAATTATTTAATGAAGAGTGGGGAAGGGAGACAGGCCCCTCTTTGTAATACCTGTCAAGTGACAATGGATGTTAAACATATTTTAGTCGATTGTCCTGTTTTTGATCTCCAGAGGAGGACACATTTACTCCAGGACAAACCTTTAAGAGATATACTGGGGGAAAACTGTAATACCCTGAACTTGAGAAAATTTATACAAAGTATTGGGTTATATTACGAGCTATAATTGATTTTATTAATTTATTTATTTATTTTACCCTTTTAATCCCTATTTATTTCACATCTAGATTTTATTGTATGAAAGTGTTACGATTTGTATTAAATGTTAAAATGATACTAAATGGTGTGAGTGTACAGATATGATTGAATGATTTTCGTTATATAGCGCTGAATGGCCTTTGATGCCCCAGTGCTTGGCTTAATGCCTAAATCCTATATTCAATTCAATTCAATCTTTAACTCTCAAGCTATAGTACCTTAACGGGTGGCTGGTGCCTTAGCCAACCTACTACCTACCTAGGTATATATATATATTATATGTGTTATAATATATATATATATATATATAGAGAGAGAGAGAGAGAGAGAGAGAGAGAGAGAGAGGCATTGTTTTGATTCTTTTCTCACTAGGCGACCCACAAACCGTATTTGCCTACCTCTCGCTGAAAGTAAAAGCTCTCTCCTAGCTCCCACCCTCTGGAATACCTTCACATTTGTTTTTCTCAGTTTATATTTACAGCATTCTTCTCCAAAACTCTATTTCTGCAGCCTGTAATCTTTCCTTGTCTGCTTTCCTCAAGGTCCAAGTTTTACAGCAATACAAAAGCACAGACCAAACAAAAGATTTCACAAACCACCTCCGTAGAATCATAGATATTTTCTTGTTGATGACTAATTTTTTGATTTTGCGAATGGATATTCCCTTGGCCTTTCCCTCTCATTTCAATCACTTGTGACAGTGCATCCTTAATAATTAAAACACTAGTTTTTTTTTTTTATCTTTTGCATAGATTTGTATATCGTTCTGTGAGAGAGATCATCATTGGTGATAATCATAACATCGGTTTTCTGAATATTTATATCTCTTTCGGCTTGGATCGTCTAGTGTAATTATTAAAGCTTGAAGTTTATCCATGGGAGTTGGCAATATATGTAATAAATTTTGTTGGGTTCCAGCACATGTAGGTGTGTCCGGGAATGAGAAGGCAGATTCACTGGCTAAGGAGGCTGCATCCGAGTTGCTGCCAAGAAGGTATCCCATTCCCTGTAATGATTTCTTACCTGACATCAAGAAATTGGTTTGCAATAAATGGCAACAGCAATGGGATAGTCAAGATGGCAATAAAATGCGAGAGATAACAAATGACATATCTCCTTGGAGGTATAATATGATGCCCCGAAAATGGGAGACGTCTCTTTGTCGTCTCCGTATTGGTCACACGAGTTTCTGCTGAAGGGCCAACACCAACCGTATTGTGACGACTGTTTAGTACCTCTAACAGTAAGGCATTTGTTGACCGAATGCCCGAATTATAACAACTTGCGGAATAGATATTTGTTTGAGGCTCGAGGTGAGGGTGGCAGGTTCATCCTTGCCAAGATTCTTGGAAATTATGTGTCCTACCATGCAAGTGGCATTTTTAGATTTATTTCAGAAGCAGGTCTTCTGAAAAATATTTAACTTTTATGACATTCAACTTTTATGATTTTAATTGAATACTTTTATTTTTTATTTTATTTTATTTTTGTATACATAAATTAAATGTTACCGGCGTCAATGACCTCAGATGTCAGGATGCCTGAAAACTTTAAATCAATCAATCAATGTATATTTGTCGCGAACGAAGTGAGTGACTTTATATGAAATTCCAAAATCTAAAGGATTTTCACAGGGCTTGATGGGTCTTATGTGAACTACAGTCATACCAATTTTCGTATTGATACTTGCTATAGAAAAGTCACCGTAGCCATTTTTCGATGGCTATAGATTTCGGAGGCGGGGTGTGGGGGGAATAGCTAGTTTTTAGCGGGGGGGGGGGGGTGGTTGGCGGTCAATAACTTCTATACCAATAAATATATGCAAATGCAATTTTAAGGAATTATTTAGGTATATATAAGCTTTGTTTCTGCCAATTTTCATGTTCACACCTGCTATAGACATGGCCTGGCTGTCACTTTTGTTCGTATGTGACGGCTTTTAGCTGAAAATTCAGTGAGAAGGAGCGAACTGCAAATGAAGTTTTACAGATATCTAAATGATTTTCACAGGGCTTGATGGTTGTTATGTGAACTACATTTATACCAATTTTCGTGTTGATACTTGCCATAGAAAAGTCACAGTAGCCATTTTTCGATATCCGCGGAAGGCCGATTTTCGGCGGCGCCGTAAATTACTTTCAAAGTACGTCACATACTTTAATTTTTTTTTTTTTCAGGGATTTATGGGATAGATATTAATTTGTCCATGGCTATTTTCATGTTGATATCTGCCACAGAAAACGTTTATTTCGGTATGGCTTGAATTTTTTCCTTTTTTTTATTGCATTTATGTGTAAATATGTTCAGAAAGAAGTAAATATATTACTATGGTTGTATAGGAAAGGACCGTGTATGGGTATGACATTGTTTGCTATTGGGTATTGTCAAAATAAGTACTTGGAAAAGTTCTGTTTCGGTGAAGAATTATAAGGATGCATCGATAAAGTTGTTTTAATAAGAATTGTTAAATTGTGCTAGACATTTTGAGAGAGAAGTGTATAATCTAGTGTATCCTATGTAGGAGGATGTAGAGTTTTATATGGAGGTTTTCCTGCACAGCAGTTTACTCTTGGCTCTACTGTTAATTAATACATTTAGGTATGATTATTGTAATGCCTTCATATAGACACCCACTACTGAATCCGATTTATTTACGGAAATAGTCATCACCGAACCACGATAAAGTCCATTTAGTCAACAGATACATTAATTATAGTCACGTGCATCAGTAGAAATAATATTTATCATGATTTCATAGTAAATTAAATCTGGTCAGCTTATCGTAGTAAAATTGAATAAGAAATCCTGACTATCAATTTCTAATCGTAATTATATATACACATTTGATTGTATTGCGTATTTACTTTTAGTAAGTAAGCTCGTCGACCTGAATAATTGAACAAAAAGGTCACCGTGCTTCAGAACTGGTTCGAACCAGTATACAGTAAGTAATAGGTCGAGCACTGATTCGCCCCAGTGCTCTCAGTGTCTTCTTGTTTGCCGAGTTTTATTTGGCGTCGTAATTGAGATGATTAAGAGTCCAAAGGGGTCTCGAAAGTATTTATTTCCACATGAATGCCTTGCAATTGATGCCATATTTTAGTGTAAAGCTCATATAGAACCTATTGACTACAATAATAAGACGCTCGTAATGATGATCGTATTTCTTCACTTATCTCTGGTGTCTGATTAACTCGTTTTCACCAGTTACCAGGATTTCTCTCCGGTATACAGTATATGCTTCCCTTCAATCATAGGCCTTCTCTGTTGCGTTGAAATCTTTTACGTCGTTGGAAGTAAAAATCTTCATCTCTTGAAATATTTGTCAATTTTGTTCCCCATCTCACGTATTCTGAGATTTGTCTTTTGTTTTAAACGATACAACATGAATTCATTTAGTTTGTCTATATAATACGTGTCATGTTCCCTTATGTTTAAACAAAATATTAGTCACTAGAAAGATGATTCACGTTTTTATGTGCATATGCAGTATACAATGTTAGGTATAGATCCATTTATTTGAATTTTGGATATTCATATTTTTGCTATTTTGTTAATACATTTTTTTTAAATGTTCCGTGAGTATACTTGCAACTTTATTGACCTCAATATATGACTACTTCCTCTCCTTGAATGCATTTTACTTTCGGATAGTATTAGTCTAATAGTTCGGTTTTATCTAAGCCAAAGGATGTATAAACGGGGAAGTCTGAAAATTAGATCTTCCTGAACCAGATAGATCTAGATTCTAGAAACGGCCTCTTTAAGAATCTGGCTTAGGTACGTGACTCATGCCTGCGTAGATAAAAGTCTTAGTTCCCCGAAATGTTACATTTGTTTTGTTTGGCTCCGATTAATTTTCTCCTGTTGTGTACATTTCTTAACCCTACTCTGTTGGCCTTTGGTCCGAGCTATAACATACTGTCACTTGCTTCATACCAGTGTATATTCCAGTATTTTTTTTTTTTATTACAAGACGTTCTCTTAATCCTGGCTGAGGATTCACATAAGTTATTAAAATTTCAACAACTTGGTTTAGTTATTTGAATTATTGGAACCTATTTCACTTATTACTTACCGTTTTATCGGTGTGATCGATGAGTATCTTTTCAGTTGTTGTAGCCGGTTATATCCATGTTGTAATTTACATAGGTTAAATAAATTTTTCTGTACTATACTACTAAATGTCGTTTCCTCTATCAGGTGGCTCCTAGAGAGAGCTAAACAAGTCACTGCTACAGTCATCCTTTGAACTGTTGAATTGTGGATGTACCTCATGTGTAGTAAAACTTTCATAACAGGTTACGCTTCATGCATCTAGAGAGGTTGAATTTCTTGAATTGAATATTAAGAAATAAATACCCCTTACTATCGAATTCTGGTACGTTGGGACTAAATTACGTCATAGGCCAGTGATTCATTAACCTGTTTTTGGCAATGTCCCAAAATCCTGTCAAGGTTGAATTTAATGACTCAAATCGTCATAAACTTTTTGTTGTAGAGTAATGATTCTTTTAAAACCGTGTCGGGAAAATGGTTCACCTCATTTGAATCTTCTAAGAAAGACCATAGGACTTGGTGATGTACCTGTTGAAGCGTGGAAATATTTGGTATGTGAATTGATTGTAATATTGTGTATCCATATGTGTAAGATCTATCACCTAGAACGGATATCCAGTAACAAGAGAAACAACGTACAAATTCCAACATTAAAAAGGAAATGATATAAAAAATGGCTTCAATTACCGAAGGATAAAACTAAAGTCACACTCTGGAAATCTATGATATAATGATAGGTGGCAATAAGGAGGGAAACACCAAGTTAAGAGCAATCTGAGTTCAAGTGTGAATTTAAAGTAGATGTTATTTTAGCATTGTGTTAGGCAATACAGAAATTTAAAGACCATCTACAAAAATTACACCGGATATTTATCGATTTGTAAAATAACATGACTAGTTATGATGACGAGGCCTAAAAAAAGGAGTGCAATGTATGAATATCTATGGATAAGAAAAGAGGGAAGACAGGGTACAGTGAAATGGGGCTCGGTTGACATCGAGAGTATTAGCCTAATGCCCTAGATCCTTTAAATACCTAGGATTAAGTGTAACAGAAGATGGCGAAATGGACTTGGATATTACAAATTACAGTTCACTTGAATGAATTGGGAAAAGATCATCAAGAATCTTGTGACAAAAGGATCAATGCGAAGACTGAAGGAAAGTCTATAAAAGTGTGGTTTTTTGGGCTGAGAAGAGTTTCTTCTTGAGAACTAAGAATGGTAGCGGTAGATATGAGGATGTTGAGATAGATATGCGGAGGCCCGTGAAGAGATAGGATCATAAACGATTTTATTAGGGGAAAATTCAAAGTAGTGGAATTAAAGGTAGTAGGTTGGCCAAGGGACCAGCCACCTGTTGAAATACTACCGGTAGAGTGTTACTGGGTCCTTTTATTAGCCAGATAGTACTACATTGAATCCCCCTCTGGTTACGGCTCCTCTTTTTGTTTGCTTGGCTGATTCTTTTCACATTCTCCTATTTCCTCGTGCACCTTACAACACTATGATAACCGAAATATCCTTTTCACTCAAGGAGTTAACTACAACACTATGATAACCGAAATATTCTTCTTCACTCAAGGAGTTTACTACTGCACTGTAATTGTTCAGTGGCTACTTGCCTTTTGATAAAGGTAAAAGACTTTTATTGTTCTCTAGTCTTGGGTGGTGCCATAGCCTCTATACCATGGTCACCACTATCTTGGGTTAGTTCTCTTGCTTGAGGGTACATTCAAGCACTTTCCTTATTTCCTTCCTTAACAGGGCATTTTACTTGTTGGAACCCTTGGGCTTATAGCATCCTGCTTTTCCAACTGGGGTTGTAGCTTAGCTAGTAATAATAATAATAATTAAAAGAAACTGCAGTAGTTTAATATGGAAAGAGACTAATTCCACTTTTCTAAAAGGGTTATAGAAGAAGGGGAAGGGGAATACTATAGATCAGATGGAAAGGTAACGTAGCAAACACTGAATAGAAGGTGGAAAGGGCTGATAGGAAGCAGCCGCTGAACACGATGATGATTACAATTTCCCATGGAAGCTCCTTTCTTTTTTTTTTCTTTTTTTTTTCTCTCTCTCCAAGAAGTGGTTTTAACTCTACCATCTTTAAACTAACCCCCTTTTCAATTATTTTTTTTGTCAAGAAAGCGGTATTAGATTTCTATAGTATTAGTTTCTGGAGCATTCTAAATCTAGAAAACACTGAGCAATCATCTCATTTTAATAGATCTTTTTCATAAAAATCTTTATTTTATCATTTTTTGAAATTTTTTACCATTCACCAGGCACCATTTTTAAAAGGTTTGGTAGAATATGGGAGAGGTTGCACATAAAATTCCCGATGAACAGACAAATGGAACCAAACATGCAAATTGGAACAAAAGACTAGCCGCCTTGGCACAGGGAAATCTGCATAAGAAATAACAGCATAATTTTAAAGCAATGCCCAGAAAGATTAGAAGATACTGGTAAAAATGGGAAGAAAATTCCTAGTTTTGTTGTACCTTTTTTAAAAGTAAATTTCCCTTTGCTAAGGTATAGCTTAGTGAAAGATAACGAAATTATGCTTTTGTAAGGTGAACTGAATGTGAAACTTTATCAAGTTATTGACATTAGATTGAAACGATTTACTTCTATACTTCTCAGGTATCATTGTAACTTGTCCATTGCAAGTTTATGATTATTAAATTTTAGATGAGATTTCTAACATATGCCCCACACTGTCAGGGAAGTATTTTTGCTAACGACATCTGCCTTCTTTGTACTGGCCAGGCCACTGGTGCATAGCCTCACTTATTATTATTATTATTATTATTACTACTACTACTACTACTACTACTACTACTACTACTACTACTACTTGCTAAGCTACAACCCTAGCTGGAAAAGCAGATGCTATAAGCCCAGGGCTCCATGGAAAATAGCCCAGTGAGGAAGGGAAACAAGGAAAAATAAAGTATATTAAGAAGAGTAACATTAAAACAAATATCTCCCATATAAAATATAAAAACGTTAACAAAACAAGAGGAAGAAAAATAAGATAGAATAGTGTGCCAGAGTGTACCCTCAAGCAAGAGAACTGTAACCCAAGACAGTGGAAGACCATGGTACAGAGGCTATGGCACTACTCAAGACTAGAGGATAATGGTTTGATTTTGGAGTGTCCCCCTAGAAGAGCTGCTTACCATAGCTAAAGAGTCCCTTACCAAGAGGAAAGTGACCACTGAACAATTACAGTGCAGTAGTTAACCCCTTGGGTGAAGAAGAATTGTTTGGTAATTTCAGTGTTGTCAGGTGTATGAGGACAGAGGAGAGTATGTAAAGAATAGGCCGGACTATTCAGTGTATGGGTAGGCAAAGGGAAAATGAACCGTAACCAGAGAAAATGATCCAATGTAGTACTGAATGGCCAATCAAGACCCCATAACACTAGCAGTAGTATCTCAACGGGTGGCTAGTGCCCTGGCCAACCTACTACATACTAAACATTAGCAAACATTATTGTAAAGCATTGATTCATGACTGTTGAAGAAGTATTTATGAAACTCAACGCTTTTTTAACACTGATTGGGAAGATCAGCTGTTTAACGGTCACTTAATCGGATTTATTAAACTTACGCAGCTTAGAAAATGGAAGTAATCTCCCCTATATAATAAAGAGCAAGTGTCTATATATATATATATATATATATATATATATATATATATATATATATATATATATATACACATACATATACATACAGTGATACCTCGGTACTCGACCATAATCCGTTCGAGATCCGTGTTCGACCTCCGATTTGTTCGAGTACCGAATTTTTTTTCCCCATAAGAAATAATGGTATATATTCTATTCCGTTCCCAAGCACTCGAACAGGCCCACAATATTAATAAAACGTGTACCTAAACAACAATAATTATCTAAATGTGTATGAAATTGGTCAGAAAATCCTATAAAACAATTTTAAACCATTTACTGTACTAAAATAAAACAATTTTAAACCATTTTCTGTACTGTAGTGAACATACCTTTGAGCAGCGGTTCGATGGCATACAGGGATGGATGTGGAGAGGATGGAAGGGGGAGGTTACTGCTTGGAAGGAGAGTCCCCTTCCATGATGTGGCGGGGTAGTTCTCCTTCAGGAGTTGTTTCTCTCTCCAATGAAAGGGTGGGCAGATCTATTTCAGGGGTTTCTTCTCTTCTTTGTCTCTTCTTTGGAGGAGAAACAGGCTTTGATGTAGCAGCTTTCTTTTCTTTTGTGAAAAACTGGTCTATTGTTAATTGTTTCTTCCTCCTCTGCAGTATTCTTCGAAAATGATACATGACACTATCATTAAACATATGCACTGCCCGGTTTGCTACTGCAATTTCTGGGTGGTATTTTTCAGCAAAAGCCTGCACATCTGCCCACTTGGAACAAATTTCATTGATGAGAGAACTTGGAACATCCTCCCTTACCTCATCCTCTTCTGAAGATTCCTGCTCCACAATCAGATCCTGCTGCTGTTGTTGTTGCAGGTGCAACAATTCCTCCACAGTCAACTCGGTAGAATGGCTTTCTACAAGCTCATCAATATCATCCTTGTCGACCTCAAGCCCCAAACTCCTGCCCATGACAACAATTTCCTCAACGACATCAGTGTCATCAGAAATTACAGGGGTAGCAGTGCTTGGACCCGCCTCTGGTTGGAAACCTTCAAACTCCCTCTCTGTGACACATGATGGCCACAGCTTACGCCAGGCAGAGTTCAATGTCCTATAGGTCACACCTCGCCAAGCTTGGTCAATCATGTTAACAGAGTTGAGGATGCTGAAGTGTTCCTTCCAGAATTCCTTTAGGGTCAACTTCGTGTCACTGGTCACTTCAAAACACTTTCTGAAAAGGGCCTTGGTATAGAGTTTTTTGAAGTTTGAAATGACCTGTTGGTCCATGGGCTGGAGTATGGGAGTAGTATTGGGGGGCAAGAATTTGATTTTGATAAAGCTGTATTCTTCTTTCAAGTCATCCTCGAGACCTGGAGGATGTGCAGGAGCATTGTCCATAACCAGAAGACATTTCATTGGCAAGCTCTTTTCAATGAGGTAAGCCTTAACCTGGGGGGCAAACACTTCGTTTATCCACTCAGTAAAGAATTGTCTTGTGACCCAAGATTTAGTGTTCGAGCGCCACATAACTGGTAGTGCACTTTTACAAATATTATTTCGTTTGAACACCCGGGGGTTGTCCGAGTGGTACACTAACAAGGGTTTGATCTTGCAATCGCCACTTGCATTTGCACACAGCAACAATGTTAGCCTATCTTTCATTGGCTTGTGACCTGGCATCTTCGTCTCGTCCTTGGTAATGTACGTATTGGCTGGCATTTTCTTCCAAAATAACCCAGTCTCATCACAATTAAAGACTTGTTGTGCGATCAAATTTTGTTCATTTATGTACCGATCGAATTCCCCCACGTATTTATCGGCTGCAATTTGATCCGAACTAGCTGCCTCCCCATGCCTAGTAACACGATGAATACCTGTTCTATTACGAAACTTTTCAAACCAACCCCTGCTCGCTTTAAATGTAAATGAATCACTTTCACTGGTACTCGGACTTTTCTTCACTAATTCTTCATAGATATGCAACGCTTTTTCACAAATGAACGCTTCACTAACACTTTCCCCGGCCAACTGTTTTTCTTTAATAAATATTAAAAGCAACTTTTCCATCTCCTCAATCACTTGTGGCCTTTGCTTAGTTACCGCCGTAACTCCCGTTGCAACATTCGCCTTCTTAATCATTTCTTTATGCTTTAAAAACGTAGAAATGGTCGACTTCGCCATTCCGTATTCTACCGCTAAATCGGACACTCGTACACCATTCTCATATTTCGCTATAATTTCCTTCTTCAACTCGATCGTTGTTCGCACTGTTTTCCTCTTCTCCTTCCCCTTAACACTCATTACTTTCTTGGGACTCATTATGAAAGCTAAAAAAGCAATTAAAAGCACTGAAAATCACTAAATCACAACGAATGCTGATCGCGCGTTGTCTGAGTGACGCTCTCGAGAGAACTGATGCTTCCCGAACAAGCGAGAGTGGCCGAGATGGCGCGATCATCACAAAGCCCATGCGGTCGTCACGTGTTCGGCTGGTCGAGTACCGAATTTTTGGTCGAGCACCGCAGCAAAAATTTCTCGAAAATTTTGGTCGAACTCCGAATTGTTCGAGTATAGAGTCGTTCGACTACCGAGGTATCACTGTATATAAATACATGTATAAATACATATATATGTATATATACATGTATATACATTATATATATATTTATATGCATATATGCATATATATATTATTATTATTACTAGCTAAGGTAAAACCCTAGTTGGAAAAGCAAAATGTTATAAGCTTAGGGCTCCAGCAGGGAAAAATAGCCTAGTGAGGAAAGGAAATACGGAAACAAGTAAACTATATAAGAAGTAATGAACAATTCAAATAAAATAGTGAAATAAATAAACCATATAAGAAGTAATGAGCAATTAAAATATCTTGTAACAACATTAAAAATTTCATGTATAAAACTATAAAAAGACTTATGTCAGCCTGTTCAGTATGAATACATTTACTGCAAGCTTGAACTTTTGAAAGTTCCACTGATTCAAATATCCGATTAGGAAGATCATTCCACAACTTGGTAACAGCTGGAATAAAACTTCTAGACATGGTTATTACCATGAACAGCTGCACTGTCTCATCGCTTCACCAAAAGGACAATTCTATTGAAAGGAAATAAATCAGGAAATTCTTTAAGTTTTAGAGGTAAATGTCGACAAAATTAAGCTTCCAGAAAGAAGCAATTTGAACATCAGGGAAAGTTTATAAAAATAAATAATTAATTTTGATATACAGTAGTTCTAAAATTATTAATTCAATTAACAAGAACTAAAAAATACCTATAAACCAAGTTAACATTGAATACTTGGCATAAAAGCAAAATGTGATCATAAGTGTTCAATAAATTTCGCATATACTGTACTGTAATTGGTAAGTAAAATAGATGGCATATGATACAGTGAACAGATAAATTTTGAACAAGAATTTAGTAATTTTGTTAAATTTAATCTAAGAATTTGTCATGAATTTAGAAATTTAGTTAAACTTAACCTAAGAATTTGACATGAAATTAGTAATTTTGTTCAATTTAATCTAAGAATTTGTCATGAGTTTAGTAATTTGGTTAAATTTACACAGATTTGACAAATTGCTTTTGAACATACATTTAGTAATTTTGTTAAATTTCAACTAAAACTTCATCAGACAATTTCGGATCTTGAGTTTAGAACTTCAGAAAATAATAAATCAAGAAACTTGGAATTTTCTTAACATTATATAAACTTTGAATCCCTTAATAGGTATTATGATTCCAGCTTGGTTGATGTCATAACCCCATTAAGGGAAGATCGTTTGTAATCGTATAGGACCAGAATGCATATTTATATAACCGAATTTGACACATTCGTTGTACAGATTAATAAGACCACATTTTCATAATTACCGCTAGATTTGACAACAGATTTCTGTACCTCCTTCCCAAGTATAGTTTGAAATCATGTATACGTTATATAACAGATCAGTTGTCTGGCTTTCACATCAAATACGTGTAACATTGATTGAGTCATTTCTTAACATTTACAGTTAATCTAGGTGATAGACTTGACCACTTATCTTAAAAATGGGAAAAATTCAACCACCATTTTCCCTTAATAAACTTTAAGAACTTCTTAATGCAGTAGCACCTCAGGTTACGAGTGACTGAATACCAGCAAATCAGGATAAGAGAATACGAATTGGGCTATGTATAATGCTTTGCCTACACCAGTGGATTTTCTCTGCTATTCAGATGCGAGCCTTCCAAATTTGAATTAATTCCACAAATGGGAAGGATGGTATTTGAATGCGATATCAACGAAGAGGTTTTCCCAGCCATTAATTAAGGAATATGGCCACAAGTAACACTTAAGTAAAATTCGTCACATATTCATATAGACATATACATATATATATATATATATATATATATATATATATATATATATATATATATATATATATACATACATACATACATACATATGTACATTATCTTATATATATATATAATATATATATATATATATAAAGTGTATATACATATAATGTTTTCCTGTCACGCGTGGGGGGAAGAGGGAGTAGCCGTGTTGTGGTTAGGTAAGAAAGAAGAGTTGAATCTGTATGTACCCGCTCATCTAAATATTTAGCCGTCATTTTTGACGGGTCTCGTACTCTAATATAATCATAAAGAAGGCAGTGAAGTGTTCCGTAACTAGACATTTTCGCTAAATAAGAATTACTCCTAAAAACAAGTATTGAGAGAGAGAGAGAGAGAGAGAGAGAGAGAGAGAGAGAGAGAGAGAGAGAGAGATCGACGTAAATAGAACATTTTTCAGTGGAAAAACAGACAAGGGAATTCGGTGCCAAAGCTCTATTCTACTTATTTTCTTCTTCCACTAGACTTTCAAGTTTTCTGTGAATCATGTATGGTACTTTGATTTGGCATTACTTTTATATATACTTTCTATAAAATACTTCAGTATCTAAAAGAAAGAAAAAAAAAAAAACGATTCTTTAGGGCCTTGCTAGAACGCCAACCTTCTTTCACTTGTTTTCATTGCCCTGCGTGTTCTTGGGTTCATTGACCTATGTGATCAGCTCATTATTATTATTATTATTATTATTATTATTATTATTATTATTATTTGTAGCTCAGCTACAAGCCTAATTGGAAAAGCAGGATGCTATAAGCCCAGGGGCTCCAACAGAGAAAAATAGCCCGGCGAGGAAAGGAGATAATAGAAAATTTCAATGCAAAAATTTTTTTTTTTTTGAAAATTAATATTAGAACAGTAAAATATTTTAAGAACGGTAACATTAAAATATATCTCTTACATAAACTATTAAAAAGACTTATGTCAGCTTGTTCAACATAAAAAAACATTAGTTATGTGTTTGTGTGTATTATTTATGTTTATGGGTGTGTTTGTGTATGTACTGTATATATAAACATCAAATTGGTTTGCGTATATTATTTATCATGGGTAATTCTAATTAAATTCCAGCGTTTCGCGGTATCTATGATTTTAAGAAAATATCAAGTCTATCGTTTCTTATCCACTAACCGCATGATGTAAAGGTAAAGGCAGAAATCTCTCTCTCTCTCTCTCTCTCTCTCTCTCTCTCTCTCTCTCTCTCTCTTTGGCTCCATTTGTTATCGTTTTCTAGCAACTGTTTCAGCCTGTATAAAATGATCCCAGATCTTCTTTAAAATGTTATCCTAACGAAACTTTTTTCTGAAAAATTGATGCATTGAGATTATGTCTAATAATTGTTTGGTTGAATAAAAAAAAAAAAAAATTAGATATGAATTTGGGAGGAAATTGTCGAAATATATCTTAATGTAATGAAGTTAAGGAATTTTGATTAATAGGAAACATTGAAACCTGACAAGGTGAAAGCATTAACAGGCTACTATGTAATGTTTCCAATAAAAATGATTGTATTATGCTTCCAAAAACTCATTGGTATTCTCAAATGCTAAATTGACTACTAAAGACTTTCGTCTGACTCATGATATTCATAGATCGCAACATTTCATATGTTAAGGATACTTTACTGTAAAATACTTCTTAAGTCATTTAGATTCCAGGGGATGTGTCATATCAGTCTATAGACCCTAAGCCACTTGCCCTTTATCCATCAAATTTCTTACATTCCCTTTTTCGTTGAGCTTTGCCGTCTCATTGCCTGTGTTCGTGGTCAAGAACGATTAGCATTGGCATTCCAATTAAAATTTTAAACATACTGAAAAGTCTTTGCTCCACTGCTAATTCAGTCTATCGCAAGAGCTTTACTTTGCTTGATAATTGCCGAGACCTTTTGGCAAAATTGGAGATAATTATCACAGAGTATAAACAACGAGATTTTTTTATTGGATTTAAATTCTGATCCAAGTAATGTGTGATTTCGAAAAAAAATAGTGCTTTAATTACATATATTTTTTAATAATGAATCGTTGTTTGGGTGTCTGGAGGATTTGTTTCTTCGGATCTCTTACCAACATTTTCCGGGTTGGAAGTTAACTACTTATATCATTATATTCTGTAGTCCTCCACATACAAGTTTTCCAATGAATATGCTCCTTACGAAAGTGTTCCATAGTATAATTTACCTGTTTGCTTTATAATCGACTATCGTATTTTCATTAACTGGAATAATGATAAAGGATTGCTAGATGTTATATATAAAAAACTGAGGGAAACCTCTTATTCATGAAAGCGTGCTTTGCTTTCCATTTTTTTTTTTTTTCGATGAAGATTGTAGATATGAAGCTTATATTTGACTGAGGGAAATTAAATACAGTGCTCCAAATTCCCTATTTCGGAATCCGTCTAATGAATATCTTCTTGGTTTCACATAAATTTTTGAAGGGTTCCAGGCTGGAATGGTCAAGTAAAGGTGTTTTATGCTGCCGTTCGGGAGAGATTTCTATTTTGGAGGGATAGTGAAGAGTTAGGATCTAAAATTGACAGCCTAAGATGAGCACCGGAGTGGAAGGCCATTCATTTTTAAAATACCGAGAATGTTTGATAAATAGGCCATTCTTTAAAATACCGAGAATGTTTAGTAAATAAATGATTAAAGAGTGAAAGAAAGGAACAGAAATTTTAGAGAATAAAGCGACATGTCCGGGGGTAAAGGATAAAGCTCAGAAAATAAAATCTTAAGTGTCAATATGTGTGACAATTCAATAATAAATGATGAGAGGCGGATAATTAGATGACTTTTACATCGTAAAGAGGATTTATTGTCTAAGTTGATTTTCACAGAAACATGAGCAGAAATCTTTAAAGTGAATAATTGAAACTGAACTCCAAATCTCTCTAATTACATAAGAGGAAATATTAGTTTCTCGCAGACTTTTAGATTACTGGAACTTTTATCGTAAAATTATCATAATTTGTAGATAACAATTACTTACTTTATAATTTACAGACACACTCGGGGAGAACGGACTTAGAGGGGAAATGGCTATATGAATAAGATTGTTATAATACAAAAGGGCAGTTGTTGGACGTCTGGGTTATCGACGCCAGCCATGGCTGAGATAAGCCTACCGTGGCTGGTGGGCCTACTATCGTTTGCCCACTCACGACTTGAGCTTAACCTGAACTCTGTAAACAGATTCAGTACATGCGTGCTTGGGTCAGCAAATACCCAACAAAGAGGAAATCGGTTTAAACTGATTCTCACACTAACCTAGTTAACGGGGTTTGACATTTGTCTAAATTCTCATAAATTATTTATAAACCCCCTATACTGTGACAAAAAAGTTCAAGAAATTTTTTTGGATTCCATAGGCATAGTTCATCAGCTGTTTGATTCAGTGATAAAAGGGCAATGAAAAAATTTGTTTTTTCAAGATATTTTTATATTTTACTTTCCTTTCTCCACTTACTGTATCAACTGAAGAAATTATGATTTAACCACTACCATGATAGGCTGAGGAGTAGACCTGGCCAGTTCTCGAACACTTCGAAGTAGAGTTTCAAGGGTATTTTTTTGCTCGTTAGGCGCCCATCTATCTGGAGTAATTCCCCCTGTCCAAAGGTCCACAGCTATGCTAACTCAGCTACTGGATCACTTAGAAAGAACGCTATAAATAGGGACTTTGTCATGCATAGATAAGCCTATTTGAATCAAGATTATAAGAACATTGTGCTTGGGACTGATAAGAAGCCAGCTTGATCTCAGTTATATAATATTCTCAAGATAAAGCATCTAGCTATTATCATTATTAATAACTTAGTCTGAGTATTAGCATAGGAATAATTTGGAATAATTTAGTGCTTATGCTATCTGCGGGTGTATTTTTCCGACAAAATAAAGGAGAATAAATTTCGGGAAAATTTAGTATATCCCACTATCATAAAATTTCGGAAAGTTATGTCGTTCTGAGAATAACTATTTTATATGATTTATCAATTAAACAAATTTGACAATCGCTTTATTATAATAGAATAGGGGTCTCGTTTACTCCAATAAAACTTATATCCGACTCAATTAACTAAATTTTCATAGTATTTAAGGTGCTATGCAGCCTTCAGTATTTTCTGTATCCATCATTGATTAACTATTACGCAAAGTAATAATTAACGTTCGCTACTAGTCAACCTTCCAACTACATCAGCTACTGATACTGATACTAGTTACTATAAATCAACTAGTAATGAATTAGGTTATCATTTGCTAGAACATTAATGGTTGTCAGGTTGAGAAGAACAGAGAGGAAAGGTCCCGTTTTTTTTATTTTTTTGAAGTCGGTTACCCCCCAAAATTGAAGTGCCTTGGTATGTGTGTGTTAGTAAATAAGATTTAGGCAATGCTTCTATATTCTACAAGCTGTGTCAAGAATCTTTATTCAATAATCCCTAAAACAGAAATGACTTGCGTATTTCTTCATTGTCGGACTGGCCCGGGGGACGGGTAATTCCCCCCCCCCCCCCACATGACCCTTCCTTTGAAAGTGTCTCTTGGGCCCCTCCCAAATAAAAATAGTAAATTGAAAATAATGATATATATATATAATTATATATATATATATATATATATATAATTATATATATATATATATATATATATATATATATATATATATAATTATATATATATATATATATATATATATATATATATATTTATATTTGTGTATGTATATATGGCACAGTCAAAACATCAAGTATTGGATAATATATTTGAAGAATTGGACACAAAGGATGGTTTAAAGAAGATTTACAAGATTGCTAAAGGAAGAAATAAAGCGATGAAGGATATTACCCACATTAAGCAGATAAAGAATAAGGAAGGAGTGGTAATGTGTAGCTCAAGTTATATAAAAGGAAGTGGAAGTAGTATTTTGAAAGATTGCTAAATGAAGAAAATCCAAGATGTATAATTACAGATGGAAATCCAAATTTAGGAATGGTAAAATATATAGATAGAGAAGAAATTAAGGTTGCCCAATACAAGATGAAAAAGGGGAAAGATACGGGACCTGATGATATCCCAGTGGAAGTCTGATGAAAAAGTTAAACTGGAAAGAAAAGATGCGCAGAATGTGGAGGAATAGCTTTTTCAAAGAAAAGAGGGATGTACAATATTGTAATAATTATAGGGCAATCAATCTCCTACATGCTATGAAGCTTTTGGAAAGGATTATAGAGCGTAGGATCAGGGAAGAGACCAAGATTGGAGAAGAGCAGTTTGGATTTATGCTAGGCAGAAGCACGATGGATGTAATGTTTGTACATAGGCAGTTGATGGAAAAGTGTAGAGAAGGCCAAAAGAAATTACATATAGTATTTATTGACTTAGAGAAGGCTTATGATAGAGTTCCACGACAGTATAGTATTTATTGACTTAGAGAAGGCTTATGATAGAGTTCCACGACAGGAGATATGGAAATGTCTGAGAGAGAGGGTAACACCAGAGAAATATGTTAGACTGATCAGAAATATATATGAAGGAGCATGAGCACAAATAAGATGGAGTGTAGGTTTGAGTGAGACGTTTGAAGTAGGGGTTGGGTTACACCAGGGCTCGTCATTAAGCACATACTTGTTTAATATAGTAATAGATGTAATTACTACAAGAGTGAGCGAACAGTCACCGTGTACTATGCTGTTTGCAGATGATATAATTTAGTTCTGTTTGATGAAACCAGATAAGGATTGGAGGGGAAACTGGAGAGATGGAGAGAGGAATTGGAGAGCAGAGGGCTTAAAGATCAGTATACCAGAAACATAGTATGTTTGTTGCAACCCTCAGAACAAATTGAATGACATACATTTGCTGGGTGAAATAGTAAAGAGGACAGAAAAATGCAAGTACCTAGGGTCATATGTGGAGGAAACAGCAGCTTCAAATGGAGGTGAACAGTAGAATTCAAGCTGGGTAGAATAATTGGAAAAGTGTGTCGGGAGTGTTGTGTGATCGAAGGATTTGTGTGATCGAAGGATAAACTTGAAGTTAAAGGTACATAAAACTGTAGTGAGACCTGTGATGATATATGGTGCAGAGACCTCGCCCATGAAAAAGAACTGTGAGAAGAAAATAGATCTTGCAGAAATGAGAAGCCTAAGATAGATGGCTGGGATCACGAGACTGGATAAGGTTAGGAATGACTTGGTAAGGGGAACAACAAAGGTGACAGAGGTGTCAAAGAAAATCCAAGAAGAGAGACCAAAGAGAACGTGGATGGAGTGTGTAACAGCAGATATGGAGGAGAAAGATCTAGCATTACTTCAACGATATATTTCATAAGCCTCGCATTAACAGTTGATTCTCCAAACGTTCCTTAAAGATAAATACTGTACCCAAATCCCCTATAACGGTTAATATCCATAGGCTCTTTAACGATCAGTTCCCGAAGCCTTCAAGGATTAGTTTTAGAGCGTCTCCTCAAGGATTTTTTCATAAAGCCTTTTCTAAAGTATACTGTATATTCCCAGAATCTCTGACGTTAGATATCCAAAGTCTCTCTCTAAGGATATATTTCCCAGGAGTCACTATAGATACCCAAAGCCACTATTCAAAAGGTACATTACCATAACTTCTCTTTAAGGGTAGATTTTCCAAGCCTCTTTATAGATATTTGACATAAGTCTCTATTGAAGGATAGATTTTCCTTACCTTTTTTAAGTATTGATATTCAGAGCCCCTCTTTGAGTATAGATTTTGAAATTGTCCAAGATTTTTTAAGTCTCACTTCAAGGGTAGATTCTCAAATTCTCTCTCTAAGGATAGTGTCTAGGTCTCTTTATAGATTGTTTCTCGAAGTCTCTCTAAGGAGAGATTCTCAGTCTCCCTTCAATGATAGATTATCAAAGTCTTTCTTTAAGGATAGTATTCTGTCTTATCTTTTGAGGATAGTTTTTCAGTCTTTAAGAATAATTTTGCAGTCTGTCCTTGAAGATAATTTGTCAACGTTTCTTTTTAAGGATAGTTTTTCTAAGTCTCTCTCGATGGATACTTTCTAAAAGTCTGCCTTTAATGATAATTTTTGTCTCAATTTAAAGAGAAATACTGCCGCAAAACAAAGTAAAAAACCAGGATACTTAAAAAAAAAAATAGAAAAATTTGTGTTGCCTAATTGAAATAACCCTTTAGCGCATTTTTGAAATTTTTTTTAATGGAAAAAGATCCCCGAACTCGTAAAACAGTTATTTTTAGCCTGAAGCTTCCGGGTAGTTGAATCTGGAGAATTTCAGAACTTCAAATTTGCAGCGAATGTTTCAACAGGCTGACAGAAGTGTCTCTCATAGGTTATGTATGACATCTGTTCTAACGTTGTTACTGATCACAAGATATTTTATATTCATTATTCGTTACGTCTCATATGTTTTATTTATTTCCCTTCCTCGTTGGGCTATTATTTTTTCCTTTTGGAATCCTTGGGCTTATAGGATCCAGTGTCACCAATTACAGTGGATTTTACGGTCAGTGCGAGAACGTTATTGGGCAAGACCTTTGTAACGAACAATCTTATCAGTACGAGATTTTGATATTGCTTATTACACCAATTGCAGTAAATTACAAGAGTATCACTAATCACTAAGTGGAAAAATTAAAGACACTTGTCCCTGGGCTAAGAAGCAACAACTCTATTATCGAGTTCTCTCTCTCTCTCTCTCTCTAAAAGTTGCTTAAACTTATTTTGTATGATATTTTTCATTAATAATTTACATTGTTGTATATATGAGATGATCCACTCGGTAGTTATGTCAGTAGACTGATTTACTTATGCATTGACCCCCCCCCTCTCTCTCTCTCTCTCTCTCTCTCTCTCTCTCTCTCTCTCTCTCTCTATTGATGGTTACGCTACTGTTATAATCATGTTGGATGTTTTTGCACTCTTCATTTGGTCTCGGCATCATAGAACGGTAGACATTTATGATTGATGGTTACGCTACTGTTATAATCATGTTGGATGTTTTTGCACTCTTCATTTGGTCTCGGCATCATAGAACGGTAGACATTTATGATTGATGGTTACGCTACTGTTATAATCATGTTGGAGGTTTTTGCACTCTTCATTTGGTCTCGGCATCATAGAACGGTAGACATTTATGATTGATGGTTACGCTACTGTTATAATCATGTTGGAGGTTTTTGCACTCTTCATTTGGTCTCGGCATCATAGAACGGTAGACATTTATGATTGATGGTTACGCTACTGTTATAATCATGTTGGAGGTTTTTGCACTCATCATTTGGTCTCGGCATCATAGAACGGTAGACATTTATGATTGATGGTTACGCTACTGTTATAATCATGTTGGAGGTTTTTGCACTCTTCATTTGGTCTCGGCATCATAGAACGGTAGACATTTATGATTGATGGTTACGCTACTGTTATAATCATGTTGGAGGTTTTTGCACTCTTCATTTGGTCTCGGCATCATAGAACGGTAGACATTTATGATTGATGGTTACGCTACTGTTATAATCATGTTGGAGGTTTTTGCACTCTTCATTTGGTCTCGGCATCATAGAACGGTAGACATTTATGATTGATGGTTACGCTACTGTTATAATCATGTTGGAGGTTTTTGCACTCATCATTTGGTCTCGGCATCATAGAACGGTAGACATTTATGATTGATGGTTACGCTACTGTTATAATCATGTTGGAGGTTTTTGCACTCTTCATTTGGTCTCGGCATCATAGAACGGTAGACATTTATGATTGATGGTTACGCTACTGTTATAATCATGTTGGAGGTTTTTGCACTCTTCATTTGGTCTCGGCATCATAGAACGGTAGAAATTAATGATTGATGGTTACGCTACTGTTATAATCATGTTGGAGGTTTTTGCACTCTTCATTTGGTCTCGGCATCATAGAACGGTAGACATTTATGATTGATGGTTACGCTACTGTTATAATCATGTTGGAGGTTTTTGCACTCTTCATTTGGTCTCGGCATCATAGAACGATAGACATTTATGATTGATGGTTACGCTACTGTTATAACTCATCATTTGGTCTCGGCATCATAGACCGGTAGACATTTATGGTTGATGGTTACGCTACTGTTAAAATCATGTTGGATGTTTTTGCACTCATCATTTGGTCTCGGCATCATAGAACGGTAGACATTTGTGATTGATGGTTCCGCTACTGTTTTAATCATGTTGGATGTTTTTGCACTCATCATTTGGTCTCGGCATCATAGAACGGTAGACATTTGTGATTGATGGTTCCGCTACTGTTTTAATCATGTTGGATGTTTTTGCACTCATCATTTGGTCTCGGCATCATAGAACGGTAGACATTTGTGATTGATGGTTCCGCTACTGTTTTAATCATGTTGGATGTTTTTGCCCTCATCATTTGGTCTCGGCATCATAGAACGGTAGACATTTGTGATTGATGGTTCCGCTACTGTTTTAATCATGTTGGATGTTTTTTGCCCTCATCATTTGGTCTCGGCATCATAGAACGGTAGACATTTGTGATTGATGGTTCCGCTACTGTTTTAATCATGTTGGATGTTTTTGCCCTCATCATTTGGTCTCGGCATCATAGAACGGTAGACATTTATGATTGATGGTTCCGCTACTGTTTTAATCATGTTGGATGTTTTTGCCCTCATCATTTGGTCTCGGCATCATAGAACGGTAGACATTTATGATTGATGGTTCCGCTACTGTTTTAATCATGTTGGATGTTTTTGCCCTCATCATTTGGTCTCGGCATCATAGAACGGTAGACATTTATGATTGATGGTTCCGCTACTGTTTTAATCATGTTGGATGTTTTTGCCCTCATCATTTGGTCTCGGCATCATAGAACGGTAGACATTTATGATTGATGGTTCCGCTACTGTTTTAATCATGTTGGATGTTTTTTGCCCTCATCATTTGGTCTCGGCATCATAGAACGGTAGACATTTATGATTGATGGTTCCGCTACTGTTTTAATCATGTTGGATGTTTTTTGCACTCTTCATTTGGTCTCGGCATCATAGAACGGTAGACATTTATGATTGATGGTTCCGCTACTGTTTTAATCATGTTGGATGTTTTTTGCACTCTTCATTTGGTCTCGGCATCATAGAACGGTAGACATTTATGATTGATGGTTACGCTACTGTTATAATCATGTTGGAGGTTTTTGCACTCTTCATTTGGTCTCGGCATCATAGAACGGTAGACATTTATGATTGATGGTTACGCTACTGTTATAATCATGTTGGAGGTTTTTGCACTCTTCATTTGGTCTCGGCATCATAGAACGGTAGACATTTATGATAAATGGTTACGCTACTGTTATAATCATGTTGGATGTTTTTGCACTCTTCATTTGGTCTCGGCATCATAGAACGGTAGACATTAATGATTGATGGTTACGCTACTGTTATAATCATGTTGGAGGTTTTTGCACTCTTCATTTGGTCTCGGCATCATAGAACGGTAGACATTTATGATTGATGGTTCCGCTACTGTTTTAATCATGTTGGATGTTTTTGCACTCATCATTTGGTCTCGGCATCATAGAACGGTAGACATTTATGATTGATGGTTACGCTACTGTTATAATCATGTTGGAGGTTTTTGCACTCTTCATTTGGTCTCGGCATCATAGAACGATAGACATTTATGATTGATGGTTACGCTACTGTTATAACTCATCATTTGGTCTCGGCATCATAGACCGGTAGACATTTATGGTTGATGGTTCCGCTACTGTTAAAATCATGTTGGATGTTTTTGCACTCATCATTTGGTCTCGGCATCATATAGAACGGTAGACATTTGTGATTGATGGTTCCGCTACTGTTAAAATCATGTTGGATGTTTTTGCACTCATCATTTGGTCTCGGCATCATATAGAACGGTAGACATTTGTGATTGATGGTTCCGCTACTGTTTTAATCATGTTGGATGTTTTTGCACTCATCATTTGGTCTCGGCATCATATAGAACGGTAGACATTTGTGATTGATGGTTCCGCTACTGTTTTAATCATGTTGGATGTTATTGCACTCATCATTTGGTCTCGGCATCATATAGAACGGTAGACATTTGTGATTGATGGTTCCGCTACTGTTTTAATCATGTTGGATGTTTTTGCACTCATCATTTGGTCTCGGCATCATATAGAACGGTAGACATTTGTGATTGATGGTTCCGCTACTGTTTTAATCATGTTGGATGTTTTTGCACTCATCATTTGGTCTCGGCATCATATAGAACGGTAGACATTTGTGATTGATGGTTCCGCTACTGTTTTAATCATGTTGGATGTTTTTGCACTCATCATTTGGTCTCGGCATCATATAGAACGGTAGACATTTGTGATTGATGGTTCCGCTACTGTTTTAATCATGTTGGATGTTTTTGCACTCATCATTTGGTCTCGGCATCATATAGAACGGTAGACATTTGTGATTGATGGTTCCGCTACTGTTTTAATCATGTTGGATGTTTTTGCACTCATCATTTGGTCTCGGCATCATATAGAACGGTAGACATTTGTGATTGATGGTTCCGCTACTGTTTTAATCATGTTGGATGCTTTTGCACTCATCATTTGGTCTCGGCATCATATAGAACGGTAGACATTTGTGATTGATGGTTCCGCTACTGTTTTAATCATGTTGGATGCTTTTGCACTCATCATTTGGTCTCGGCATCATATAGAACGGTAGACATTTGTGATTGATGGTTACGCTACTGTTTTAATCATGTTGGATGCTTTTGCACTCTTCATTTGGTCTCGGCATCATATAGAACGGTAGACATTTGTGATTGATGGTTACGCTACTGTTTTAATCATGTTGGATGCTTTTGCACTCTTCATTTGGTCTCGGCATCATATAGAACGATAGACATTTATGATTGATGGTTACGCTACTGTTATAATCATGTTGGAGGTTTTTGCACTCTTCATTTGGTACTGATATAATCATGTTGGATGTTTTTGCACTCTTTATTTGGTCTCGGCATCATAGAACGATAGACATTTATGATTGATGGTTACGCTACTGTTATAACTCATCATTTGGTCTCGGCATCATAGACCGGTAGACATTTATGGTTGATGGTTACGCTACTGTTAAAATCATGTTGGATGTTTTTGCACTCATCATTTGGTCTCGGCATCATAGAACGGTAGACATTTATGATTGATGGTTCCGCTACTGTTTTAATCATGTTGGATGTTTTTGCACTCATCATTTGGTCTCGGCATCATAGAACGGTAGACATTTATGATTGATGGTTCCGCTACTGTTTTAATCATGTTGGATGTTTTTGCACTCATCATTTGGTCTCGGCATCATAGAACGGTAGACATTTATGATTGATGGTTCCGCTACTGTTTTAATCATGTTGGATGTTTTTGCACTCATCATTTGGTCTCGGCATCATAGAACGGTAGACATTTGTGATTGATGGTTCCGCTACTGTTTTAATCATGTTGGATGTTTTTGCACTCATCATTTGGTCTCGGCATCATAGAACGGTAGACATTTGTGATTGATGGTTCCGCTACTGTTTTAATCATGTTGGATGTTTTTGCACTCATCATTTGGTCTCGGCATCATATAGAACGGTAGACATTTGTGATTGATTGTTCCGCTACTGTTTTAATCATGTTGGATGTTTTTGCACTCATCATTTGGTCTCGGCATCATATAGAACGGTAGACATTTGTGATTGATGGTTCCGCTACTGTTTTAATCATGTTGGATGTTTTTGCACTCATCATTTGGTCTCGGCATCATATAGAACGGTAGACATTTGTGATTGATGGTTCCGCTATTTAATCATGTTGGATGTTTTTGCACTCATCATTTGGTCTCGGCATCATAGAACGGTAGACATTTATGATTGATGGTTCCGCTACTGTTTTAATCATGTTGGATGATTTTTGCACTCATCATTTGGTCTCGGCATCATAGAACGGTAGACATTTATGATTGATGGTTCCGCTACTGTTTTAATCATGTTGGATGTTTTTGCAATCATCATTTAGTCTCGGCATCAGCTATATACTTGTATTACGAAGGTGAAGAAGAGATAGCCACCTCGGAACGTAAATGTCGGCGTGGTTGCAGAAATGCGTATGTTACGCAACTTTTCTACGCTTTAAGCAAAGAGGTAGCCGCCAACTGCCTTCAGATTGGTTTGATTAGGTAACTGATTATAGTTACCCTTTGTGATGGAAATAGAAATTAATTTATTAGAATTAAAACTTTGATTGTACCAATATACGCCCTGAACGTTTGAATATGTATCTTGTGCACACACGCACTATATATTATATATATATATATATATATATATATATATATATATATATATATATATATATTACACACACACACACAGGCCTTACCTGTCTTGAGAATGAAAGGAGTGACGGTGCATTCGATTGTGTCTCGCAGGACTTGAACACGGCTTGTCACACCAACACCACCTTCAGCACAGCCCGTCTTTGACAGTTTTGTGTAGGGCCCATACGCCGGCACAAATTTTTCTAGCAAGCAGGCCTTTGCTCTGCATCCCTGATAAAGAACCTGAAGGAAGCGATGGCGGGTACAACGACAAAATAGATATCGAGCTTGGGACCACGCAGCGTAAGATGTGTGTATAAGGAAGGAGTAGATTGACATTTTGTGCCATAGGATACGCCCCCTTCGAAACCATCAAAGACACACCAGAGAGAGGACAGGAAGGTATTGTACTCTGCGTAGATGAAACATGGGTCACATCCATTATGAGTCATAACATGAAGTGGATGGATATCACGCAGCATATCACCAGTACCACTTACAGCAAGCAGTCAAGGGCCACCAGGAGATTGGGAACATTTCGTGGTCGTCGCGGCTGACTGGCTGAGGAGAGTCGTCCCACCACTGCCACCAAGAAATCTGACCTCGCTGAATGGTTACAGCTACAAGACCCGAGCTCCTCTACATATGCCATCAAAACGAGCCAGAGTTTGAGTACAATGTAGATATCACCATTCGGTAATGAAGTCATGAGATCGTTCCCCTGCTGCCCGCTCAATCCGAGCTCATTGCAATCGAGCAGTGACCTGCAGGTCAGGATGGAGGAAGTAAGGCTCACTGTCACTGGCGAGGTGTGGGCGAAGGCAGTACGTTGATCACGAGTTTTCTAGTGCAGTTATCGATCAACAGATAACATAATGACGATATTGAACCTGTCATGATTAGCTTCGACCGTGACAATGGAGTTGATATGCTGTTAGATAGATTAAAAAAATGCCTGGGCATCAACTTAACTCCTGTCTATCAGCCAGAAAGAGTAAAGTTGAGTCATCAACCTTCTTGCCTCAACTTTCAGTACTATTAATTCTTTTTCCCAGTTTATAAAAAGCTCTTTTTTTCGGAACGTCTTTTTTCTTGTGGGGGTGGGGGGGGGGGGTTGCCTTCAATAAGCCATATTTTCATCAAATCTATCAGGATAGTATAGGGGGTTGTCACTAAGTTACGCTTGCCTGAAGGCTGACTCGGGTCTAAGGGCTGCATCAACATAAAGGGCTTGTTGGGGGGGAATATATATATATATATATATATATGCACATATGTATTTGTGTCTATATATGTGTATGTATACTGTATATATATGTGTGTGTGTATATATATATATATATATATATATATATATTATATATATATATATATATATATATATATATATATATATATATATATATATATATATATATTACCTTGCCCACATTGCGAGTCCCCCCTTATGGGGTTAGTGCGGCCAGTGTAACTCAGGAGTGCACTGCAGGCATATTTGCAGCGTCCCCTTTGTAGGCCTTCTATATCATTTAGGGTTTGTTCCATTTCTAACATCGTACTTTCCACCTTCAAACGTGTTTGCTTCTAACCGCTGACTTGCCTCGAAGTCCCAGTGATCGGAGCAACCATGAATCCAATATTCAATTACATTCAGTTGTTTGTAATGGACGTCATAAGTTTTCATGGAGGTGGGGCAAATATCTGTGATATTAAGTGAAAAAAGTTTGTTTTTCATTTCCTATGAATATCGATCGTCCATATATAGTACTATTACACATTAATGAAACAGAATATATATATATATATATATATATATATATATATATATATATATATATATATATATATATTTGGCAAACACTAGTTTAAAGGGTTATGGGGAAAAGGATAAAAAGGTTGAGCCTCTGTTTTAAGC
The DNA here is from genome assembly GCF_036898095.1 of Palaemon carinicauda. Lineage (NCBI taxonomy): Eukaryota > Metazoa > Arthropoda > Malacostraca > Decapoda > Palaemonidae > Palaemon > Palaemon carinicauda. Next base: position 14,129,839 of record NC_090743.1, read on the forward strand.
AGTAACTCACAGAACTTCCCTTACAAAACCCTTACCTGTTGCCATCGGTATGATACGGGTGTGCCTGCCAACATTTGAAGAGAATCTCACACACACACACACACACACACACACACAGAGAAAGAGAGAGAGAGAGAGAGTGTAAAGGTAGGCGGAGCTTTTATTTTATACTGTCCATTTCTGGGTAATGAGTTTTTTTTTTTCCTCTAGGTTGAGGGACAAGTGCCTTTATTCTTTACAATTAGCGATTGTTCAAGCAGCCTAAACACCCATATATAATGATAATCTTCGTGTCTGGCCTGGATGGAGCAATTTATTTGATTTCACTTAAACAAACCCCTATAATTCTTGAAGCATACCCATGTATTTTGGACTGCACTGGAAATTTAAAAAAAAAAAAAAATCACTTACTCGATCTTCAACATCTTTAAGCAAAGTTTCACAAGCATATAAGGTACAAAGAGGAAAGGAGGGTCAAATGCCCTTAATATTATAAAAGTGTAGATTATGTCCTTCTATAGCTATGTGGAAAGTGAGTCGCGAACTCTCAGCATAGAATTTACCCCTCCGCACCAAAGCCAATCAGATTTTCTTTGTAGGGAATGTAGTTATAAGCAAAAACAAAAATGATAGCTTAATATAGTGCAACTGAAGTTGCATCTGCCGATATCCTGACTAACAACTAACGACTTTATATAATGTAGTAATGACTGACTATGGCATATATCTATGCCGTATTTATATTATCGGTTTCTTTACACTTATCGAAGAAAGCTAACATAGTGCATAAATTGAAAAATTCTCAAGACCGATAGCACGGGAAATCGGGGTTCCCTTTTTAGCGCAATCCCTTGAAAAACAAGAACAAAGGAAGAATGTAGTGAAAGGGATAAACCATTAAGGAAGTGCCGTACCCTACTCTGATAAAAGGGGACAAAGGGGAAACCGAAGCAGAGTGAATATCCAGATTTGTCTGTGCTGTCTGTTTCTTTGTTTCTTCCTTAACAACATTACGAAAAAGGCACTAATTTGTTTTGACGGAAACTTCACTAAAACCACGAGGTTCATGTTCGAGTCATCAAATTGTAAACAAAGAGGTTGCTTACATCAACATGAAGCTCTTCACATCTTCACAACCAGCATATACTGAAGCGGCTTATATATTTCTCATTTCTGTGAAAATGTTGATTAGAATACCTGTCATTTGAAAAGTTCCTTTACTTTAAAAAAAAAAAAAAAAGGTGAAATGAAGAAAACCTTTGAGGTTCCTTTGTAAGTGTCCAAACACTCATGTACTTTTACTAATTTCTTTTTACATCGCTGCCATCCCCGAAGGAGGTAGGTTACGAGTGCAAACATTTCGAAAATAGAACTTGGCACAGGCGTAGTTTACACAACCACAGGGTGGTCTACCGATACGAGATGTTGCAACGGTAATTCCTTTGTGAGAATTAAGCTCTTTTTAGTTGTTTTTGTTTGTTTATTAGATATTTTACTCGAAACTGTGCCTTAAGTAATTAACAGCGTAAAGAATCATTTCGTTTAAAACTTGGTCATTATATTATTAACTGCGTTGGAAGTTATTTTCTTCGATATATAAATATAACTTTTTTAGGAGCAAGAAGTTACTATTTCTAACATGTAAATTTTGAGGTTGTTTTATTTTTATCCGTGGTTATTTATATCTGTGCCATCAGAATGTCTACTAAGTGGCTGATTGGATGTCAATGAAACTTCATGAATATTCACCAATATACTTTCTCCAAAATAGCAACTTTTGGAAGTTTAAGGTTTAATATTTACTAGATGTCTTATATATCATTCAGATTCTAAGACGATTTCTCTCATAAGTTTCATTAGATTCTATTATATTTTCTTATAAACTACGAACTTTAGATATGTTCTGTACTACAGTTTATGAAATTACTCAGGGTAAATGAAAAAAAAAGATGTTCAAAACTTCCTTTTTTATGCGTTCTCTCGTGGAAGCCTAGCGTTCTACGAAGATTAATAATATGACGAGATAATTAACTTGTTGGGAGCGTGTAGCATACGTGATTACCTAGCTTGGCGATGTACACTTGTGTGCTCAAAGACACGGAACGTGATTTTATATATATATATATATATATATATATATATATATATATATATATATATATATATATATACACACATACATACATACACATTGTATGTGTATGTGTATATATATATATATGCATATGTATATATATATTATATATATATATATATATATATATATATATATATATATTTATTTATTTTGAAGAGGTCGATGCGATAAGGAAGTGAATATTTTATAGATGAAGAAAACATTTAGGCAGAAATTAATGACCCAAGAGTGAAGATGGTTGAAGTTTTAGAATGATTTTTCAAAGGGACTATTGATTATGTAAGGACGGTAGTTAGAGGATACATACTCATATTGGGAATACGCCAGCGAGTTATGGTATAGCAAGGGAAATATTTGCATATGGTGGCAATAGTGGGATTTGAGTGGTTGATCAGGATTTATAACATGGCTGAATTGTAGAAAGGGTAGTTGGAATAGATGGTTAGCTTTATAAAGGTAAGGGCAATGAAAAGTGAAAGAATATTTGGGTTGTAACATAAGCATTATATCAAAGTTGTTACATGGTAAGATTCTGGAATGTTAAGAACAGTATGTTTAGAGAAGGGGTGGCACTTGTTAATGAAACAGTAATAAGAGAGATAAAGTTACCGTTTCAACCAGGAATGGGTTCTGGATCAAAAAGTGGATTTTACATATAATTGCAGTATATGGAACGAATATCAACTTCAAATCTACAGGACTCCTTTGAAGAACAAAACTAATGGGAACCACAGGGGGGGAAATGAAGGTTTAAAGAGATGAAATAACAAAACCGACTGGTTTGCACCGATATTAATGGTCAGAGATGCATAAAACACACGAGAAGTTGAAAAATATGGTCGTTGTATTTTGCCTGAAATTAAAGTATCATTTAATTACCTATCATTTGTCATATTCGATCAGTTGTCCTTTGCTTAGCCATGGGCAGCTTGGCTTGCAATAATCAGTAATCAAGTACCGAAAGAGATGAAATTGAAATAAACTACCGACCCCCTTTGGCATCTCCCTTCCTTCCTAAACTTCATGTTGCAAAACTTCCAAAACGAGAAAAATTTAAATTTTTAATAAATCGCCTTTGCACTTTTGCTATGCCTATTATTATTATTATTATTACTATCCACGCTACAACCCTAATTGGAAAAGCAAGATGCTATAAGCCCAGGGGCTCCAATAGGGAAAAATAGCCCAGTAAGGAAAGGAAAGAAGGAAACAAATAAATGAAGAGAGCAAATTAACAATAAATCATTCTAAAGAAAGTAATGTCAAAAGAGATATGTCATATATAAACTATTAACGTCAAAAACAAATATGTCATATATATAACTATTAAAAGACTCATGTCCGCCTGGTCAACAAAAAAGCATTTGGTCCAACTTTGAACTTATGAAGTTCTACTGATTCAACAACCCGATTAGGAAGAGCATTCCACAACTTGGTAACAGCTGGAATAAAACTTCTAGAGTTATTTTTGGGGTTTTCTTCAATGTCGTTTCTTCTCTTCCAGGTGGTTCCTGTTTATGAACTTCACGGCTGTGCCAAGGTGCCGTGTGTTTATTTTTTTCTTCCCGAAGAAGCCTCAGCCATTTAATTTTTTCTTCCCGAAGAAGCCTTCTTTTTTAATAACAATGAAGAATTGAAGAGTCAGATGTTGGCTATTCAACCTTGGCTCCCGTCTTTTTGCCAATTCTTTGCCCCTTTTTTAATAACAATGAAGAATTGAATAGTCAGATGTTGGCTATTCAACCTTGGCTCCCGTCTTTTTGCCAATTCTTTGCCCCTTTTTTAATAACAATGAAGAATTGAAGAGTCAGATGTTGGCTATTCAACCTTGGCTCCCGTCTTTTTGCCAATTCTTTGCCCCTTTTTTAATAACAATGAAGAATTGAAGAGTCAGATGTTGGCTATTCAACCTTGGCTCCCGTCTTTTTGCCAATTCTTTGCCCCTTTTTTAATAACAATGAAGAATTGAAGAGTCAGATGTTGGCTATTCAACCTTGGCTCCCGTCTTTTTGCCAATTCTTTGCCCCTTTTTTAATAACAATGAAGAATTGAAGAGTCAGATGTTGGCTATTCAACCTTGGCTCCCGTCTTTTTGCCAATTCTTTGCCCCTTTTTTAATAACAATGAAGAATTGAAGAGTCAGATGTTGGCTATTCAACCTTGGCTCCCGTCTTTTTGCCAATTCTTTGCCAATTCTTTGCCCCTTTTTTAATAACAATGAAGAATTGAAGAGTCAGATGTTGGCTATTCAACCTTGGCTCCCGTCTTTTTGCCAATCCTTTGGCTCTTATAGAGGAAATAGTAGTTCAGGTGAGCCATCGGACTTAAGTTTGAGTCACTTTACTTATCCAGAATGAGAAGTTGCAGATGGTGATTTTCTTCTCTCATTAGGTAGCACAAAATATTCACGAAATTTACCGTAAAATGTACCAATGCACACGCCAGAACTAAGAATGATAACTTGAAGCTTCTTGACACCAAAACACTAACCATTAATGAAATACTTTGAATAAATTTATTGACCCCGCCGTCGAAAGTATCAGCTGCTCCCCCTCCCCACCTGGCGATGAAAATAAAGGTAATGACAGGGCTATGGCTATGGGTTGAGTGAGAATCGTTCGCAAAAATTTGGCATATATAAGGTCACTCACTTCGTTCGCTGCGGTCACTTTCTCGTTTAATAGCTCTGATAATGCGCGTTAAGATCTATTTTTCCTTAATTCTGAGCATAGCTTTCAGACCTTCCCAGACTATACCATTCACTACGTTGTAGTTAAGATTTACATTAAACTATAACGATCCTTCTTTTTCTTCTATAAGGCTCAACTCGACATATTTTTTTTTTCCTGAAAGCATTATCCCGGGTATTACTAAATTGTGAAATAAGCTTCCAAATCAAGTAGATAAATCGGTGGAACTTTTTAAATAAAAATTTGGGGCAAATGCAATTTTGTTGAGTAGGTTTACACAACTCTTAATATTCAGTTTTTGATATTAATGTTTTGAATATTTCTTAATTTTATTTTTCTTATTCCCCTTTCGTAATTATTTTATTACTTCTGTTTCTTTGCTGTTTGTAGGTGCTTTCCCTTTTAAAATTTTGTGACTGATGGTAGTCTGGTTTTTCCAACTATGGTTGTAGCTTGGATATTAACCATTCATTCTCACCATCTCTTATTCATATTTCATTCTAATTGTGTGCCTTTCTCTTCTTGTATTCGCCACACTCACATAACTAATTTTTACACCATTCACTTGGAAATTTTTTTTTTTTTAGAATCTGGTCCTGTGACGTCCCTTACAGATCGTATAATGAGGTAGTTCAGTTGATTAAGATAGTCAGTCGGCTTACTGCTTGCTTTTACCATACTTGCGATATTTTCCTATTCAGAACATCTTTTTAAAGTACTTCTAATCTTGATCTGATCTTGTTACTTGTTTAAGCATCTATTGAGCTGTGAAAACCTATAAGATTGCAATATGTTTCTCAATAGGCCACAGTTATTTTCTTCCCAGAAACTTCTAATTTAACCACGGACGATTCGTATCTACCCAACCCTTAGGAAAATGATTACATGCAAGAGGTTGTTCAGGTGTTTCATGACTTGAGGTGGCAACTGATGTTTCTTTGCTACTGCTGTTGGCTTGTAATCCTCACGTTGACTTTGTAGTTTCCCATTTAGGATGAGAAACAAAACTCTTCCAAAGTCTTCATCACGTTGCAGATGTCTGTAAATAGTTTGAAAGCATTGTTAACTTGTAATTTCCAGACTATTTGCAAAGATTATAAACATTGGGCCTAAATAAAATCATGGAGGGAACATTTTATTAGATAGAAAACACTATAAAGTAGTTGCAAATATATTCCCAGAAAACACTATAAAGTAGTTGCAAATATATTCTCAGCGTTGTTTGCTTCCAAATATTTATACTGTGGACGAGGCTTAAGTGGTACTGACAAATTCTGCTTTTTTAAGAAATTATGTAATAGTTTTTGACTACGAAAGTGAACTGTAATTCTGTCAGAACTTTACTTTTAAATCCTCACTGTTTATAGAACTTATCCATGAGGGGTATTGGGCTACTAATGTACGCGACCCGTCAAAAATGACGTAAATATTTAGATATACTCGCACCCCCTTACCAGAGTAGGACTACTACCTCGTCCCCCACCTAAGGCACGGTGAAAGCTGGGCGTCACCTGGAATATATGCATGTATATATACACACACATACTGTATGTATATATATATATATATATATATATATATATATAATATATATATATATATATATATATATATATATATATATAAAATTCTCAGACACTTGTTCTTTATTATAAACGGGGAGATGTTATAGTAACAAAATGTGTTAGATACTTGACACTCACTTCCAAGAAAATTGGCTATAAACCACATGCTGATGTGGATTAATTTTTCTAGGAATATTTACTACATGATAAAAAAGAAAATAGAGATTTGGAAAACTTTCCTGTTGGATATGATTCTTAACTAGAAAAAGCTCTTCCAGAGTTGGAAAGTATTGTTTTAAAGAAAGGGCAATTTTTCCCATCATAGCGTAGGTAACCATAGCCTTTTACGGAAGACTGGTTAATTTCATAGAAGACTTGTGGTAGCCTATTGAAAACGGCTCTGCCTGGTGATCTGTTGGACTAAGGTTCGAGACCCGCTCAACCTCAATAATGTTTTGTAATGTTTGTAACTTTACCATCATTTTGAGCTAAAAAAAAGGGGGGGGGGAATCAGGGAGCTTATAGGTCTACTTTCTGGGTTATCACCAGCCATTGACTAGCCCTCCCTGGTCGTAGCTTGTGTGGAAAGGGGCTAGGGCGCTGATCAAGTGATCATGTGCATACATGGTCAATATACTACTATTACTGGTTAAGAAAATCTTCTAACTCTCCGAGAGCCGAGATGAGTTAGTGCAACAACTTTCTCTGTGGTTTTTGAAGTGGATGTGATAGCATTGTGGCATATATAGGAATGTCGGTTTTTTATACAAGATATGAGGATAGAGCTTTGAAATTCTTAAAGCATTCATAAAGTGGTAAATGATTTATAAAAATTTTGTTAGTAATTTTTATCAAAGTTATTGATAATCAGATACGTATTTGACGTTGGTAACCATGGCCTTTATGAAGCCTGTTTTGATGTATTGAATCAACAGTCAGTCATCCTTTGGATTATTGTCTCGTTATTACCAGTATTTCAAAAACTTTCAGAAATTCATCGTCATTGTGCGTATTGTGTGTATTTTCAGAAACGTATCCTTCATTATTGGATTTTTAAAAATAATTTTAAAGGCAAATTCATCTTCAGGTATTAACGTAAGATTTAATTGTTTTATATACTATATAGTTAATGTGCATTTACCGCTTTTTGTACTCAGGTATGCTTGATTTGATGTGCATTTTCTTTTTATGTTT
>NC_090743.1:14142424-14167424 GCF_036898095.1 Palaemon carinicauda
ACGTTTCCTCGGAGTGGACTCGATCACCCCTTCATTTATCTCTTCTTCAGATTCTCCATTAATATGCGATTTTCGTGGCCTTCCTGCTTGTTTCTTCCCTTTGAGTTTATTAAATGTTTCCCAATTTCCTTCTTTTTCCACATTGTTCACCTTTTCAGTCCTAGCATATTTGTTTATATGAACTGAATCATTTGGACTTCATACAGACGAGTCTTCATCAACATAATCTACCCGTCGTTTGTATGGAGTTTTCTCGAGTTTCTCAAAAATTGGATGGTTGTTCATAAAATAATCTTCTGGCGAAAATGTTCTTGGAAAATCCAGTTCAGGTGAATCCACCCAAATACTGTGAATATATTCCACCTGTAAAGAAAATTGAACATGCTACAGAATGAAAATAAAATATATATATATATATATTTATATATATATATATATATGTATATATATGTATTCAATTATTCTAAATGTTTTAACCAACTTGTATTTTTTGTAACATACAAATTCGAGAACTCCTTCGGCCTGCCTGTGCCTCTTTTTTCGGTCTTCTTAGGCCTACTAGGGCGTATTTTTTCAATCATCTTTGGCTTACCTGGGCCTCTTTTTTCGGTCTTCTTAGGCCTACCAGGGCGTATTTTTTCAATCATCTTTGGCCTACCTGGGCCTCTTTTTTTTCGGTCTTTTTAGGCCTACCAGGGCGTAGTTTTCAATCATCTTTGGCCTACCTGGGCCTCTTTTTTTTCGGTCTTCTTAGGCCTACCAGGTAGTATTTTTTCAATCATCTCTGGCCTACCTGGGCCTCTTTTCGGTCTTCTTAGGCCTACCAAGGCGTATTTTTTCAATCATCTTTGGCCTACCTGGGCCTCTTTTTTCGTTGTTCTTAGGCCTACCAGGGAGTATTTTTTCAGTCATATCTGGCCTACCTTGGCCTCTTTTTTCGGTCTTCTTAGGCCTACCAGGGCGTATTTTTTCAATCATTTTTGGCCTACCTGGCCTCTTTTTGGTCTTCTTAGGCCTACCAGGGCGTATTTTTTCAATCATCCTTGGCCTACCTGGGCCTCTTTTCAGTCTTCTTAGGCCTACCAGGGCGTATTTTTTCAATCATCTTTGGCCTACCTGGGCCTCTTTTTTTCGGTCTTCTTAGGCCTACCAGGTAGTATTTTTTCAATCATCTCTGGCCTACCTGGGCCTCTTTTTTCGGTCTTAGGCCTACCAGGGCGTATTTTTTAATCATCTTTGGCCTACCTGGGCCTCTTTTTTCAGTCTTCTTAGGCCTACCAGGGCGTATTTTTTCAATGATCTTTGGCCTACCTGGGCCTCTTTTTTCGGTCTTCTTAGGCCTACCAGGGAGTATTTTTTTCAATCATCTCTGGCCTACCTTGGCCTCTTTTTTCGGTCTTCTTAGGCCTGCCAGGGAGTATTTTTTCAATCTATGGCCTACCTGGGCTGCTTTTTTCGGTCTTCTTAGGTCTACCAGAGAGTATTTTTTCAATCATCTTTGGCCTACCTGGTCCTCTTTTTTTTCGGTCTTCTTAGGCCTACCAGGGCGTATTTTTTCAATCATCTTTAGCCTACCTGGGCCCCTTTTTTCGGTCTTCTTAGGCCTACCAGGGCGTATTTTTTCAATCTTTGGCGTACCTGGGCCTCTTTTCGGTCTTCTTAGGCCTACCAAGGCGTATTTTTTCAATCATCTTTGGCCTACCTGGGTCTCTCTTTTCGGTCTTCTTAGTCCTACCAGGGATTATTTTTTCAATCATCTCTGCCCTACCTGGGCCTCTTTTTTTCGGTCTTCTTAGGCCTACCAGGGATTATTTTTTCAATCATCATTATTCGGTCTTCTTAGGCCTACCAGGGATTATTTTTTCAATCATCTTTGGCCTACTTGGGCCGCTTTTTTAGGCCTACTAGTGATTTTTTTTTTCAAACTTTGGCCTACCTGGGCCTCTTTTATTAGATTTCTTTGGCCTACTTGGGCCTCTTTTTTTCGGTCGTCTTAGGCCTACTAGGGCGTAATTTTTCAATCATATTTGGCCTATCTGGGTCTTTTTTCAGTCCTAGGCCTATCAGGGAGTATTTTTTCAATCATCTTTGGCCTATCCGGGCCTCTCTTTTTCGGTCTTCTGAGGCCTACCAGGGCGTATTTTTTCAATCATCTTTGGCCTACCTGGGCCTCTTTTTTCGGTGTTCTTAGGCCTACTAGGGAGTATTTTTTCAATCATCTTTGGCCTATCTGGGCCTCTTTTTTTCGGTCTTCTTAGGCCTACAAGGGCGTATTTTTTCAATCATCTTTGGCCTACCTGGGCCGCTTTTTTCGGTCTTCTTAGGCCTGCCTACCAGGGAGTATTTTTTCAATCATCTTTGTCCTACCTGGGCCTCTTTTTTTCAGTCTTTTTAGGCCTACCAGGGATTATTTTTTCAATCATCTTTGGCCTACCTGGGCCTCTTTTATTCGATTTCTTTGGCCTACCTGTGCCTCTTTTTTCGGTCTTCTTAGGCCTACCAGGGCGTATTTTTTCAATCATCTTTGGCCTACCTGGGCCTTTTTTTTCGGTCTTCTTAGGCCTACCAGGGAGTATTTTTTCATCATCTTTGTCCTACCTGAGCCTCTTTTTTCAGTCTTCTTAGGCCTACCAGGGATTATTTTTTCAATCATCTTTGGCCTACCTGGGCCTCTTTTATTCGATTTCTTTGGCCTACCTGTGCCTCTTTTTTCGGTCTTCTTAGGCCTACCAGGGCGTATTTTTTCAATCATCTTTGTCCTACCTGGGCTTCTTTTTTTGGTCTTCTTAGGCCTACCAGGGAGTATTTTTTCAATTATCTTTGGCCTATCTGGGCCTCTTTTTTCGGTCTTCTTAGGACTACCAGGGAGTATTTTTTCAATCATCTTTGGCCTACCTGGGCCTCTTTTTTTCGGTCTTCTTAGGCGTACCAGCGCGTATTTTTTCAATCATCTTTGACCTACCTGGGCCTCTTTTTTTTCGGTCTTCTTAGATCTACCAGGGCGTATTTTTTCAATCATCTTTGGCCGACCTGGGCCTCTTTTTTTTCGGTCTTCTTAGATCTACCAGGGAGTATTTTTTCAATGATCTTTGGCCTATCTGGGCCTCTTTTTTTCGGTTTTCTTAGGCCTACCAGTGATTATTATTTCAATCATCTTTGGCCTACCTGGGCCTCTTTTATTCGATTTCTTTGGCTTACCTCTGCCTCTTTTTTGGGTCTTAGGCCTACCAGGGCGTATTTTTTCAATCATCTTTGGCCTACCTGGGCCTTTTTTTTCGGTCTTCTTAGGCATACCAGGGAGTATTTTTTCAATCATTTTTGTCCTACCTGGGCCTCTTTTTTCAGTCTTCTTAGGCCTACCAGGGATTATTTTTTCAATCATCTTTGGCCTACCTGGGCCTTTTATTCGATTTCTTTGGCCTACCTGTGCCTCTTTTTTCGGTCTTCTTAGGCCTACCTGGGCGTATTTTTTCAATCATCTTTGGCCTATCTGGGCCTCTTTTTTTCGGTCTTAGGACTACCAGGGAGTATTTTTTCAATCATCTTTGGCCTACCTTGGCCTCTTTTTTCGGTCGTCTTAGGCGTACCAGCGCGTATTTTTTCAATCATCTTTGACCTACCTGGGCCTCTTTTTTTCGGTCTTCTTAGATCTACCAGGGCGTATTTTTTCAATCATCTTTGGCCTACCTGGGCCTCTCTTTTTCGGTCTTCTTAGATCTACCAGGGAGTATTTTTTCAATGATCTTTGGCCTATCTGGGCCTCTTTTTTTCGGTTTTCTTAGGCCTACCAGTGATTATTATTTCAATCATCTTTGGCCTACCTGGGCCTCTTTTATTCGATTTCTTTGGCTTACCTCTGCCTCTTTTTTGGGTCTTCTTAGGCCTACCAGGGCGTATTTTTTCAATCATCTTTGGCCTACCTAGACCTCTTTTTTTCGGTCTTAGGCCTACCAGGGCGTATTTTTTCAATTATCTTTGGCCTACCTGGGCCTCTTTTCGGTCTTCTTAGGCCTACCAGGGAGTATTTTTTCAATTATCTTTGGCCTATCTGGTCCTCTTTTTTTTCGGTCTTAGGCCTACCAGGGAGCATTTTCAATCATCTTTGGCTTACCTGGGTCTCTTTTTTCGGTCTTCTTAGGCCTTCCAAGGCGTATTTTTTCAATCATCTTTGGCCTACCTGGGCCTCTTTTTTTGGTCTTCTTAGGCGTACCAGGGAGTATTTTTTCAATCATCTTTGGCCTACATGGGCCTCTTTTATTCAATTTCTTTGGCCTACCTGGGCCTATTTTTTTCGGTCTTCTCTAGCCTACCTGGCCCTTTCTTTTATAATGCCTGCACTCTAAAAAAATTAAGGGTATAAAAGGGGTAGAAAAAGGGTATTTCTAGTGGTTAAAATAGCATACCCTATCGGGGTATATAAGAACTATAATATACCCTTTACAATATACCCATATCAAGGGTATAACATATACTTGAGATACCCTTACTTAGGGGTGTATCGTAGGTAAAGAATACCCTTTTACAGGGTATTCTATACGATATAAATACCCGTTTATTTTAATCATAATTATATAATTAATATCTATTCCACCATTATATAGGTGTAGTTATAGCTTATAAGTATATAAAGTAATAAGGTCAATGATTTTAAAAGTTTGGTTTATCAATTTATTATTTCCATTACACTTGAAAATCAAAAGTATTTATATATATTATATAAAGAGTGATGGCAGAAGCTGCAAAGCAAACCGTACGCAGAAATCTGTGAAAAGAAAATATTTGTTAGTGTGTGTGCCTAAATATATATATATATATATATATATATATATATATATATATATATATATATATAAATATATATATATATATATATATATATGTATGTATGTATGTATATATATATATATATATATATATATATATATATATATATATATATAGAAATGAAAGGAAAAAATATCATGCATAAATACCTAACTGTCTGCTACCTCAAGTCAAACTGATTAAGAAATCACTGGCGTCAGTGTTTGCTTACAGACTACTCGTAATCGTAATGTTATTAACGTTTAGCTGAATACGGTGTTTATGGTTTTTTTTCCTCCCAGACAGCTTGACGCTCTGTCTCTCTCTCTCTCTCTCTCTCTCTCTCTCTCTCTCTCTCTCTCTCTCTCTCTCTCTCTCTCTCTCTCTCTCTCATAATTAAGTACTAATGATAATTTCTTACTTATTTTCCCCGGTGTTAGTAATAATGATTTTTTAGGCTATCACAGCCTGAATGCAAAACTAATAATGATGTCTGACAATTTTTATTCGTAACCACTGTTTATGCTTGCATAGATGGACAGTTAGTGTTCTGACCTTGGTTAACAGATGAAATGCAGTGTAGATATTATAATCCCGATGACGCTAATTGGAGCAATTTATCTTCACTGCACAGCAGACCAGAGTCCAGACGCCACTGAAATTTCCCGCCAAATTCCCGGGGTCTCGAAGAATCTCGAGACGACGACAATACAAATTGCCAAGTACCGCATTTTGTAGGAACTTGCTTCAAAACTATCCATAACTCAAAACCAATATGTTGTTAGTAACTTTTTTGGTGCATTACACTATCAGTGTAACAATATGGTGATTTAATACAGAGTAAAAGTTCATTTCATGACATGATCACACAAACTTACCAAGCCCATTTTAAGACAAAGTACAATAGAGGGTATATTATTCACAAAAAATACCCTGCCTCCTGGTGTAGAAGGGTATTTTTTAGCCTTAGGGAGTTTTACATGTATATAAACCCCAGCTCAATCGTTATACCCTTTCTGTACCTTGAACTTTTTACAGTGTGTGGCCTTTCTGGCCCTTTATTTTCAGTATTTTTCAGCCCACCTGGGCCTCTCTTTTTTCAGTTTTCTTTGGCCTACCTGGCCCTTTCCTTCCCACGGACTTTGGCCTTACAGGCCCTTTCTTTTCTACTACATTTGGCCTTCCCGGCCCTTTAATTTCACTCTTTTTCGGCCGACCTGGGCCTTTATTCTGTTTTTTTTTTTTCGGCCTTCCAAGGCATTTTTCCACTTTTTTGGCCTCCCTGGTCCAGTCTTTTTGGGATACTTTCTTTCAACAGCTTTTAATTCACGTTTCCTCGGAGTGAACTCGATCACCCCTTCATTTATCTCTTCTTGAGATTCTCTATTATTATGCGATTTTCGTGGCCTTCCTGGTTTTTTCCTCTCTCTGAGTTTATTAAATTTTTCCCAATTTCCTTCTTTTTCCACATTGTTCACATTTTCAGTCCTAGCATATTTGTTCATATGAACTGAATCGTTTGGACTTCATACAGACGATTCTTCATCAACATACTCCACCCGTCGTTTGTATGGAGTTTTCTCGAGTTTCTCAAAAATTGGATGGTTGTTCATAAAATAATCTTCTAGCGGAAATGTGCCAGGAAAATCCAGTTCAGGTGAATCCACCCAAATACTGTGAATATATTTCACCTGTAAAGAAAATTGAACATGCTACAGAATGAAAATGAAATATATATATTCAATTATTCTAAATGTTTTAACCAACTATTTTTTTTTTGTAACATACAAACCCGAGAACTCCTTCAGCCTGCCTGGGCCTCTCTTTTTCGGTCTTCTTAGGCCTACCAGGGCGTATTTTTTCAATCATCTTTGGCCTACCTGGGCCTCTTTTTTCAATCATCTTTGGCCTACCTGGGCCTCTTTTTTCGTTGTTCATAGGCCTACCAGGGAGTATTTTTTCAGTCATATCTGGCCTACCTTGGCCTCTTTTTTCGGTCTTCTTAGGCCTACCAGGGCGTATTTTTTCAATCATCTTTGTCCTACCTGGGCTTCTTTTTTTGGTCTTCTTAGGCCTACCAGGGAGTATTTTTTCAATTATCTTTGGCCTATCTGGGCCTCTTTTTTCGGTCTTCTTAGGACTACCAGGGAGTATTTTTTCAATCATCTTTGGCCTACCTGGGCCTCTTTTTTTCGGTCTTCTTAGGCGTACCAGCGCGTATTTTTTCAATCATCTTTGACCTACCTGGGCCTCTTTTTTTTCGGTCTTCTTAGATCTACCAGGGCGTATTTTTTCAATCATCTTTGGCCGACCTGGGCCTCTTTTTTTTTCGGTCTTCTTAGATCTACCAGGGAGTATTTTTTCAATGATCTTTGGCCTATCTGGGCCTCTTTTTTTCGGTTTTCTTAGGCCTACCAGTGATTATTATTTCAATCATCTTTGGCCTACCTGGGCCTCTTTTATTCGATTTCTTTGGCTTACCTCTGCCTCTTTTTTGGGTCTTAGGCCTACCAGGGCGTATTTTTTCAATCATCTTTGGCCTACCTGGGCCTTTTTTTTCGGTCTTCTTAGGCATACCAGGGAGTATTTTTTCAATCATTTTTGTCCTACCTGGGCCTCTTTTTTCAGTCTTCTTAGGCCTACCAGGGATTATTTTTTCAATCATCTTTGGCCTACCTGGGCCTCTTTTATTCGATTTCTTTGGCCTACCTGTGCCTCTTTTTTCGGTCTTCTTAGGCCTACCTGGGCGTATTTTTTCAATCATCTTTGGCCTATCTGGGCCTCTTTTTTCGGTCTTAGGACTACCAGGGAGTATTTTTTCAATCATCTTTGGCCTACCTTGGCCTCTTTTTTCGGTCGTCTTAGGCGTACCAGCGCGTATTTTTTCAATCATCTTTGACCTACCTGGGCCTCTTTTTTTCGGTCTTCTTAGATCTACCAGGGCGTATTTTTTCAATCATCTTTGGCCTACCTGGGCCTCTCTTTTTCGGTCTTCTTAGATCTACCAGGGAGTATTTTTTCAATGATCTTTGGCCTATCTGGGCCTCTTTTTTTCGGTTTTCTTAGGCCTACCAGTGATTATTATTTCAATCATCTTTGGCCTACCTGGGCCTCTTTTATTCGATTTCTTTGGCTTACCTCTGCCTCTTTTTTGGGTCTTCTTAGGCCTACCAGGGCGTATTTTTTCAATCATCTTTGGCCTACCTAGACCTCTTTTTTTCGGTCTTAGGCCTACCAGGGCGTATTTTTTCAATTATCTTTGGCCTACCTGGGCCTCTTTTCGGTCTTCTTAGGCCTACCAGGGAGTATTTTTTCAATTATCTTTGGCCTATCTGGTCCTCTTTTTTTTCGGTCTTAGGCCTACCAGGGAGCATTTTTCAATCATCTTTGGCTTACCTGGGTCTCTTTTTTCGGTCTTCTTAGGCCTTCCAAGGCGTATTTTTTCAATCATCTTTGGCCTACCTGGGCCTCTTTTTTTGGTCTTCTTAGGCGTACCAGGGAGTATTTTTTCAATCATCTTTGGCCTACATGGGCCTCTTTTATTCAATTTCTTTGTCCTACCTGGGCCTATTTTTTTCGGTCTTCTCTAGCCTACCTGGCCCTTTCTTTTCTAATGCCTGCACTCTAAAAAATTAAGGGTATAAAAGGGGTAGAAAAAGGGTATTTCTAGTGGTTAAAATAGCATACCCTATCGGGGTATATAAGAACTATAATATACCCTTTACAATATACCCATATCAAGGGTATAACATATACTTGAGATACCCTTACTTAGGGGTGTATCGTAGGTAAAGAATACCCTTTTACAGGGTATTCTATACGATATAAATACCCGTTTATTTTAATCATAATTATATAATTAATATCTATTCCACCATTATATAGGTGTAGTTATAGCTTATAAGTATATAAAGTAATAAGGTCAATGATTTTAAAAGTTTGGTTTATCAATTTATTATTTCCATTACACTTGAAAATCAAAAGTATTTATATATATTATATAAAGAGTGATGGCAGAAGCTGCAAAGCAAACCGTACGCAGAAATCTGTGAAAAGAAAATATTTGTTAGTGTGTGTGTGCCTAAATATATATATATATATATATATATATATATATAAATATATATATATATATATATATGTATGTATGTATGTATATATATATATATATATATATATATATATATATATATATATATATAGAAATGAAAGGAAAAAATATCATGCATAAATACCTAACTGTCTGCTACCTCAAGTCAAACTGATTAAGAAATCACTGGCGTCAGTGTTTGCTTACAGACTACTCGTAATCGTAATGTTATTAACGTTTAGCTGAATACGGTGTTTATGGTTTTTTTTCCTCCCAGACAGCTTGACGCTCTGTCTCTCTCTCTCTCTCTCTCTCTCTCTCTCTCTCTCTCTCTCTCTCTCTCTCTCTCTCTCTCTCATAATTAAGTACTAATGATAATTTCTTACTTATTTTCCCCGGTGTTAGTAATGATTTTTTAGGCTATCACAGCCTGAATGCAAAACTAATAATGATGTCTGACAATTTTTATTCGTAACCACTGTTTATGCTTGCATAGATGGACAGTTAGTGTTCTGACCTTGGTTAACAGATGAAATGCAGTGTAGATATTATAATCCCGATGACGCTAATTGGAGCAATTTATCTTCACTGCACAGCAGACCAGAGTCCAGACGCCACTGAAATTTCCCGCCAAATTCCCGGGGTCTCGAAGAATCTCGAGACGACGACAATACAAATTGCCAAGTACCGCATTTTGTAGGAACTTGCTTCAAAACTATCCATAACTCAAAACCAATATGTTGTTAGTAACTTTTTTGGTGCATTACACTATCAGTGTAACAATATGGTGATTTAATACAGAGTAAAAGTTCATTTCATGACATGATCACACAAACTTACCAAGCCCATTTTAAGACAAAGTACAATAGAGGGTATATTATTCACAAAAAATACCCTGCCTCCTGGTGTAGAAGGGTATTTTTTAGCCTTAGGGAGTTTTACATGTATATAAACCCCAGCTCAATCGTTATACCCTTTCTGTACCTTGAACTTTTTACAGTGTGTGGCCTTTCTGGCCCTTTATTTTCAGTATTTTTCAGCCCACCTGGGCCTCTCTTTTTTCAGTTTTCTTTGGCCTACCTGGCCCTTTCCTTCCCACTGACTTTGGCCTTACAGGCCCTTTCTTTTCTACTACATTTGGCCTTCCCGGCCCTTTAATTTCACTCTTTTTCGGCCGACCTGGGCCTTTATTCTGTTTTTTTTTTTCGGCCTTCCAAGGCATTTTTCCACTTTTTTGGCCTCCCTGGTCCAGTCTTTTTGGGATACTTTCTTTCAACAGCTTTTAATTCACGTTTCCTCGGAGTGAATTCGATCACCCCTTCATTTATCTCTTCTTGAGATTCTCTATTATTATGCGATTTTCGTGGCCTTCCTGGTTTTTTCCTCTCTCTGAGTTTATTAAATTTTTCCCAATTTCCTTCTTTTTCCACATTGTTCACATTTTCAGTCCTAGCATATTTGTTCATATGAACTGAATCGTTTGGACTTCATACAGACGATTCTTCATCAACATACTCCACCCGTCGTTTGTATGGAGTTTTCTCGAGTTTCTCAAAAATTGGATGGTTGTTCATAAAATAATCTTCTAGCGGAAATGTGCCAGGAAAATCCAGTTCAGGTGAATCCACCCAAATACTGTGAATATATTCCACCTGTAAAGAAAATTGAACATGCTACAGAATGAAAATGAAATATATATATTCAATTATTCTAAATGTTTTAACCAACTATTTTTTTTTTGTAACATACAAACCCGAGAACTCCTTCAGCCTGCCTGGGCCTCTCTTTTTCGGTCTTCTTAGGCCTACCAGGGCGTATTTTTTCAATCATCTTTGGCCTACCTGAGCCTCTTTTTTTTTCAGTTTTCTTTGGCCTACTTGGCCCTTTCCTTCCCACTGCCTTCGGGCTTCCAGGCCCTTTTTTTTCTACTGCATTTGGCCTTCCCGGCCCTTTAATTTCACACTTTTTCGGCCGACCTGGGCCTTTATTGTTTTTTATTCCGGCCTTCAAAGGCATTTTTCCACCTTTCTTGGCCTCCCTGGTCCTGTCCTTTCAGGATAGTTTCTTTCAACAGCCTTAAATTCACGTTTCCTCGGAGTGGACTCGATCACCCCTTCATTTATCTCTTCTTCAGATTCTCCATTAATATGCGATTTTCGTGGCCTTCCTGCTTGTTTCTTCCCTTTGAGTTTATTAAATGTTTCCCAATTTCCTTTTTCCACATTGTTCACCTTTTCAGTCCTAGCATATTTGTTTATATGAACTGAAACATTTGGACTTCATACAGACGAGTCTTCATCAACATAATCTACCCGTCGTTTGTATGGAGTTTTCTCGAGTTTCTCAAAAATTGGATGGTTCATAAAATAATCTTCTAGCGGAAATGTGCCAGGAAAATCCAGTTCAGGTGAATCTACCCAAATACTGTGAATATATTCCACCTGTAAAGAAAATTGAACATGCTACAGAATGAAAATGAAATATATATATTCAATTATTCTAAATGTTTTAACCAACTATTTTTTTTTGTAACATACAAACCCGAGAACTCCTTCAGCCTGCCTGGGCCTCTCTTTTTCGGTCTTCTTAGGCCTACCAGGGCGTATTTTTTCAATCATCTTTGGCCTACCTGAGCCTCTTTTTTTTTTTCTGTTTTCTTTGGCCTACCTGGCCCCTTCCTTCCCACTGCCTTCGGGCTTCCAGGCCCTTTTTTTTTTTCTACTGCATTTGGCGTTCCCGGCCCTTTAATTTCACACTTTTTCGGCCGACCTGGGCCTTTATTCTGTTTTTTATTCCGGCCTTCAAAGGCATTTTTCCACCTTTCTTGGCCTCCCTGGTCCTGTCCTTTCAGGATAGTTTCTTTCAACAGCCTTAAATTCACGTTTCCTCGGAGTGGACTCGATCACCCCTTCATTTATCTCTTCTTCAGATTCTCCATTAATATGCGATTTTCGTGGCCTTCCTGCTTGTTTCTTCCCTTTGAGTTTATTAAATGTTTCCCAATTTCCTTCTTTTTCCACATTGTTCACCTTTTCAGTCCTAGCATATTTGTTTATATGAACTGAATCATTTGGACTTCATACAGACGAGTCTTCATCAACATAATCTACCCGTCGTTTGTATGGAGTTTTCTCGAGTTTCTCAAAAATTGGATGGTTGTTCATAAAATAATCTTCTGGCGAAAATGTTCTTGGAAAATCCAGTTCAGGTGAATCCACCCAAATACTGTGAATATATTCCACCTGTAAAGAAAATTGAACATGCTACAGAATGAAAATAAAATATATATATATATATATATATATATATATATATATATATATGTATTCAATTATTCTAAATGTTTTAACCAACTTGTATTTTTTGTAACATACAAATTCGAGAACTCCTTCGGCCTGCCTGTGCCTCTTTTTTCGGTCTTCTTAGGCCTACTAGGGCGTATTTTTTCAATCATCTTTGGCCTACCTGGGCCTCTTTTTTCGGTCTTCTTAGGCCTACCAGGGCATATTTTTTCAATCATCTTTGGCCTACCTCGGCGTCTTTTTTTTCGGTCTTTTTAGGCCTACCAGGGTGTAGTTTTCAATCATCTTTGGCCTATCTGGGCCTCTTTTTTTCGGTCTTCTTAGGCCTACCAGGTAGTATTTTTTCAATCATCTCTGGCCTACCTGGGCCTCTTTTCGGTCTTCTTAGGCCTACCAGGGCGTATTTTTTCAATCATCTTTGGCCTACCTGGGCCCCTTTTTTCAATCATCTTTGGCCTACCTGGGCCTCTTTTCGGTGTTCTTAGGCCTACCAGGGAGTATTTTTTCAGTCATCTCTGGCCTACCTTGGCCTCTTTTTTTCGGTCTTCTTAGGCGTACCAGGTTGTATTTTTTCAATCATCTTTGGCCTACCTGGCCTCTTTTTGGTCTTCTTAGGCCTACCAGGGCGTATTTTTTCAATCATCCTTGGCCTACCTGGGCCTCTTTTTTCAGTCTTAGGCCTACCAGGGCATATTTTTTCAATCATCTTTAGCCTACCTGGGCCTCTTTTTTTTCTGTCTTCTTAGGCCTACCAGGTAGTATTTTTTCAATCATCTCTGGCCTACCTGGGCCTCTTTTTTCGGTCTTAGGCCTACCAGGGCGTATTTTTTAATCATCTTTATCCTACCTGGGCCTCTTTTTTCAGTCTTCTTAGGCCTACCAGGGCGTATTTTTTCAATCATCTTTGGGCTACCTGGGCCTCTTTTTTCGGTCTTCTTAGGCCTACCAGAGAGTATTTTTTCAATCATCTCTGGCGTACCTTGGCCTCTTTTTTCGGTCTTAGGCCTACCAGGGAGTATTTTTTCAATCATCTTTGGCCTACCTGGGCTGCTTTTTTCGGTCTTCTTAGGTCTACCAGAGAGTATTTTTTCAATCATCTTTGGCCTACCTGGTCCTTTTTTTTTTTGGTCTTCTTAGGCCTACCAGGGCGTATTTTTCCAATCATCTTTGGCCTACCTGGTCCTCTTTTTTTCGGTCTTCTTAGGCCTACCAGGGCGTATTTTTTCAATCATCTTTGGCGTACCTGGGCCTCTTTTCGGTCTTCTTAGGCCTACCAAGGCGTATTTTTTCAATCATCTTTGGCCTACCTGGGTCTCTCTTTTCGGTCTTCTTAGGCCTACCAGGGATTATTTTTTCAATCATCTCTGCCCTACCTGGGCCTCTTTTTTTCGGTCTTAGGCCTACCAGGGATAATTTTTTCAATCGTCATTAGCCTACCTGGGCCGCTTTATTCGGTCTTCTTAGGCCTACCAGGGATTATTTTTTCAATCATCTTTGGCCTACTTGGGCAGCTTTTTTTGGTTTTTTTAGGCCTACCAGTGATTTTTTTTTCTATCTTTGGCCTACCTGGGCCTCTTTTATTAGATTTCTTTGGCCTACCCGGGCCTCTTTTTTTTCGGTCCTCTTAGGCCTACCAGGGCGTAATTTTTCAATCATATTTGGCCTACCTGGGCCTCTTTTTTCAGTCTTTAGGCCTACCTGGGCCTCTTTTTTTGGTTTTAGGCCTACCAGGGAGTATTTTTTCAATTATCTGTGTCCTATTTGGGTCTTTTATCAGTCTTCTTAGGCCTATCAGGGAGTATTTTTTCAATCATCTTTGGCCTATCCTGGCCTCTTTTTTTTGGTCTTCTGAGGCCTACCAGGGCGTATTTTTTCAATCATCTTTGGCCTACCTGGGCCTCTTTTTTCGGTGTTCTTAGGCCTACTAGGGATTATTTTTTCAATAATCTTTGGCCTATCTGGGCCTCTTTTTTTCGGTCTTCTTAGGCCTAGCAGGGCGTATTTTTTCAATCATCTTTGGCCTACTTGGGCCGCTTTTTTCGGTCTTCTTAGGCCTGCCTACCAGGGAGTATTTTTTCAATCATCTTTGTCCTACCTGGGCCTCTTTTTTCAGTCTTCTTAGGCCTACCAGGGATTATTTTTTCAATCATCTTTGGCCTACCTGGGCTTCTTATATTCGATTTCTTTGGCCTACCTGTGCCTCTTTTTTCGGTCTTCTTAGGCCTACCAGTGCGTATTTTTCCAATCATCTTTGGCCTACCTGGGCCTTTTCTTTCGGTCTTCTTAGGCCTACCAGGGAGTATTTTTTCAATCATCTTTGTCCTACCTGGGCCTCTTTTTTCAGTCTTTTTAGGCCTACCAGGGATTATTTTTTAAATCATCTTTGGCCTACCTGGGCCTCTTTTATTCGATTTCTTTGGCCTACCTGTGCCTCTTTTTTCGGTCTTCTTAGGCCTACCAGGGCGTATTTTTTCAATCATCTTTGTCCTACCTGGGCTTCTTTTTTTTGGTCTTAGGCCTATCAGGGAGTATTTTTTCAATCATCTTTGGCCTATCTGGGCCTCTTTTTTCGGTCTTCTTAGGACTACCAGGGAGTATTTTTTCAATCATCTTTGGCCTACCTGGGCCTCTTTTTTCGGTCTACTTGGGCGTACCAGCGCGTATTTTTTCAATCAGCTTTGACCTACCTGGGCCTCTTTTTTTCGGTCTTCTTAGATCTACCTGGGCGTATTTTTTCAATCATCTTTGGCCTACCTGGGCCTCTTTTTTTCGGTCTTCTTAGATCTACCAGGGAGTATTTTTTCAATGATCTTTGGCCTATCTAGGCCTCTTTTTTTCGGTTTTCTTAGGCCTACCAGTGATTATTATTTCAATCATCTTTGGCCTACCTGGGCCTCTTTTATTCGATTTCTTTGGCTTACCTCTCTCTTTTTTGGGTCTTCTTAGGCCTACCAGGGCGTATTTTTTCAATCATCTTTGGCCTACCTGGGCCTTTTTTTTCGATCTTCTTAGGCCTACCAGGGATTATTTTTTCAATCATCTTTGGCCTACCTGGGCCTCTTTTTTCGGTCTTCTTAGGCCTACCAGGGCATATTTTTTCAATCATCTTTGTCCTACCTGGGCTTCTTTTTTTGGTCTTCTTAGGCCTACCAGGGAGTATTTTTTCAATCATCTTTGGCCTATCTGGGCCTCTTTTCGGTCTTCTTAGGACTACCAGGGAGTATTTTTTCAATCATCTTTGGCCTACCTGGGCTCTTTTTGGTCTTCTTAGGCCTACCAGGGCGTATTTTTTCAATCATCCTTGGCCTACCTGGGCCTCTTTTTTCAGTCTTAGGCCTACCAGGGCGTAGTTTTTCAATCATCTTTGGCCTACCTGGGCCTCTTTTTTTTCGGTCTTCTTAGGCCTACCAGGTAGTATTTTTTCAATCATCTCTGGCCTACCTGGGCCTCTTTTTTCGGTCTTAGGCCTACCAGGGCTTATTTTTTAATCATCTTTGGCCTACCTGGGCCTCTTTTTTCCAGTCTTCTTAGGCCTACCAGGGCTTATTTTTTCAATCATCTTTGGCCTACCTGGGCCTCTTTTTTTCGGTCTTAGGCCTACCAGGGAGTATTTTTTTCAATCATCTCTGGCCTACCTTGTCCTCTTTTTTTCGGTCTTCTTAGGCCTACCAGGGAGTATTTTTTCAATCATCTTTGGCCTACCTGGGCTGCTTTTTTCGGTCTTTGGTCTACCAGAGAGTTTTTTCAATCATCTTTGGCCTACCTGGTCCTCTTTTTTTTCGGTCTTCTTAGGCCTACCAGGTCGTATTTTTTCAATCATCTTTGGCCTACCTGGGCCTCTTTTTTCGGTCTTCTTAGGCCTACCAGGGCGTATTTTTTCAATCATCTTTGGCGTACCTGGGCCTCTTTTTGGTCTTCTTAGGCCTACCAAGGCGTATTTTTTCAATCATCTTTGGCCTACTTGGGTCTCTCTTTTCGGTTTTCTTAGGCCTACCAGGGATTATTTTTTCAATCATCTCTGCCCTACCTGGGCCTCTTTTTCGGTCTTCTTAGGCCTACCAGGGATTATTTTTTCAATCATCATTAGCCTACCTGGGCCGCTTTATTCGGTCTTCTTAGGCCTACCAGGGATTATTTTTTCAATCATCTTTGGCCTACTTGGGCCGCTTTTTTTGGTTTTTTAAGGCCTACCAGTGATTTTTTTTTTCAATCTTTTGCCTACCTGGGCCTCTTTTATTAGATTTCTTTGGCCTACCTGGGCCTCTTTTTTTTCGGTCGTCTTAGGCCTACCAGGGCGTAATTTTTCAATCATATTTGGCCTACCTGGGCCTCTTTTTTCAGTCTTTTTAGGCCTACCTGGGCCTCTTTTTTTTTTTGGTCTTAGGCCTACCAGGGAGTATTTTTTCAATCATCTGTGGCCTATCTGGGTCTTTTATCAGTCTTTTTAGGCCTATTAGGGAGTATTTTTTCAATCATCTTTGGCCTATCCTGGCCTCTTTTTTTCGGTCTTCTGAGGCCTACCAGGGCGTATTTTTTCAATCATCTTTGGCCTACCTGGGCCTCTTTTTTCGGTGTTCTTAGGCCTAGTAGGGAGTATTTTTTCAATAATCTTTGGCCTATCTGGGCCTCTTTTTTCGGTCTTCTTAGGCCTACCAGGGCGTATTTTTTCAATCATCTTTGGCCTACCTGGGCCGCTTTTTTCGGTCTTCTTAGGCCTGCCTACCAGGGAGTATTTTTTCAATCATCTATGTCCTACCTGGGCCTCTTTTTTTCAGTCTTCTTAGGCCTACCATGGATTATTTTTTCAATCATCTTTGGCCTACCTGGGCCTCTTTTATTCGATTTCTTTGGCCTACCTGTGCCTCTTTTTTCGGTCTTAGGCCTACCAGGGCGTATTTTTTCAATCATCTTTGGCCTACCTGGGCCTTTTTTTCGGTCTTCTTAGGCCTACCAGGGAGTATTTTTTCAATCATCTTTGTCCTACCTGGGCCTCTTTTTTCAGTCTTCTTAGGCCTACCAGGGATTATTTTTTCAATCATCTTTGGCCTACCTGGGCCTCTTTTATTCGATTTCTTTGGCCTACCTGTGCCTCTTTTTTCGGTCTTCTTAGGCCTACCAGGGCGTATTTTTTCAATCTTTGTCCTACCTGGGCTTCTTTTTTTGGTCTTCTCAGGCCTACCAGGGAGTATTTTTTCAATCATCTTTGGCCTATCTGGGCCTCTTTTTTTCGGTCTTCTTAGGACTACCAGGGAGTATTTTTTCAATCATCTTTGGCTTACCTGGGCCTCTTTTTTCGGTCTTCTTGGGCGTACCAGTGCGTATTTTTTCAATCATCTTTGACCTACCTGGGCCTCTTTTTTTCGGTCTTCTTAGATCTACCTGGGCGTATTTTTTCAATCATCTTTGGCCTACCTGGGCCTCTCTTTTTCGGTCTTCTTAGATCTACCAGGGAGTATTTTTTCAATGATCTTTGGCCTATCTGGGCCTCTTTTTTTCGGTTTTCTTGGGCCTACCAGTGATTATTATTTCAATCATCTTTGGCCTACCTGGGCCTCTTTTATTCGATTTCTTTGGCTTACCTCTGCCTCTTTTTTGGGTCTTCTTAGGTCTACCAGGGCGTATTTTTTCAATCATCTTTGGCCTACCTGGGCCTTTTTTTTCGGTCTTCTTAGGCCTACCAGGGAGTATTTTTTCAATCATCTTTGTCCTACCTGGGCCTCTTTTTTCAGTCTTCTTAGGCCTACCAGGGATTATTTTTTCAATCATCTTTGGCCTACCTGGGCCTCTCTTATTCGATTTCTTTGGCCTACCTGTGCCTCTTTTTTCAGTCTTCTTAGGCCTACCAGGTCGTATTTTTTCAATCATCTTTGTCCTGCCTGGGCTTCTTTTTTTCGTCTTTTTAGGCCTACCAGGGAGTATTTTTTCAATCATCTTTGGCCTATCTGGGCCTCTCTTTTCGGTCGTCTTATGACTACCAGGGAGTATTTTTTCAATCATCTTTGGCCTACCTGGGCCTCTTTTTTCGGTCTTCTTAGGCGTACCAGCGCGTATTTTTTCAATCATCTTTGACCTACCTGGGCCTCTTTTTTTCGGTCTTCTTAGATCTACCAGGCCGTATTTTTTCAATCATCTTTGGCCTACCTGGGCCTCTTTTTTTTCGGTCTTCTTAGATCTACCAGGGAGTATTTTTTCAATGATCTTTGGCCTATCTGGGCCTCTTTTTTTCTGTTTTCTTAGGCCTACCAGTGATTATTATTTCAATCATCTTTGGCCTACCTGGGCCTCTTTTATTCGATTTCTTTGGCTTACCTCTGCCTCTTTTTTGGGTCTTCTTAGGCCTACCAGGGCGTATTTTTTCAATCATCTTTGGCCTACCTAGACCTCTCTTTTTCGGTCTTAGGCCTACCAGGGCGTATTTTTTCAATTATCTTTGGCCTACCTGGGCCTCTTTTCGGTCTTCTTAGGCCTACCAGGGAGTATTTTTTCAATCATCTTTGGCCTATCTGGGCCTCTTTTTTTCGGTCTTAGGCCTACCAGGGAGTATTTTTTCAATCATCTGTGGTCTACCTGGGACTTTTTTTCGGTCTTCTTAGGCCTACCAGGGAGTACTTTTTTCAATCATCTTTGGCTTACCTGGGTCTCTTTTTTCGGTCTTCTTAGGCCTACCAAGGCGTATTTTTTCAATCATCTTTGGCCTACCTGGGCCTCTTTTTTTTGGTTTTCCTAGGCGTACCAGGGAGTATTTTTTCAATCATCTTTGGCCTTCATGGGCCTCTTTTATTCGATTTCTTTGGCCTACCTGGGCCTATTTTTTTCGGTCTTCTCTAGCCTACCTGGCCCTTTCTTTTCTAATGCCTGCACTCTAAAAAATTAAGGGTATAAAAGGGGTAGAAAAAGGGTATTTCTAGTGGTTAAAATAGCATACCCTATCGGGGTATATAAGAACTATAATATACCCTTTACAATATACCCATATCAAGGGTATAACATATACTTGAGATACCCTTACTTAGGGGTGTATCGTAGGTAAAGAATACCCTTTTACAGGGTATTCTATACGATATAAATACCCGTTTATTTTAATCATAATTATATAATTAATATCTATTCCACCATTATATAGGTGTAGTTATAGCTTATAAGTATATAAAGTAATAAGGTCAATGATTTTAAAAGTTTGGTTTATCAATTTATTATTTCCATTACACTTGAAAATCAAAAGTATATATATATATTATATAAAGAGTGATGGCAGAAGCTGCAAAGCAAACCGTACGCAGAAATCTGTGAAAAGAAAAAATTTTTTAGTGTGTGTGCCTAAATATATAAATATATATATTATATATATATAAATATATATATATATATATATATATATATATATATATATATAAATATATATATATATATATGTATGTATGTATGTATATATATACATATATAGAAATGAAAGGAAAAAATATCATGCATAAATACCTAACTGTCTGCTACCTCAAGTCAAACTGATTAAGAAATCACTGGCGTCAGTGTTTGCTTACAGACTACTCGTAATGGTAATGTTATTAACGTTTAGCTGAATACGGTGTTTATGGTTTTTTTTTCCTCCCAGACAGCTTGACAATCTCTCTCTCTCTCTCTCTCTCTCTCTCTCTCTCTCTCTCTCTCTCATAATTAAGTACTAATGATAATTTCTTACTTATTTTCCCCGGTGTTAGTAATAATGATTTTTTAGGCTATCACAGCCTGAATGCAAAACTAATAATGATGTCTGACAATTTTTATTCGTAACCACTGTTTATGCTTGCATAGATGGACAGTTAGTGTACTGACCTTGGTTAACAGATGAAATGCAGTGTAGATATTATAATCCCGATGACGCTAATTGGAGCAATTTATCTTAACTGCACAGCAGACCAGAGTCCAGACGTCACTGAAATTTCCCACCAAATTCCCAGGGTCTCGAAGAATCTCGAGACGACAACAATACAAATTGCCAAGTACTGCATTTTGTAGGAACTTGCTTCAAAACTATCCATAACTCAAAACCAATATGTTGTTAGTAACTTTTTTGGTGCATTACACTATCAGTGTAACAATATGGTGATTTAATACAGAGTAAAAGTTCATTTCATGACATGATCACACAAACTTACCAAGCCCATTTTAAGACAAAGTACAATAGAGGGTATATTATTCACAAAAAATACCCTGCCTCCTGGTGTAGAAGGGTATTTTTTAGCCTTAGGGTGTTTTACATGTATATATATTGGTGTGCTACTGTCTTAAGCACACATTTGAGTATGAGTTGTTTCAGATGTATTTAAATGGTTTACTGAATACATCTTAATGGTTTTTAAGTTTTATTGTGAATAAACAACTGAGTTAAACATCTCCATCACTGGAGGAAGCTGTGTTGGTCCACATGACCAATTCTGGTGAAGTTTAGATATGAACTGAACAAATTACCGATATCCCAAATATCGTATACTTGCTTTAATTTAGCTAAGTGACGGAATCGGAAGACACCTGCATCCGGTGACGTCACAAACTTTCACACGAAGAGACAATGTGTTGACATTAAGAAAGAATGGCAACTTAGTATACATCCTGCTTACAATTTGAATGACTACAGCAAATCTCACGGTTAGCTCTTCCAACCAACATGACATATTACGTCATTTGTTTTAAACATGTAATATTACTATTCTAACTATTACATATAAACCCCAGCTCAATCGTTATACCCTTTCTGTACCTTGAACTTTTTACAGTGTGTGGCCTTTCTGGCCCTTTATTTTCAGTATTTTTCAGCCCACCTGGGCCTCTCTTTTTTCAGTTTTCTTTGGCCTACCTGGCCCTTTCCTTCCCACTGATTTTGGCCTTACAGGCCCTTTCTTTTCTACTACATTTGGCCTTCCCGGCCCTTTAATTTCACTCTTTTTCGGCCGACCTGGGCCTTTATTCTGTTTTTTTTTTTTTTTCGGCCTTCCAAGGCATTTTTCCACTTTTTTGGCCTCCCTGGTCCAGTCTTTTTGGGATACTTTCTTTCAACAGCTTTTAATTCACGTTTCCTCGGAGTGAACTCGATCACCCCTTCATTTATCTCTTCTTGAGATTCTCTATTATTATGCGATTTTCGTGGCCTTCCTGGTTTTTTCCTCTCTCTGAGTTTATTAAATTTTTCCCAATTTCCTTCTTTTTCCACATTGTTCACATTTTCAGTCCTAGCATATTTGTTCATATGAACTGAATCGTTTGGACTTCATACAGACGATTCTTCATCAACATACTCCACCCGTCATTTGTATGGAGTTTTCTCGAGTTTCTCAAAAATTGGATGGTTGTTCGTAAAATAATCTTCTAGCGGAAATGTGCCAGGAAAATCCAGTTCAGGTGAATCCACCCAAATACTGTGAATATATTCCACCTGTAAAGAAAATTGAACATGCTACAGAATGAAAATGAAATATATATATTCAATTATTCTAAATGTTTTAACCAACTATTTTTTTTTTGTAACATACAAACCCGAGAACTCCTTCAGCCTGCCTGGGCCTCTCTTTTTCGGTCTTCTTAGGCCTACCAGGGCGTATTTTTTCAATCATCTTTGGCCTACCTGAGCCTCTTTTTTTTTCAGTTTTCTTTGGCCTACTTGGCCCTTTCCTTCCCACTGCCTTCGGGCTTCCAGGCCCTTTTTTTTCTACTGCATTTGGCCTTCCCGGCCCTTTAATTTCACACTTTTTCGGCCGACCTGGGCCTTTATTGTTTTTTATTCCGGCCTTCAAAGGCATTTTTCCACCTTTCTTGGCCTCCCTGGTCCTGTCCTTTCAGGATAGTTTCTTTCAACAGCCTTAAATTCACGTTTCCTCGGAGTGGACTCGATCACCCCTTCATTTATCTCTTCTTCAGATTCTCCATTAATATGCGATTTTCGTGGCCTTCCTGCTTGTTTCTTCCCTTTGAGTTTATTAAATGTTTCCCAATTTCCTTCTTTTTCCACATTGTTCACCTTTTCAGTCCTAGCATATTTGTTTATATGAACTGAATCATTTGGACTTCATACAGACGAGTCTTCATCAACATAATCTACCCGTCGTTTGTATGGAGTTTTCTCGAGTTTCTCAAAAATTGGATGGTTGTTCATAAAATAATCTTCTGGCGAAAATGTTCTTGGAAAATCCAGTTCAGGTGAATCCACCCAAATACTGTGAATATATTCCACCTGTAAAGAAAATTGAACATGCTACAGAATGAAAATAATTTATATATATATATTTATATATATATATATATATATATATATATATATGTATATATATGTATTCAATTATTCTAAATGTTTTAACCAACTTGTATTTTTTTGTAACATACAAATTCGAGAACTCCTTCGGCCTGCCTGTGCCTCTTTTTTCGGTCTTCTTAGGCCTACTAGGGCGTATTTTTTCAATCATCTTTAGCCTACCTGGGCCTCTTTTTTCGGTCTTCTTAGGCCTACCAGGGCTTATTTTTTCAATCATCTTTGGCCTTCCTGGGCCTCTTTTTTTCGGTCTTTTTAGGCCTACCAGGGCGTAGTTTTCAATCATCTTTGGCCTACCTGGGCCTTTTTTTTCGGTCTTCTTAGGCCTACCAGGTAGTATTTTTTCAATCATCTCTGGCCTACCTGGGTCTCTTTTCGGTCTTAGGCCTACCAGGGCGTATTTTTTCAATCATCTTTGGTCTACCTGGGCCTCTTTTTTCAATCATCTTTGGCCTACCTGGGCCTCTTTTTTCGTTGTTCTTAGGCCTACCAGGGAGTATTTTTTCAGTCATATCTGTCCTACCTTGGCCTCTTTTTTCGGTCTTCTTAGGCCTACCAGGGAGTATTTTTTCAATCATTTTTGGCCTACCTGGCCTCTTTTTGGTCTTCTTAAGCCTACCAGGGCGTATTTTTTCAATCATCCTTGGCCTACCTGGGCCTCTTTTTTCAGTCTTCTTAGGCCTACCAGGGTGTATTTTTTCAATCATCTTTGGCCTACCTGGGCCTCTTTTTTTCGGTCTTCTTAGGCCTACCAGGTAGTATTTTTTCAATCATCTCTGGCCTACCTGGGCCTCTTTTTTTCGGTCTTAGGCCTACCAGGGCGTATTTTTTAATCATCTTTGGCCTACCTGGGCCTCTTTTTTCAGTCTTCTTAGGCCTACCAGGGCGTATTTTTTCAATCATTTTTGGCCTACATGGGCCTCTTTTTTCGGTCTTCTTAGGCCTACCAGGGAGTATTTTTTCAATTATCTCTGGCCTACCTTGTCCTCTTTTTTCGGTCTTCTTAGGCCTACCAGGGAGTATTTTTTTCAATCATCTTTGGCCTACCTGGGCTGCTTTTTTCGGTCTTCTTAGGTCTACCAGAGAGTGTTTTTTCAATCATCTTTGGCCTACCTGGTCCTCTTTTTTTTCGGTCTTCTTAGGCCTACCAGGGCGTATTTTTTCAATCATCTTTAGCCTACCTGGGCCCCTTTTTTCGGTCTTCTTAGGCCTACCAGGGCGTATTTTTTCAATCTTTGGCGTACCTGGGCCTCTTTTCGGTCTTCTTAGGCCTACCAAGGCGTATTTTTTCAATCATCTTTGGCCTACCTGGGTCTCTCTTTTCGGTCTTCTTAGTCCTACCAGGGATTATTTTTTCAATCATCTCTGCCCTACCTGGGCCTCTTTTTTTCGGTCTTCTTAGGCCTACCAGGGATCATTTTTTCAATCATCATTAGCCTACCTGGGCCGCTTTATTCGGTCTTCTTAGGCCTACCAGGGATTATTTTTTCAATCATCTTTGGCCTACTTGGGCCGCTTTTTTAGGCCTATCAGTGATTTTTTTTTCAAACTTTCGCCTACCTGGGCCTCTTATTAGATTTCTTTGGCCTAACTGGGCCTCTTTTTTCGGTCGTCTTAGGCCTACCATGGCGTAATTTTTCAATCATATTTGGCCTACCTGGGCCTCTTTTTTTTTCAGTCTATTTAGGCCTACTTGGGCCTCTTTTTTTTTGGTCTTAGGCCTACCAGGGAGTATTTTTTCAATCATCTGTGGCCTATCTGGGTCTTTTTTCAGTCTTCTTAGGCCTATCAGGGAGTATTTTTTCAATCATCTTTGGCCTATCCTGGCCACTTTTTTTCGGTCTTCTGAGGCCTACCAGGGCGTATTTTTTCAATCATCTTTGGCCTACCTGGGCCTCTTTTTTCGGTGTTCTTAGGCCTACTAGGGAGTATTTTTTCAATAATCTTTGGCCTATCTGCGCCTCTTTTTTTCGGTCTTAGGCTTACAAGGGCGTATTTTTTCAATCATCTTTGGCCTACCTGGGCCGCTTTTTTCGGTCTTCTTAGGCCTGCCTACCAGGGAGTATTTTTTCAATCATCTTTGTCCTACCTGGGCCTCTTTTTTCAGTCTTCTTAGGCCTACCAGGGATTATTTTTTCAATCATCTTTGGCCTACCTGGGCCTCTTTTATTCGATTTCTTTGGCCTACCTGTGCCTCTTTTTTCGGTCTTCTTAGGCCTACCAGGGCGTATTTTTTCAATCATCTTTGGCCTACCTGGGCCTTTTTTTTTCGGTCTTCTTAGGCCTACCAGGGAGTATTTTTTCAATCATCTTTGTCCTACCTGGGCCTCTTTTTTCAGTCTTCTTAGGCCTACCAGGGATTATTTTTTCAATCATCTTTGGCCTACCTGGGCCTCTTTTATTCGATTTCTTTGGCCTACCTGTGCCTCTTTTTTCGGTCTTAGGCCTACCAGGGCGTATTTTTTCAATCATCTTTGTCCTACCTGGGCTTCTTTTTTTGGCCTTCTT
>NC_090743.1:14172424-14179924 GCF_036898095.1 Palaemon carinicauda
GTTAATTCATTCCAGAACTCATTCCGCTCTTCTTCACTTTTCTCGCTACCTGGCCCATACGTACTGACAAAAGCCCAACTTCCCTACCCAACGTAACCCATACCCACATTAACCTAGATGATATCTCCTTCCATTCCACTACTTTACCTGTCATCCATTCACCCTGCAATAAAGCCACAGTCTTTCTTGCTCTTCCCCTTTCAATCCCAGAGACACTACCAGAAATTTCACCAAACACTACTTCACCTTTCCTTTTATCTTTGTCTCACACAAGTCCAATACATCCTTCCTTCTATTCCTAAACTAACTTCCAATCTCGCATCTTTTACTCTCTATCGTACTACATCCACGCACATTCAAACACCCCAAAACTAGAGTGCGGGGAGCAGTCACTCTCCCCGCAGCTCCACCTCTTTGCTGATGTCTCACAGGATTGTAAATACAGGAGAAGGTGCTGAGAACCGGATGAAGTCATGTGGTTAAAACTTTTAAGCAAATAAAATGCAAGTGCATGACTTAGGAACTTGAAACACTACCACGTGGGAATTAACACTGTTACAGGGTGAATTAATTAAGGTTAGGAGCAAAGTGCACACGTGGTTGGGATATAAGGATCTGATAATAAAGGTTCAGTGGGTAGGATCTTTCATTAAGGATAAAAAGGATGTGATATGATGAAGGGAGACAGAATGCTGGCTAAGGATGTTGATATGAGGTACTCAAACAGACACCTTGCCTTGATAAAAAGGACTCTGTCTCCTCCCTTGCGGAGAATAAATCACAGGTCCTGCTTCCTTGGAGGTTGAAAAGCGAAGAAGGATGCCCAGGTGCTCCTACATTGAGATAACTCCTTTCAGCCCCAAGGGAGGGGTGGGGCATTGGCCTTGGTCTCGTCTCCCGACGCCCCCACCCTATCAATAGGCCTCCTCTTGACTTCTCCCAAGCTCCCTTTTTGGAGGCGCCGAGCGACCACATGGTTTTTGAAGATGTCTGAAATTTTCATTTCATGTGAGTAGACGGGTATTGGATGGGTGGGCAGGTGGTGAGGCTCTGAGTAGGGGGTCTCAACGCTTGTGGCAATTCGACCGGTCTTTGGGGGGGAGGTCTTTTGTTTGAAAAATTGGCGTAATGGCTGTCACAAATAACTGTGTGTATATAAAATATATATAATATATATATATTGTATATATATATATATTATATATATATATATATATATATATATATATATATATATGTATTTATATATATGTATTTATATGTATGTATATAGTATGTATATTGTTACACTACTGGTAAAAATGTTACTGTTCTTGATATATTTAGTTTTCCTTCTTTCTTTTCCTTACAGGGCTATTTTCCCTGTTGGCACCCCTGGGCTTATAGCATCCTGCTTTTCCAATTAGGGTTGTAGCTTAGCTAATAATAATGATAATATGTATAAATTGACTCTGTCCACTAATAAAATTTAGTATGTAATGAAGGTACAAAAAATATTGCAAGCCTAACTTATTTTATATAAGAATAAAACTATTTGTGTGTATAAATACCTTACAAAATAGATTCAAATAAACGTACCGTGTAAACACGTATACCAAATCACCACATAAAATGATCACCAGAACGAAACAAAACATAACCCAACTAATAGAATAAAACAATTCTTGCCGGAGCAACTTAAGAAATACTTGAGATGCTTAACTATAATCCTTTACAGTTGCACAAACCAGTGAATCAGACCTTAAAACATGTGTAACTTAACCAGTACTTGAAGGAGTAATCCTTTACAATTGCACAAACCAGTAAATCATATCTAAAACAAAAGCAGCTAAAGAAATACTGAACATACTTTTAAGAGTAATCCTTTACAATTGCACGAACCAGTGAATCTGATCTTGAAACAAATGCAACTTGAGGAACACTGGAGATGCTTAAAAAGTAATCCTTTACAGTTGCACAAACTAACGAGTCTGATCTTAGAACAAATACAACTAAAGAAATACTGGAGATACTTAAAAAGTAATCCTTTACAGTGTCATAAATGCTTGAATCTAATCTTAAAACAAATGCAACTTGAGTAATACTGGAGATACTTAAATAGTAATCCTTTGCAGTTGCACAAAGAAGTGAATCTGATCTTAAAACAAATGCAACTTGAGAAATACTGGAGATACTTAAGAGTAATTCTTTACAGTTGCACAAACCAGTGAATCTGATCTTGAATGCAACTTGAATACTGAAGATACTTGAAGAGTACTAGTGAATGGGATCTGTAAACAGATGCAACTTAAGTAATACTGGAGTTACTTGAATATTCCTTTACTTTAGCACAAACCAGTGAATCTGATCTAAAACAAATACAACTTAAGAAATACTTGAGATACTTGAAGAGTAATACTTCAGTGCACAAAGCAGTGAATCTGATCTTAAAACAAATGCAGCTCAAGAAATATTGGAGATACTGAAAAAGTAATCCTTGATAGTTACATAAACTAGTGAATCTGACCTTAAAAGAAATGCAGCTCAAGAAATCCTGGAGATACTTAGAAGTAATCTTTTACAGTTGCACAAACCCGTGAATCTTATCTTAAAACAAATGCAACTTAAAAGATACTGGAGATACTTGGAGAGTAATCCTTTACAGTTGCACAAAGCATTAAATCTGATCTTAAAACAAATGCAACTCAAGAAATACTGGAGATACTTGGAGAGTAATCCTTTACAGTTGCACCAACCGGTGAATCTGATCTTGAAACAAAAGCAACTTAAGAAATACTGGAGATACTTAGAGTAATCCTTTACTGTTGCATAAACCAGTGAATTGTATTTTAAAACCAATGCAACTCAAGATATACTGGAGATAATTGGAGTAATCCTTTACCGTTGCACAATCCAGTGAATCTTAAAACAAAAGCAACTTCAGAAGTACTAGAGATACTTAGAGAGTAATCCTATAGAGTTGCACAAACCAGTGAATCCTGCATTCCTTCAAAACTATAGTTTACTTATAGCAATTCTTAATTACTTGGAGGCTATAGAAAACTTGGTACTCGGCCTGGCACTACAGCAAGAAAAACAGCAGAGGGCTCCTAGGGCAGTATGTGTGTGGCCATACATGCAAAGAAGAAAGTAGCAAGGCCATCATGTATGCACCGCTCACGATGGCAACGATCATCGGAAGGTTGCCACCGAGGGTATTTTTTCACTGAAGTTCGTGCGCACATTTTGATCATCGTATTTTATATTATGATGATCTAAATGCTCTTCGATGATCGAAGATGTTACGATGAGCAAAAAATGCGTGCCGAAGTTCGTTAAAAATTTCAACAAATGGCGCTAAATGGTCGGTCCGGTTCGGGCCACGTAGTGCCGTGCCACAAGGTTCGCCCCATTTCTTGTAATTCGTATCGACCTCACCGTGACAAAAAAAAAAAAAAAAAAAAAAGCCCTTTGATATTCGGCCATTACACCTTCAATAATCGTCAAAGGTGTCCAACCACCAATTTTCTTGTCTTTGGAAGAAATCGTGAAATTGTGAACCCAGCATCAAAGAGTAATCCTTTACAGTTGCACAAACCAGTGAACTGATCTTAAAACAAATGCTACTTAAGAAATATTGGAGATACTTACATTAATCCTTTACAGTTGCACAAACTTGTGAATCTGATCTTGAAACAAATGCAACTCAAGAAATACTGGCGATACTTAGAGAGTAATCCTTAACAGTTACACAAAGCAGTGAATCTGATCTTAAAACAAATGCAAATTAAGAAATACTGGAGATACTTAGAGTAATCTTTTACAGTTGCACAAAGCAGTGAATCTGATCTTAAAACAAATGCAACTTAAATACTGGAGATACTTAGAGTAATCTTTTACAGTTGCACAAAGCAGTGAATCTGATCTTAAAACAAATGCAAATTAAGAAGTACTGGAGATACTTAAGAGTAATCCTTAACAGTTACACAAAGCAGTGAATCTGATCTTAAAACAAATGCAAATTAAGAAATACTGGAGATACTTAGAGTAATCTTTTACAGTTGCACAAAGCAGTGAATCTGATCTTGAAACAAATGCAAATTAAGAAGTACTGGCGATACTTAGAGAGTAATCCTTAACAGTTACACGAAGCAGTGAATCTGATCTTAAAACAAATGCAAATTAAGAAATACTGGAGATACTTAGAGTAATCTTTTACAGTTGCACAAAGCAGTGAATCTGATCTTAAAACAAATGCAACTTGAGTAATACTGGAGATACATAGAGTAATCTTTTACAGTTGCACAAAGCAGTGAATCTGATCTTAAAACAAATGCAAATTAAGAAGTACTGGAGATACTTAGAGAGTAATCCTTAACAGTTACACAAAGCAGTGAATCTGATCTTAAAACAAAGGCAAATTAAGAAATACTGGAGATACTTGGAGAGTAATCCTTTACAGTTGCACAAACCAGTGAATGTGATCTTAAAACAAATGCAACTTGAGAAATACTGAAGATATTTAGAGTAATCCTTTTTCAGTTGTACAAAGCTGTGAATCTGATCTTAAAACAAATGCAAATTAAGAAGTATTGGAGATACTTAGAGAGTAATCCTTAACAGTTACACAAAGCAGTGAATCTGATCTTAAAACAAATGCAAATTAAGAAATACTGGAGATACTTAGAGTAATCTTTTACAGTTGCACAAAGCAGTGAATCTGATCTTAAAACAAATGCAACTTAAGAAATACTGGAGATACTTAGAGTAATCTTTTACAGTTGCACAAAGCAGTGAATCTGATCTTAAAAAAAATGCAAATTAAGAAGTACTGGAGATACTTAGAGAGTAATCCTTAACAGTTACACAAAGCAGTGAATCTGATCTTAAAACAAATGCAACTTAAATACTGGAGATACTTAGAGTAATCCTTTACAGTTGCACAAAGCAGTGAATCTGATCTTAAAACAAATGAAACTTAAGAAATACTGGAGATACTTAGAGTAATCTTTTACAGTTACACAAAGCAGTGAATCTGATCTTAAAACAAATGCAACTTAATAAATACTGGAGATACTTAGAGTAATCTTTTACAGTTACACAAAGCAGTGAATCTGATCTTAAAACAAATGCAACTTAAGAAATACTGGAGATACTTAGAGTAATCCTTTACAGTTGCACAAAGCAGTGAATCTGATCTTAAAACAAATGCAACTTAAGAAATACTGGAGATACTTGAGTAATCTTTTACAGTTACACAAAGCAGTGAATCTGATCTTAAAACAAATGCAACTTAAGAAATACTGGAGATACTTAGAGTAATCTTTTACAGTTGCACAAAGCAGTGAATCTGATCTTAAAACAAATGCAAATTAAGAAATACTGGAGATACTTAGAGTAATCTTTTACAGTTGCACAAAGCAGTGAATCTGATCTTAAAACAAATGAAACTTAAGAAATACTGGAGATATTTAGAGAGTAATCCTTAACAGTTACACAAAGCAGTGAATCTGATCTTAAAACAAATGCAACTTAAGAAATACTGGAGATACTTAGAGTAATCTTTTACAGTTGCACAAAGCAGTGAATCTGATCCTAAAACAAATGCAACTTAAGAAATACTGGAGATACTTAGAGTAATCTTTTACAGTTGCACAAAGCAGTGAATCTGATCTTAAAACAAATGCAAATTAAGAAGTACTGGAGATACTTAGAGAGTAATCCTTAACAGTTACACAAAGCAGTGAATCTGATCTTAAAACAAATGCAACTTAAATACTGGAGATACTTAGAGTAATCCTTTACAGTTGCACAAAGCAGTGAATCTGATCTTAAAACAAATGAAACTTAAGAAATACTGGAGATACTTTGTGTAATCTTTTACAGTTGCACAAAGCAGTGAATCTGATCTTAAAACAAATGCAACTTAAAAAATACTGAAGATATTTAGAGTAATCCTTAACAGTTGCACAAAGCAGTGAATCTGATCTTAAAACAATTGCAACTCAAGAAATACTAGAGATACTCAAGAGTAATCCTTTACTGTTGCACAAACCTGTGAATCCTGCAATCCTTCAGGACGAGAATTCACTGACAGTAACTCTTAATTACTTGGAGGCTATAGAAAACTTGGGATTCGACCTGGCACTACAGCAAGAAGTGGAATATTAGCAGAGGGAACCTTGGACAGTATGGGTGTGGCCGTACTACCAAAGAAGAATGGAGCAAGGCCATCATGTATGCACCGTCCAAGATGGCAACGATCATCGGAACGTTGCCACCGAGGGTAATTTTTTCACTGAAGTTCGTGTGTACATTTTGATCATCGTATTCTAGATTATGATGATCTAAACGCTCTTCGATGATCTAAGACACGTTACGATAATCAGAAAATGCTTGCCGAAGTTCGTTAATGTCAACAAATGGCTATTGCCCTGACCATTTAGCGCGGTGCTAAATGCTCGGGTCAGTTCCGGCAACGTGGCGCTGCGCCACGAGGTTCACCCTGCTTCCCGCCATTCGTTCCGACCTACCCAACGTGTCCAAAAAAAAAAAAACCTTCAATATTTGGCCATTAAACCTTCGATAATCATTATAAGTTGCCAACTGCCAATTTTCTTTTCTTTGGGAGAAATCTGGAGCAAAATCGGGAATGTGTGAACCTAGCATTAGAGAGTAATCTTTTACATTTGCACAAACTAGTGAATCCGATCTTAAAACAAATGTTACTTGAGAAATATTGGAGATACTTAGAGTAATCCTTTACAGTCGCACAAACCTGTGTATCTGATCTTAAAACAAAAGCAACTTAAGAAATACTGGAGATACTTGAGTAATCTTTTGCCGTTGTATAAACCAAGAAATACTGGAGATTCTTGGAGTAATCTTTTGCAGTTGTACAAACCCATGAATCTGATCTTGAAACAAATGCAACTTAGGAAGTACTGGAGATGCTTAGAGAGTAATCCTTTATGGCCGGGTCAGGAACGCCATCATCGCATCTTCCAGGTTGCGGGACTTCTTGGTTGGGGCTTAAAGTGTGACGACCGTGACTGTGATGACTCTGGTGGTGGTGCTCCTGATGCAGAAGGCTCTGCTCCATCATCAGCATCATCTACACAACCAACCTGTAAGCAGAACATAAACATCCATAAATGCAAGATATGGAAAAAACACAAGAGCAAGATGCAAGAGGCCAGAGGCAATAGTCATAAGAGGCACATACATATGTTTGCCACAATTCAACATATATATGGTTTCATCTCACACTTACTAATAGAAGAAGGACTGGTAATACATGGTAAGAAGGTAAAATATGCAAAAAGCCTCAAACCTGAAGCAACAATACATTTAAAAAAAAAAATAACATATGCCATTGAGAAAGTGGATGTCCGCAATGCTTATCGAGGTTGTGTCCCTGCTGTACCTACGAGGCTCTATTGCCTCCCTCGGGAAGAAGCTACTCTCCTGCCACTTCTGACGCTTGGTGAGCTTGGATGCCGCCTGCCCACTTTTTTTCTT
>NC_090743.1:14189924-14194924 GCF_036898095.1 Palaemon carinicauda
AAAGAAAGAAATTGACCAGGTCAATACTTATTTTGTCAGGCTATTGTGATATTCGTGGTGTCTGTGGGGAACATGTTAAAATTAAAATGTTTGAAGTTCCAATAGGTTTTTCAGACTATAACGTTCGGCACTTTATTTTAGGAGGGCAATTTTCTTACTGGAATAAGTTTTAAAATTCAATCTTTCTTATCAGTAAGTTTCATCTTGGTTCAAGGTCAATATTAAGTAAAGAATTGGTCGAAATCAATTGTTAAGCTTTTCATATCTTTTTTTTTTATAAGTATGTTTCATATTTGGGGGAGAGCTTACAGCTCCATGCCCAACAGGTTGACTTTAGTCTAATGACATTAGTTTGCATAGGTATATGGTAAAGTTCATGAAAATGTAGTTTTGAAGCCTGCAAGGTAAGGTTTTCGTATTTGGAAAATACCCTCTCTAAAGACGGATTTAAAACACTGCCCCTGTTCCAGTTTTGCTTGAGGTTAAATTCTAAAAAGGGTTCTACGTCTTCAAGCTGATTTTGGTTAATATTTATCGAAATCATTATTATAGAATTACTAGTAGAATCACATAAACCAATTTAGCAATGCTTAGACGTCTAAAGGACATTAGGCCGACGGACCTCAGGCTGAATGGAGTTTTGGCCGAAGAAGTCAGTAACTGCCTGGAAATTCAATTGAAAAAATTAGTATTTAAAGATTGTGCGTAATTGCTCTCTGAAAATCTAGTTTTTTTTAAGTCTCAAATTTCTCAATGGTAGACGTGAGCCTTGTATTCGAGATCTGGTACTACTTGATTGAAGATTTCATTGCCACTCCAGAATTAACCTCTCAATTGTTAACTTTATCTAATTGTTCTTTCCATATCTTTGAAACTAAACGGCGAACGGAAGGGTGGATGACAGCCATTCTCTGTTCAAAAGCATTGTGCCATCCTTCCAAAGAGTTTGTAGCCCGTGGAAGGCTATGGCCACCCGTTGAGATACTACCGCTAGAGAGTTACTGGGTCATTTGAAGGTCCTGGCAGTACTACATTGGATCCTTCTCTGGTTAAGATTAATTTTCCCCTTACCTATACATACACCGAATAGTCTGGCCTATTCTTTACATATTTTCCTCTGTCCTCATACATCTGATAACACCGAGATTACCAAACAATTCTTCTTCGCTCAAAGGGTTAACTACTGCACTGTAGTTGTTCAGTGGCTACTTTCATCATGGTAAGGGTAGAAAAGACTTTAGCTGTGGTAAGCAGCTCTTCTAGGACGACACTCCAAAATCAAACCATTGTTCTCTTGTCTTGGGTAGTGCCATAGCCCCTATACTATGGCCTTCCACTGCCTTGGATTAGAGTTGTCTTGCTTGAGGGTACACTTCTATATTTCTTTTCTGGTTTTTTGAAGTTTTCATAGTTAATATGTGAATTTATTTTATTACTGTTTTATTTAATTGTTAATTACTTCTCTTGTAGTTTACTTATTTCCTTATTTCCTTTCCTCACTGGGCTATTTTCCTTGTTGGAGCCCTCGGGCTTATAGCATCCTGCTTTTCCAACTAGGGTTGTAGCTTAGCAAGAAATAATAATAATAATAATCCACATTCTTATATCAAATAATGGCTTTTCGTCGTCGACCGCGTTGAACAACACCAATCCATGTCGATTCAAAGTATTTATCATCTAACGGTGAGAATCATTTATTGAAGGTGCTAATAACATCAGTGTCTGGCACAAATGCCAAAGCGTGAAAAGACTTCATAATGATTGGATTTCCCGGATCATTATACCAAACCTGCAGTCCCAAACGCTGTATTTCTCTCCACAAGCACTTTCCGAAATAAAATAAAAAAAATATCCATAAATGTTTGTGTTGGGAAAACAAGTTTTGGTGCTATTGAGAGCTGCCCTTCCATTATCAACAGTGACTGAAACCAGATTAAGATCGGGTCTCATCTGTTGTTGTGTTCGAAAAATCACTTCATATGTATTTTGATTTTTGTTCTTTGCCACACAGTATACTACAGTAGCTGTATGATACTCATCCAGTAAAACATGCATATTATATAATTGAGAGCCTAAAGGGGCCCATACACTGCATCAAAATTTTTATGCAAAATTTGAGTGTGTAGGACGTTTTGATGTCAAAAAAAGACCTGAAGCAAAATTTTGATTGATCAAATCTGTTTGATATTTTTTGACGAGTCGTCAAATTTTTGATGCGTGTGTGGACTCCTGTCAAATTTTTGATCAAACTTTTTAGTCTTTTGACCATTTCCGACGTTTACCAGGAGGTTTATCAGAGTCCAATGCCAACACTCGTGCTATGGCCACTGATGCATCCATGTCGAAGATTTTGACGATACTGAATTTTGATGGGAAAAACGCCTAAACGTGTGTGGGCAATTGTGCATAAAAATTTTGTATCAAAGTTACACGTCAAAATTTTGACGCTTTTTTTGGAATGTGTATTTTAGGCTTAAGGGTGCAGAATCGAAAGTTCCACCACAACCAGTGTGATTACAGAGCTGAAAGTTCTTAGTTTGGGCTGTTGCTAGAATTGGCAGATTGTCACTTTTCATGAATAACGAAGTCTTTCCCTCTAATTGATTTACGAGAGTCATAAGTGTAAATGTCTCCATCGGGTACCGAGCGTTGTCTGTACACCATTTTTGACAGTTTCCCTTTTAGAAAGAGCACCCGCAACATTAAGTGGTTAACAACTTGTACTGTTGCTTCTCCCGAATCTTTGGCTTTTTCTATAATTTTATTCAAAGTTTTCAATGACAGGTAAGTGCGGGATATGACTGATCACTTGCTTCTCCATGAACAATGTCGTCATGTGTCTTTAATCGCCCAACACATCTTGTACGTTCACATCGCCAGTATGTTACTGTTTTCTTCTTTCGACAAAATAGGCATAACCACCAAGTATTCTAAAAATCTTATTCGTAAACAAGGTAATTTTCAGAAAAAAAAATGGGATTGGGGGAGAGAGAGAGAGAGAGAGAGAGAGAGAGAGAGAGAGAGAGAGAGAGAGAGAGAGAGAGAGAGTGAGTGAGTGAGTTTACTACATTTTCAAAAATAATAACATTCTTTGTGTCAACACAGACACAGACTACGTTTTTGGCCAAATGTCCATTCAGCCTGATTCCGTCGGCCAATTTTCCTTCGTCTAGTATAATGATCATCCTGTGTAGGTGGTGATCATAGAAAAAGGTTTGCATAACACACTCGTTTGCATTTTTGACACTCGCTAAGTAAAGGTCCGGTGTAGAAGTTGGGATTTTAGAAGGGTAGGATTAGAAAGATTTTGTCTAGATGGTGTGCGCCTCATGTACATCAACATTTAGTGAGAATTTCATGAGAAATAGTCTGCAACAGTGGAATAAATGTTTCTTAACAATACTCAAAACTGCTTCCACAACACATTCATTGAAAATCTATCTAAGTAGTTTTACATTTTGCCTTTCTAAACCTAATAGAGAGAGTGATTTCAGTGATAGCTTA
Organism: Palaemon carinicauda; assembly: GCF_036898095.1. Lineage (NCBI taxonomy): Eukaryota > Metazoa > Arthropoda > Malacostraca > Decapoda > Palaemonidae > Palaemon > Palaemon carinicauda. The sequence goes on from NC_090743.1 coordinate 14,193,429, forward strand.
TATGAGTGTTTCAGTAAATTTTCTGCACATAGGTATACGGTTTTTTGTAAGGTTTTAAAAGGAGCCAACTGAGTTTTGTGATTTTCATATTAGATGCCATCTGATGAAAATTCAGGGTACATCATAGTTACCTCTACATCTTTTTTTTATTTATCCGGTTATTTCTGATGCATTTAAGTAAGTGAACTTCGCGTAACCAACTTCTATATTTTGTGTATATCAAATATCTTTCGGTTTGATCAGTAAGCTTGTTCTGAGTATTCAATGTTAGGTGAACAGGAATTAAGAAGGTTTGACAGCAGAACCTGTGATCAAACATGAAAAAGAGTGGCCTGGTACTATGTAATGGGTGTGGATAAACTATTCATGATTTTGGTAGGGTAGAAAACAGCGATAAAGCCTTGCCATTGATAGCATTGTTGTCAGTTATAACACAGTGAACCTGGAAACCTATCTCCTCCAGACCAACAATAATTTTCCTTAAAATAGTATAGAGAACTTCAACTGTCATACATTTAGCTGTAATGATGTGTACGACATCCCTAAGTTTTGACGTGACACTGCATATAAAGACACATGCACTTTTTGCAACTTTAACAATATCAAATGTTGCCCCAACATTTCCCCCTTCGTAATTAAATTGTGGCTTTGTGTATTTCATCTACCATTAGTGTTATCTTGTTTCAACTGCCTCAAATGTTTATCTGTTTTTAAAATATGCTAAGAAATTGCAAGGTATTTCTTCAAAATATTGAGGCTTCTATTAAATTTAGTAGGACACTAGATTGCATACGACTGAGATAGTGATCAAGGTAGTTCATGATAACTAAGTGATTTTCAAATTGTGAACAAAGTCTTTATTTCAATTTTTGTTCTTTGCAGAAATTTTAAGATAAAATACTGCAGTAGTTTACGATAATTGAATAAAAGTAATCAGTATAATGTAAAAAGAAAACTATAGGGTAAAGACAGCAAAAGATTTCAGGATTTCCAGATAGAGGATCTGTTTTGCTGTGGAATTTGAATAGTTACTTTTAATAGATTAAGTAATATCAAGATATCTAGAGCCTCGTTTTTACAAATCTATTAAAGAGTTTTTAAAATGATTAATTCTCCCTAAAACCATGGCGTGTATCTTTTTTTCTCTGTTGAAGTCACAGATCCTAAATTCTGCTTGAAAGTAGAACAGAGGTTTTCTTGGGAAATCACTTTTCTTTCTAAGGTCAGTCATTTATAGATCTCATAAAGCCACAAACTTTATCAGCCTCCCTCTCTTTTATCAGCTTTGATATAGACATGACTGATTACATCTTGTGCCATCAACGTTCCTTTTGCTTCCATTTTTTGTTAACTGGCTTCGGCTTTTGGATTTCAAATGTGCAAGGTAAATAAACACACCCAAACCTAGGAGGACGAAGACAGGGGTCTTTCTGTAGCTTCGGGTACAGTACTATTAATTGGAGTCCACTTATTGCTGTTAGGTGGAAGTAGAACGT
>NC_090743.1:14199924-14202424 GCF_036898095.1 Palaemon carinicauda
ACACATTCATTGAAAATCTACCAAAGTAGTTTTACATTAAGCCTTTCTAAACCTAATGGAGAGAGTGATTTCAGCTTATATGAGTGTTTCAGTAAATCTTCTCATAGGTATAGGTTTTTTTTTTTTTTTTTTTTTTTTCTTTTTTTTTTTTTTTTGCAAGGTTTTAAAAGGAGACAACTGAGTTTTGTGATTTTCATATTAGATGCCATCTTATGAAAATTCAGGGTACATCATAGTTACCTCTACATCTTTTTTTATTTATCCGGTTATTTCTGATGCATTTTAAGTAAGTGAACTTCGCGTAACCAACTTCTATATTTTGCGTATATCAAATATCTTTCGGTATGATCAGTAAGAGTGTTCTGAGTATTCAATATTAGGTGAACAGGAATTAAGAAGATTTTACAGCAGAACCTGTGATCAAACATGAAAAAGAGTGGCCTGCTACTATGTAATGGGTGTGGATAAACTATTCATGATTTTGGCAGGGTAGAAAACAGCGATGAAGCCTTGCCATTAATAGCATTGCTCAGTTTTAACACAGAGAACCTGGAAACCTGTCTCCTCCAGACCAACAATAATTTTCCTTAAAATAGTATGGAGAACTTCAACTTTCATACATTTAGCTGGAATGATGTGTACGACATCCCTAAATTTTGACTTGACACTGCATATAAAGACACAATGCACATCTTGCAGCTTTACCAATATGAAATGTTGCCCCAACATTTCCCCTTCGTAATTAAAATGTGGCTTTACTGTATGTGTATTTCATCTACCATTAGTGTTACCTTGTGTCAACTGCCTCAAATGTTTCTGTTTATAAAAATGCTAAGAAATTACAAGGTATTTCTGCAAAATATTGAGGCCTCTATTAAATTTAATAGGACACTAGATAGCATACGACTGAGAAAGTGATCAAAGTAGTTCGTGATGACTAAGCGATTTTCAAATTGTGAATAAAGTCTTTCTTTATTCCAATCTTTGTTTTTTGCTGAAATTTTAAAATAATATACTGCCAGTAGTTTACGATAATTAAGTAAAAGTAATCAGTGTAATGTAAAAAGAAAACTAAAGGGTAAAGACAGCAAAAGATTTCAGGATTTCCAGATAAAGGATCTGTTTTGCTGTGAAATTTGAATAGTTACCTTTAACAGATTGAGTAATATCAAGATATCTAGAGCCTCGTTTTATACAAATCTATTCAAGAGTTTTTAAAATGATTAATTCTCCCTAAAACCATGGCGTGTATCTTTTTTTCTCTGTTTGAAGTCACAGATCCTAAATTCTGCTTGAAAGTAGAACATAGGTTTTCTTGGGAAATCACTTTTTCTTCCTAAAGGTCAGTCATTTGTAGAACTCATAAAGCCACAGACTTTAACAGTCTCCCTCTCTTTGATCAGCTTTGATATAGACATGACTGATTACATCTTGTGCCATCAACGTTCCTTTTGCTTCCATTTTTGTTAACTGGCTTCGGCTTTTGGATTTCAAATGTGCAAGGTAAATAAACACACCCAAACCTAGGAGGACGAAGATAGGGGTCTTTCTGTAGCTTCGGGTACAGTACTATAATCGGAGTCCCCTTATTGCTGTTAGGTGGAAGTATAACGTAGCTGCTTCCAGCAGGAAGTTGTGGAGCTGTTAATGCCTCTAGTTCTTCACAGTAATAGAAAACACAAAAATTGTTCAGCACCATTCCGTAATTAATACGTAGTCATGAGTGACAGGAACATGAAGAACAGTTGTAGTCACAAAAGGTAAACCAAAAGGCTTACATTTTTGTTTCTAGATCCAGATCACTTTCAGATTAAGATGCTTCTTGTAAGGTCACTTTATTCTAATCTTGCAGATCTTTCAGATATTTTTTTATTACCTCATGACAAACTCCTTCCATTACATCTTTTAAGAGTTCTGATGTAGGTTCCCAAATGTCACTACTAAGACCACCTCTGGTAATTTCTCTTGAATATCGCTTGAGATTCGTTCCTGTTTTTCTGCAAGTTCAAAAGCTTGGTCCATTTCTGGTTTTGAGGGTCTGAAGAGTATTCCTTCCTGTTTTTATATTGATTTTCTACCATATGTCCAACATTTCTTACTGGTTTTGGGGTCACTAATCCTAATTCATATTTCTTGAATAAGGAACACCCATTACGTCCTCGGCTACCAGTCACATGATTCACCAGCATACTCAGTCACTACATCTTTATGCTGGGCTCTAGTTGGACATCCTAAGAGATAAATGTTTCCACCAATCCCCTGACATTGGTGCCGTTGGTAACCTCGATGCCCTCAGGAAATCAGGCGGATTTACAGTTCCTTGAGGATGCTGGTAACTCTTGACTGAAGATAATTCAAACTTCTTACGGAGTTAAATGGCGAAGATTTTTTAGCACGCTCAATAATATTAATGAATTTTATTGAAAGAAATTGCTGCCTGAGTGGCGTTAATTTTGTAATAATTGCTATTATCCAATAGCAACTAGGAAAGGGATATAAT
>NC_090743.1:14207424-14234924 GCF_036898095.1 Palaemon carinicauda
TGTGTGCGTATTCAGCCATTGTAGAGGAGCAATAAGAACTATGACATCTGCGTATTGAAGATCACACAATCCGTGGTCCCCTTTCTATTGAATGCCATTATTTGTTCTTTGCATAACCTTGTTCATATATATATATATATATATATATATATATATATATATATTATATATATATATAGTAATATATATATTTTTATATATATTTTTATATATATTTTTATATATATTTTTATATATATATTTTATATATATATATATATATATTATATATAGATATATTATATAAATGTTAATGAACTGAAGTATGTGTAATCCATGTTTATTGGCTGGTTTTTAGTAATTGTCACATGCATAGAAGAAATTGAATAAGAGAATACAAAGAAAAAACACTGTCCTTTTTCAATGTACATTTTATCTGCAATATTTAGCACTACGACAAGAGCCAAAGTGAGTAAGGACACAAGGGAAACCTTGTCCTTAATTTGGAATACCGTAGTAGTAGTGCGTGTCCCACTTGCACTAAAAAACAGAGGGGAGAAAATTTATCAACATCAGGGGAAGAATTGGACCTCTGCCTTCTTGGGACTTTGACCTTGATGACGAGATTTTACAGTTGGCTGAAAGATATGAGAGAGAGAGAGAGAGAGAGAGAGAGACGTAACGTACACGAGGTGTAAAAATTTGTCCTCACGTTAATATCAGAGTGACTTCCACTGTAGTCTTGTATCTGTATGGGTTTCACGTTTTTTTTTTTTTTTTCTCCAGTATTTATAGGTTTCAGATTTTGTGCAGTTTTATGTAGAAAAGAGGTAGAAGTTCGATGTTACTATTATAAATAACTGATGTATTTTGGATATTTCCTCACACACAACACACACACATATATATATATATGTGTGTGTGCGTGTCTGTGTCTGTGTGTGAAGCTGTTTCTAGTACATTGGAGGGTCTGGGGTTAGGTCAGTTTTCATCACCACGCTGGCCAGTGCTGATTAGTGATGTTAGGAGATTTTTGTCTAATTGCTCACAGCAAACTAACCTAGTAGCGTATGTGTGGCCCTGACTGGTACGTCCTTTGCTGATCATAGCAATACGCAAAACTTTCACGACGATAAGGTTTCCCCCACTCTGAAAGGTGTGTTGTGTACTGTATATATATACATGTATACACACACACACACACACACACACACACGCAAATATATATAATATATATATATATATATATATATATATTGCGTGTGTATGTTGTGGATCTATTGCTAAAGCGTGGCGATATATGTATTTGTCAGTAACCTAGAGGAAGGATCAGTAAAACGAAATTGGCCCTGAGATTTATGGCAAATGCGAAATGCTCTTGGTTGAAATTTCGTTTTTCTGATTTCTTGAATTACATTTCATGAAGAAGGAAATACCTCCAAAAGAGGCACTGCCATTTTCTTTCTTTTACTGCTGAATCTAGGATGAACTACTGTAAAACTCCTTCCTGAACAGAAGCCTCATTAGCGTGGTATCAAAACCAGTCTACAAATTGCCAGTTTAACAGTTATCTTTGTGCACAGTGAGGAGCTTTTCTTCGTATTTTAATCCATATCAATTCTAAAATCATGCATACTAAGATCTAGTTCGTTTCAACAGCTTTAAACTTTTTTTTTTTCCATTTGAATTCAAAAACCCCGTTTCAATTCCAAAGACAAACGCCTTTAATGCTAAGACCTATTTTTCTATCTAACACAAGTTTTTTATTCCTTTTATTTATTCCTTCGAGCTAATTGCTACTTATATTGTTTCCATGTGTAGTATAATAAAAGCATTTACACCAAATAGGATATCTAGCAGGCTATGTAAGAAGGAAAGGAAATAACTGCTGTTTCATGACCTTATTACTTCCAGTGTTTTGAGAAATAATAGTAAAAGGGATAGGAATTTTGTTTTTATCGTGACCATATAAAATAAAACTGTTGCAATTCAGTACTTGCACCACTTATTATGTTCTGCTATCAATGCCTTTAGTATGTAGAGTTCCTGTATTGGCAGCCACTTGCATCCTTGTAATCATTGTTGACTATGGTATCCTTGTCTTCTTTTCTGCTAATTTTCTGGTTTCATCATTGCCATTTTAATCTCATTTTTTTTGTTTAAAGTATTTTTCTTTTAATTTACCCTTGACATGTTTGTCAAGTTCTCTTTGTTTGCCTTGGATAAAGACTTGATTTTAGTGGCTCTTTCAACAGGTCTTTTGTCTTTGGCTGTTTATATCCTCCTTGTGCTTTTATTTGATGGACTTGCCACAATTCTATTTCCTTCTGATGAGCGTTTCATTGAGGTTAATGCTCTCGATGCAGCCCACGCGTTCTCTTATCTCAATGTCTAGCTGGCTCACGGTCCAGATATACCTTGAGCTGGCTACACCTTGTCAGATCTGTCTAAACATCGGGTCCCTTGTAGTAGCAATTAACTGCTGTTCATTTTGGATAATTATTGTTCTTTCTTTATGCTATTCTGTTTTCCTTTTTAGATATATATCCCCCCCCCCCATATATTACCATCGGCATTTGCAACCTCTTGTGATTGGCTGTGTTTTCAGTGGCTACATGTAAATTATCTTCTGGCTTATATTACAATCTAATCTGTCTCTCAAGTCAAATTTTACCCAGCTACGCCAGTCAACCTTCTGAAGGACATTTTGTTATCATAATTCTCTCTCTCTCTCTCTCTCTCTCTCTCTCTCTCTCTCTCTCTCTCTCTCTCTCTCTCTCTCTCTCTCTCTCTCTCTCGTATTCCAATTTTATAAAGTAGACTTATATGATAATGTTTATGAATTCAAAGTCTTGACACATTTAATTTTGCCTGTTGAATAATTCTGCTCTTTTCATTAAATACCATGTTATTCATCAATTTGACACATATTTTCTATTTCTATTTAAATTCTTGGCATGAAAAGGACAAGATTTGCACCTGAAATCCCCTTTTATTTTCCTAGTCTCTTCCTCATACACTTTTTTTTTTGTCTACTTGTTACGTGTTTCTTTTTTTCATTGTCACCTGCACGAGGCCTATCAAACTGTCGTAATTGGGATTCTACCTCTTTAATTTATGAACTCAATTTTATGTATCTTCTCTGACTGCTTTGGCATTTAAATTTCTCGACTGTCCTTTCAATATACCAAGAGGTCCATTTCTCTCTCTCTCTCTCTCTCTCTCTCTCTCTCTCTCTCTCTCTCTCTCTCTCTCTCTCTCTCTCTCTCTCTCGTTACATTGAAATATCGTAATTTTCATTTAACACGGATTATCTGTCATCATATTTTTGGATTCGTTTTGTTTATCCATTTACATTAGTCCTATCGAAAACACTTTTAATCGCCCTTTTTCCCTGTTACAATTCAGTTCAGTTGTTGGGCGGAGGGATTCGCCTTTCCATCGGCACCTCCTTGGTTTTCTTCTTTATTTCTAATTCTTTTATTTTCTTCTCTCTTTTTTTCCACATTTGATAAATATATGCTTTTCTTTTCTCTATTCCTTCTTTCTTGAACAGCCCGTTTCCTATTATCTTCTTTTCTTCTTCATACGGCTGTTGCTGTTCCACTATTTTTCTTCTTTCGTCGCTAAGGTCTGGACAGTCAAGAATGAACTGCATGGGCAAGGTCTTCATTAACTGCCCCACATAGCTTGCATTCTTCCCTACCACCTACTTCATGTCTTTTCCAATCATTTAATTTCAAACAATTGGCCCTAGCTCTATACATAATAATAGAATCAGGTTTGTTATTTATAAAACATTTCTTCTCCTATTTGCCCTTTTTCTTGTTTGTATATTTCTAAACTATTTCTCTCTTTTATCTCATCCCTCCACTTTTTACCATCATCTTCTCTAATCTTGGCCTTGAGCTCTTCTCTGCCCATTCTCCTAAAGATTCTATCGCTCATTTCCATATCTTTCATCCATTTCCTAGTCTCTTTCATCCATCTGTTATTTTCATTTTCTTTCATTTCTTCCAGAATTGTCTTCAGCAAATCATTTCTCCCCTCTTCTATTCCTTTCACAAATCTTAGCCTTCCTCCTGCTATTCTAGTATTCATTTCGGACATTCCTATCTCTCCCCGTAGTGTTGCTACTGCTGCATATGGTGGTGCTCCCAAAATTTTTCTTCCTACTCCGTTTTCAATCTGTTGTAATCTTTTTATATCACTGTCTGTTATGTTCATTACTGCTGTGCCATACAGTATTCCCGGTAAGGCTACATTTTTCCAATATGTTTTTCCTATTAGTATTTTGTGGCAGCTTTTCGCAATAATTGAGTAGGTTAAGTTGGCTAGCTTTTCTGCCTTTTTCATCATTTCCTTCTTTTGTTTTTTAAACATTTCTTTTCCCTTCTATCTCTAATCCTAAGTATTTTATGCTATCTTTTACTGTAATACCCTCTATTTCTTCAGGTTTTTCTTTCCATATTATATATAATTATATGACTTATTGTTTTTATTTCTAGCCCACATTCTCTACATATTTCTACTAGTATTTTTATGTTTGCTTCAGCATCTACTATATTTTTTGCTACAATTAGACTGTCATTTGCAAAGAACAATGCCCTAATCTTTATTATTTCGTTTTCAAAGCCTTTTCCTTTTCTTTCTAATTCATTTATTATTTTATATGTAATTAGTTTAAATAGAGTAGTTGACCTTGTGCATCCCTGTTTTATCCCACTCGTTACTTCAAATTCTTTATCTAATTCATATCCTATGTTTATTTTGGTTTTGTCTCCTACGTAGATTTCTTCCAATGCATCTATTACATCTATTGCATCTGTCCAATATATCTAAGTTCTTCGAATGAACTTTTTCCATTTCTATATCCTTGTCCTCTTTGTATATCACCATTAACCCCCCTCCTTTTTAATCTTTAAAATCCTTCATACTCTCCTTCTTAATTGTGCCATCACTTATATTAATCTTATCTATTTTCTGTTGTGTTTCAGTTAGCACTACTATGTTGTTATCTAAGCTATCGTTTAGGAGACTCCATTTCTATGTATTTTTGCTTTGTTAAGCCTTGCATATTTATCATTTTGAAACTAATTCTCTTATTCTTTTCCATTGGGCTGTCGCGTGATCCGTATTCATTCCTTTTTCTGTTCCCATTTAGCATTTCTTGTGGTTCTATCTCTACCTCCTTTCTCTGGCCCCCTGTTCTCTGAGGAGTTTTCCGTTTTTTATCATCCAGCCATTCTCTCCATTATTTTGTTTTTCTTTGAGCTCTTCCCTAAGTTTTGACATAACCTCTCTAGTTTTTTGTCATGTCCTTTGTTATACCTACTCTTTTTTTTTTAAAGGATTTTGTTCATGTTTTAGTTTCTTAGAACTTTTTAGAATTTTCCACTTCATTTCTTCATTCTTAAATTTAATAAGCTCTGGCCTAGGTCGTCCCCTCCCCCCCTCATTTCGCTTCCCTAGCCTTATTACCTGTTCCATCTCTATCTGATCTAGCTCTAAACTATTTCTGAAAATATCCTCACACCAGTTAGTATCCTCTTTTTCTTTTCTCTGCTTCCTCCTTTTCACTTTCTGGTACATTATACAGCACTAAATTGCACACACTCCTTTTTTCGTCCTCTTCTTCTAGTTCCTGCAATACTTTTGATTTAACTACTTCTACCTGATTTTGCCCTACATCTCCAAATTCATTCTGGCTAAACCTGTTATTTACTGTACTTACGACCTCGTCCATTATTTCATTCTTCACCTTCCTCAGCACCTCTTCGACAATTTCTGCTCTCATTTTTGACCATTTTTCTTTATTTCTCTCAGCTTTTTCGTTCAATATTTTGTTTCTTCTAGCTCTTTCATTTTATTTTTACTGCACTTTAATTCTTGTTTGCAATTGTTACACATCCACATTAGTTCTTCGTGCTCTCTACTTACTTACTTTTACGGGTTTATTTTTCGCCCTCCATCAGGCACTAAAGGTCTGTTCAGGGGGACCTTGGGGTGTGAAAATATTTCTTTCCAGTTGATATTTTGCTCTGTATCATTATCAGTTATTTCGCTAGCATTTGTATTCAGACTTAATAGTTTTCAGGTCACTATTATAACACTTTCTAAAAAGATAAGTTTTCAGGTTTTTCTTGAAAGCTGCCACATTTTTGCTATTCTTGACATCGAGTGGAAGGTCGTTGAGTCTCGGTGCAGCATAACTGAACGTTCTTCCTCCTATTGCATGATTCACACTAATTTCGAATAGTCTATGTGGGTCATCAGCATGTCTAACTCTTACAGCGGCGCTGGTAGCTTCAGGGTAGGGGACCAAGCAATCGCGAAGATATTTAGGCTTATCACTTGTAAGTGCTTTGTGAGTCAACAAGCAAATCTTAAATTCAATTCTAGCCTTAACAGGTAACCAATGTAGATCGATCAATGCAGGAGTTATTCTCTCCCTTAGTTTAATGCCTTTTATCAGTCTAGCTTTCTTAGTAGTGTATTGGGCAATTTGTAGTACAGAGAATTGCAATAATCAAGCCTTGATATTACGTGACTCATCACTAAAATTTTTGTACTGGCCTTTGATAAATATTTTCTAATAAATGCTATGTTTCTCAGGTGATAGTTACACACTTTCACTGTGTTCACTATTTGGTCCCTCATTGACAAATTACAATTTATCAGTACACCCAAATTTTTCACAACAGGCACAATCCCAACATCAGCATCACCAATTTTTATACTTTGAATTAACTGGTAATTCTTGAAAGCCACCTTTGTGCCAAAAAACATACGTTCTGTTTTATCATCATTTAATTTAATCTTTTTCCTCAGCATCCATGTTTTTATTTCAGTCATTATACGTAGCTCTGGATATTTTCTGGCACATGGCGTGGTACCACATATCGCATTAGTCACATATCGGTCCCTCTTCGTTTTTCTAACTTTATTTTTTGCAGTCACTGCATATCTCATTACTTTGTTGCGAACTCATTTTTCTTTTGTTTACTGGTTTCTCTTGCTTACGGGGATTTTCTAATCACTTCACTGTTTCGCTTCACTACAGCTCCGCCACGTTGTTCGGTGACTTCAATAAATAAGAGCTTGGTCCATTTGTTAAAATGTCTTTATTATTGAACAATGACCACGGTCAATCTCAAATGAACATAAAACATATTAAGAATAAATGATGAACAATGTAAATTATATAACTCAATGTTTATAACCCGCCACCGATTGGTCAAAATCAGGAATTGGATTCTGACTGTTCCAGAAACATTGCGACTGTCCAGACAACCGACCATTTTGTTGTCGCACTGGTTGGAAGATCACACTTGTCGGAAGTAGGTTCACACATGCAGCTGAGTCTCGATATGCACCAGTTGAAGGTGAAGCGTTGGCAGTCGTCGATGCTCTTGATAAGGCAAGATACTTTGTTCTTAGCTGTGAAGATCTTGTAGTCGCAGTTGATCATAAACCCCTGTTGAAAATATTTGGTGACAGATCATTGGAGGACATATCAAATTCACGTCTCAGAAACTTGAAGGAAAAGTCCCTCTGCTATCGATATCGCATGATTCATATCCCAGGGGTCAAGCATCTCGCTGCAGATGGAGTATCGTGCCACCCAACTGGAAAATCTGAAAAGCTATCACTTCAAGATGACATTGCATCAGTTGACAGTGTACCTTCCGTGAAAAATGTTCCCCTACACAAATTGCCATCAGCATATTCTGTTTCCACTGACAATGATATTGATACTTGTATCACCGCATCAGCAGTATGCTAACTTGACTCACTTAACGTGAGAGCAGTCACTTGGGACAGAGTTCGCACTGCCACAAGTAGTGACGATAACATGCATGAAATGCTCAGCCTTATAGAATGATGAGTACCAGAGTCTCGCCAAGAATTTCCTATACATCTTCGAGAGTATTTTCAATTCCGCAAGCATCTCTACACTGTTGATGGTGTGATACTATACAAGGAGCGTATAGTTATTCCTCCAGCCCTTCGTCAGGAAATTCTCACGTTAAAATGTCCAGGATGCAACGTTGATGTAAATTATACTATTGTAAGCAGTTCAGCTGCACAAGCTAAAGCTGTACCTTCTAACCCTGCATTATTATTATTATTATTATTGTTAGAATTATTATTATTGTTAGAATTATTATTCCTACCTACTTTACCCCATCCAGACTTCACAATTTTTGTTACTCCCCCTAACTCACTCTTATGAGACAAATAATACTCATCACTAGCGATGGCTACCTCCTGAATGGTCTCTAGTTTTAACTCTTCGAGGTGAACCTTCAGTTTATCCAGAACACACCTCTTGAACTCCTCCACCAACATTAACTCCTTCAATTTCTCAAAATTCACCACTTCCTTGGACTTGAGGCAATCACTAGCATATTGTTCCTTCGATCTTGCAAATTCAATAAAAGTTTGCTCCCTACATTTTTCTAAGTTCCTGAAGCGTTGCCTATAGGCTTCAGGGACTTACTCATAGGCCTTCAAGACGATAGCCTTCACACACTCATAATCTGATGACAGATCCTCCTCCAGAGTTACATGTACCCTCTGAGCTCTTCCAATCAATTTACTTTGTATAAGAGTGGTCCAATACACTTGGGGCCACTCTAACCTTGCTGCAATCCTCTCAAATGATACAAAAAACTCTGCAATATTGTCTTCCTCAAATTTAGGCACAAATTTGAGAGCCTGCGCTAAATTAATAGCAGGCGTTACTGACCTATTTGGGGAAGGGGGAGAGGAAGAAGAGGAACCTGAGTTTTTCATGGCAATCTCATGCTGCCTCTCCTTTTCTCTTTCCTCCGCCTTAAACTTTGCTATTTCAAACTCCATCTGCCTCAGAGCAATTTGCCTATCCAAAATTTCTACAGACAACAGTGCTTTATCAGGTTTCACTTGTTCCCCACCAGCCTTTACAGTTTTAACACATTCATAAATTTGCAATAGCAATACACCCTTTCTTATCGACACATCATATTCCAATTCAAGATGTTCTGCTACAATTTCCAAATCTTCCCTATTCAACTCTGCAAGCCTTTCTTGCCACCCCTCTCCGCTAAGGAGGTCTAGTACATTAACCATGATGACCACTATTATTCACACAATACTAAATCTACAAAAAAAAAAAAAAAAAAACCACGAGGAAGTGAAAATATGCTGCCTGAAAAACAACCCCAAGAATTTACTTTGCACATACACCGGTGAATACTTAGGAACGAAAAGATCCTGTCACGGTTGCCATTTTGTGATGACTGGCTTGACCACCACACAAAAACACTAAACTTTTATCAAACAGTATTCACTAAAGTACCATACTAAGTCCACAAAAGGTGGAATAGTATAAAATCTCAATAAGAGTGCAAAGTCAATTCAGGGGGACAAAGAAAATACCACAAAAATATACTTAATTTTAATACATAAATTTCAGATAGAAATAACACCTGAACCTCAACAATAAAATAATTAATAATAAACACTCACTCTTAAACTCCCTGTAAAAGAAAACAATTACACAATTAAAGAAAGGTCATCAACACAAGCATACTAAAAGGGGAGAGGGTCCAGAAAGGAGGAGGCAAACGAAAAGTAAGAATATCCTAGCAAATACAAACTAAAATATCCCTAACAAATTCCTCATACACTTCTAGGGGTCTCCTCAAAGAGGACAATAAACTCCCCAGCTGGAGGCTTATTCCAGGTGGCAGAAAACAAGGATCCAAGACAATGGTGTTGAATGCTCCAATAATGCAGACCGCCCAGAAGTACAGGTCGTGGGCCCGGCACACAAATAAAATACTCAAAATCTTTTACCTTGGGGCAGAGAGGTCCCCTTGGCTTTTACTGAACCAAGGGCAGTACACTATATATATAGGATAAAAATCCTTAATGCAGAACGAGGATATCCTGGAAAAGCTAAACAGCTTCACAACGTAGCTCTGCAATGGCGATGAACAATATAGATCCAGCAGCAATTATCGTGCCCTTCAAGGTTGGAGGCTCAGAAACACACTGAGGCCAACTCCTCCAAGCGTAAACCTCCATACCTCGGATAATGAAGGAGAGCTGCCACGTAACCAACACAACTTGAAAATATAAAATAGTCGTTAGCCAATAATAAACACCAAGATAACCACCGGTGAGGAGACAAAAAGCTAATAAAGAAAGAATACAACACTTCTATACTTAACATTAAAAGTCTAAAAACTTAAATAATTCAGAAATTAATAACAACTAAGTTACAGGAGGAAGAGCAAACTGCTGCTGCTGAAAGTCAGGCTGTGGATGCTGCTTCTACAATGCCTACATTAGTGCCATTACCAGAGGAAGAGAGCCTCCAAGAAGAAATTCTGCCAATAAAGTCACATAAGACAGGACCAAAAAGAACCAAGCTGCTGAACATCATATCAGATGCAAACATCAACAAATTTGGAACATTGCATAACTCGCCATCTCTCTCCGACACAGAAAAATCGGTTGGTTTTGCCATACAAATGGGAACACCGATCAATCCTTTGTCAATAGAAACGCCCACCAAATGCAAACGAGGAAGACCTAAGTTAAACAAACAACCACCTGTATCAAATGTTACGTCCTCTTCTTCAAGAACTAGCACTGCGATGCCAATGCCTCCAGTTTATTCTGTAGCAGCAGTGACAGCACAAAGTAAACAAAAAAGGCATCAAACATCCCAAAATGTGGTTGTGACACCAGATGGTACCATTAAGGCAATTCAGAGACACCCAAAGACACATGGGGAACCTCCACCTTATTATGAGTCTCTGTCTCGCGTGGAAAAGGTTCAACCAAGTCCAAGTAACCCCTCGGTTTATTCCCCACACATGAGGCTATCTTCAAATCAGAGTACATTGCCATCAGTTTCAGCTCAATCTCAAATCTTAGTACAATTGGCTCCTTCATTCCAGACTATGAATCAGTCGCAAATTAATTCACAGTTCCAGCTGCAAAGTGCAATACAAATACCTCCTCAGTTCCAAGCTCAGAATTCCAGTCTGCTCTTCGTGCCATCACAAAGAGTTATTCCAACTTCAGGACCTGTGATCGTGAATTCTGTGTCAGATAGCCAAATGATAAATTTTCTTGAACATCCTGCCTCTGATGCCCAGTCTGGGAGTGAGACTGCTCCTTCATTTACTTTGCCAAGTACAACACAACTTCCAGTTGTTTCTCAAGCTTTGTCATGTGTTCCTTCAAGCAATGCATCTAGAGCAAGTATGGCCAGTGCAAGGAGGCCAACGCAACACCAGAAGTCTCACCTCCTGGTTGCAGCACAGCCATCTATTGTAAGCAGTTCAGCTGCACAAGCTAAAGCTGTACCTTCTAACCAGGGCGTCTTTGCATCTCACGCTTTAGCTAAGTCGGCAACAGTTTTTGGGGAAACTGCAAAATCCATGCTTATGCCCAAAGTTTTTGGACCAAACGAGGAAGAGAGGTCATCATCTCCATAGTCCGAGCAATCATGCTTTTTATGTGGGTTTCCGGGCGGCTTTGTGTGCTGCAACAGCATTGTGTACTGTAGTGAAGACTGTAAGAGTAAAGATTGGGTTAGACATTCAGCAGAATGTGCTCACAACAACAGAAACTGAAGCAGTTGATCAAGTTTCCTTTTTTTATTTCAAGTATTAGTCCAAGAATAATATATTTTTTAATTTGTACATTAACAAAGATTATAATTTCAAGTCACGGTATGAATCCATATGCATATTCATTACCGAGTAAAATTAATAGATGCAAAAGAATTGAACAAGTGTAAATGTCCTTTGGAAATTTAGCTAACTGGTATTAAGATTGAGATGTTACTTGATGTTTAGGTAAGTAAATAACCAAATAATTTTGGCTAAAAAAAAAGGTGTGAAAGATGTTAAGATAAATTAAATTTTCCTGTTGTAAACGGAGACAAATGATCACGGGCAAAGTAAAGTGTTATTATTATTGTTTTTGCAATGTGAGGTACATTGACTTGTATTGAATTCCATAATCATATTTAGTCATACTGTATACAGTTTCATAATTTTTTTGTATAAAGAGTAACATTGTGCATTACATAAAGAAAAAAAAAAAGAATTTCCTGTACATCTTCGAGAGTATTTTCAATTCCGCGAGCATCTCTACACTGTTGATGGTGTGATACTATACAAAGAGCGTATAGTTATTCCTCCAGCCCTTCGTCAGGAAATTCTCACATCTCTTCATTCAGCACATCAAGGAATTACCTCTATGGTATCGCGAGCAGAGTCATGTGTGTTTTGGCCAGGGATAACACCCGCTATAACAGCACTTCGAGCTGGATGCAATCACTGCAATCGTATCGCGCCTTCAAATCCTAGTGCTCCGCCTACACCCCTTATATCTCCAGACTACCCATTCCAATGTGTTTGTGCAGATTACTTTCACTACCGAGGAGTTGGATATTTAGTTATAGTTGATCGATACTCGAATTGGCCCATAGTTGGAAGATCTTCGAACGGTGCAGAGGGTGTTATAACTTCACTACGCCGAATATTTGTGACATTTGGGATTCCGGATGAATTGACATCTGATGGTGGACCTGAATTTACAGCGACGGCAACTAGGCAGTTTTTAAAGGATTGGGGAGTCCATCACCACCTTTCCTCTGTGGCCTTCCCACATAGTAATTGCAGAGCCGAAATAGGCGTCAAAACTGTCAAGCGTCTTATAGCGGACAACACGGGCAGTAACGGTGATCTCAACACTGATGAATTCCAACGTGCGATGCTCCAATACAGGAACACACCTGACAGAGATACAAAGTTATCTCCTGCAATATTTGTATTTGGTCGTCCCATCAGAGACTTCATACCTGTCCCGCCCGGCAGGTACCGTCCCCACGACACGTGGAAGGAAACACTCGATGCAAGAGAGGAGGCCCTAAGACATCGACACCTTAAACAGGGAGAGCGCTTATCAGAGCACACTAAGAGACTACCCCCACTGTCCGTAGGTGACCTGGTTCGCATCCAAAATCAAACAGGAAATCACCCCCTGAAATGGGACAAAACCGGTGTCGTCACAGAAGTCCGCCAATTCGACCAATACGTCGTCAGAGTTGATGGCTCTGGTTGGGTCACGCTAAGGAACCGGAAGTTTTTGAGACAATACGTGCCTGTCAGGAGCATTCCAGAAGTCCGTACAATTAGAGATGACTATAATCGGAATCAGATTGTACCTATTGCCAATCCTTTGACCACTAAAACGTCTGAGACCATTGCGAAGGACACCATTCTGACAACCCAAAATCCGGACACACATGGTACTCTTCCACTGACCACTTTGCCGATACCAAGTGGTACTACCCATAACATTCATTTTGATGTTGCTGCTCCGGAATGCTATCCCAACGACCTCGGTAACACTGCGAATCATCAAGCAGAGATTCCGCCTCCCAATGATAGCACAAACTCTCCATCGCAGTTAACTCCTGTCATGCCAACTTTGGAGCAACGCAATTACAGTCGTACCCGTCGACCGCCAACATGGCACTGTGATTTCGAGATGAACTAGCTATAGTGTCATGATCAACACATGACAATAATTGTTTTTCAAGTTTCCGTTCCTTCACATGCTAACACGAGTTTAGTGTTCATGAACCTATAATTTGGACGTTTAATTGCCACTCAATGTTTTGACATCAGTTTTAAACCAAACCAGGAAAGCAGTCGAAGTTATAAATATAAGCAACATGGTAGCTTTACACACCTGTTGAAGTAAAGATTGACCGTGGTCATAAATAAGAGCTTGGTCCATTTATTCAAATGTCTTTATTATTGAACAATGACCACGGTCAATCTGAAATGAACATAAAACATATTTAGAATAAATGATGAAGAAAGTATATAACTCAAATGAACATAAAACATATTAAGAATGAATGATGAACAATGTATATAACTCAATGTTTATAATCCTCTATTCAACCTTTTTATATAACTATTTATCTTTTAATATCTATTTCGTCCATATAACTTTCAGTTCAGGTTCAGGGCCGTGGCATGGTCTTTGCAACGGCGCTTCTGTTAATCATGCAATGTATTTATAGTTTATCGTTGTTTTATATAAATTTATTTTTCTCCTACTTGAAGATATGAATTTTCGTCTTTTGTGTGTTTCTATCCAAGTAAAATGCTACTGTTGCCTTTCCTCATAAATTCTCTTAAAACTTTTAAACGTTTTCTGTAATTTAATGCCTCTATAGAAAACGGTAAAAATAAATTTATGGTATACTAAGTTGAATTTAATGGCTTAATGTTATGGTTTTTGCTTGGTTGGATTTTTGTTCCTTTTGAATATAATTCATATGTAGATTTTGATAAATATAGTTATCAAAAGTGAGTATATCTTTTTTTTTTTATATTCATTTAGACGTTTCCGTACATTTTTTTCACGTTTTGGACGAATCTTCTAGAAGTATATCTTGGCTACAATATGAATCAATATTGCTGTTAGTTTTTCCATAAGGAAAAGGTTTCTAGTATTATGGATTCCGTAATAATTTAGTGTGAACTGACAAAAGATCAACTAATTTCAAACACTAAACTATACAGTGACACTGGTTCGTATAATGATGGAGAGAGAGAGAGAGAGAGAGAGAGAGAGAGAGAGAGAGAGAGAGAGAGAGAGAGAGAGAGAGAGAGAGAGAGGAAGGTAGGTAGGTCGGTCCATTAAATGCAAACCTTATAGCCATTCTATTATTTTCGTTTCCTTATTTCCCCTTTTTCATGTATGGTCTAATATTCTTCACATAGATGGTCTTGATTCGAAAGCTAAAAAGAAATTTTCAATTCAAAATAAATATACAGAAAATTGTTTACTCCAAAGTACCCTCGGTTTAACCCAAAGTATATCTCGAATACCTCCCCTGTTTTAAATCATTGCATCAATCTCCAAATTTTATCAACTGTCTCCCACCTTGCTGAATTTCAAAGGTCTCAAAGCTTGAGATGAACAATTAAAGGCAATTCTTCGGTATCACAATTCAGGGATTGTATGCTTACAAGGAGACCAGGGATGGCAATCATCCTTTTGATCTTCCTAACCTAACCTAACGGATTAGATTATTCGGAACTTTTCATTCGCTTCCTTCTCTTGGAGGTACAGCTATTATTGTACAAAATTGGTTAAAATTTATCTTAAACTTGAATACAAGTTTGCAAGCTGTGGTGGCTCTAAATGAAATTTTAAGCAAATAATTAGACAGTCCGCTCTTTGTACTTTTCAGAGTAATTTATTATCTGGGATCCAATAGGTTGATGTCTGCATGGCAGTTTGGTTTTCGAAAGAACTGATCATCTCTAGATCCTTGGCTTAGATTACCCAATGAAATGCGGGAAATCTTATCAAAATGGTTATAGCATTGGGATGTCCTTTGATCTTGACATATGACAATACCTGGCGAAATAGTATAATCAAAGTTTTACTTTTTTTTTCTGGACAGTTTTGTGAAAGTAGCAGTGGGAAACCCATAATCTAGACTTTTGTTAAGATGAAGAAACTCCTGAGGGAAGTAGCCTTAGTTTTTCCTATTTTACCATTGCCATCAATGGTATTCAATATCATATTTCCTTATATAAATAGTCTCTTGTTTATTGATGAATTGGCAATATATTGCATTAGTTTTTAGGGTCCAGTGAGTTTAGAGCTCTTGATGGATCTTGAGATCCAATTTTTTTTTCTTCCCACTTAAGAGTGATGAATCAGTGCTAGCTAGATTATCAACTAGGCTTATTCCCAGAGTCCCTCCCTTCTTAGATTGGCCAAAGATTTTTAATGCCACAAACGATTCATGACGGCATATTTTGTTTTCATTCAAGACACTTTTTGGTGATTAAAAACGGGAAAATACGGGCTGAACGTCGATACCTTAAAGATCGTCTATAACAAGTTATTTTAATATGGTCTGCTCGTTAATATATTTTACAATGCACGAGTGTAATAATATGAATAACTAAAACAATTTTCTATATTTCATATGGTTTGAGGTATACCTGCAACGATATCAAAATAAATTTAGGATAAAAAAAATTTGTTACGTTATTAAAGGTGGATTTTATTTCCCTGCAATTTATTGAAAAAAAAAATACAAAGTAAATTATCAAAAAGGCGTAACATTAAGAAAAATAGAAATATATACAAATTATTTAGATTTTTAATTTTTTTTTGTATGTTGTGATTGAGTATTTTTGTTGTAATTTAGAAAGCTCATGTCCATCATTTCCAAAATGCCTTTCTATGTTTTCGTAGCAGGTGGCTGGCGACAAATTCCTACACCCAGTAGGGTTTTTGTAGATCAATTAGATTTATAACAAAACCTGGATTGTAGTATAGGAGAAAGGTTTGTACGGCTAAAAAGACGGAAACAGGGTGCCAACATGAACAGAAAAGGAAAAAAAAAAGCCCAGGGAAAGAAGAATCTTCCTTTTCACAAACTGTCGAGTATCTTAAACACGATAAGTCAGAAAACTCGGTCAACAGTTACAGTGAACAGAATTCGGGAATGTGTTTAGTGGAACTTCCACTCACCGACAGATGCGTTCTGGTAAAGAAGTGAAATGTTTATCATATATAACTTTAACACCAAAGGAAACTTAAGTTTTTAGAGGCTCTAATGATTCTTGATGATCCTATGCTGTCCTCAAGTGATGAAGTTGAGAATAATATAGTACACAATTTGGTTTCCTTGGTTACCTCTTTGCGAAATTTGAGACCCAACAAACCCTAAGTGGCTAAAGTTCCCATCTCCCGTCATTAATATATATATATATATATATATATATATATATATATATATATATATATATATATATATATATATATATATATATATATATATTTATATCCAAGCTGCACTTTATAAAACACAAGTAGAGACAATCATGAGACCTATACAGTACTTTGCCTATGTGAGTGTAGTTTGTAATGTGCAAATCTTAGTGACTTAGCTTCTGTAGAACGTCAAGTCCAATTGCCTTTGAAAGCCACGGAATGTATCATGCAGGGAATGGAATTTTCATATTGAAAAGAAAATCTTCTTCCAGTAAGTTTGTAAGAGGGGGGGGGGGGCATAAAAAAAAGATTATAGTTGGTTTCGCCTCTTATCCAGTTTCATGGGTATAGATGATAACCATGACATACTGTGCAGCACTGTGGACTGTAAACCTTTTCTTTAATATATTACATAATTTTTTTCTTTCTGGTGTAAAGGTGAGGATGTAGAGACAGGTCAGATGTGTAACATTGTTTTACAATCCCCTTGATACTAACTGGTTGGCTGCTGCTAACTTTTGTGTCTGGGTATTTAATGTAGCTGTTGTGTTGCTGGGTGAGATCAGAATGAACCTTTGCATATATTGTCGTGGAGGAAGAGAGGAAAATAGTAATAAGAATTTTCTAATTTACATGAGAGATAATTGGACCAACCAGACAATAGCATTGTACACACTGTTGCGGTCATTAAGGTATTATAATATGTATACTTCTTTTGTATGGGTTTTGGGAAATTTTGAGTATTCGATATTTTGCCGTCCCTTTTGATTGTAGCATTAAGGAAGCCTCTGAAGCAGCTGTGATGTCACTTAAAAAATGATGGCTCGGAAGAAAAAAATTTTGTAACTTAAGAAACCTGTCAAATTACATTTGAATTTGGCCCAAATATATACTCTTCTGTTGGTCTACAGTATATATACTTAATATGTAGATTGTTAAATCCACAAACCCCTTTCATTATGAACAAACTATGCTTTCCTTGTTGAATTTATTTAACTTTGCTTTAAAGTCCTGCCGCAACACGTCAAAACTTTCCAAGTGATTAAAATAAAACCTATCCTATTTGCGCAAAAATTAATTTGGCATTGGGACAGAATTTCTTCAACAATTCAGCAAAGTCCTCACAACAGCGCTCTACCTGCCATACCTCCGCAGTACTAGGGATAGCGTCCAGATCGTTGCTACCTAAGAACACAAAAATTCGATTAGGCCTAGACCTAGGACAAGCAAAATATCGCTCCACTTCAATTTTGATACTTTCGAAGGTTGCGCCCCCCTTGTGAATGTAACGAAACCCGTCACATTCTTTCAGGCGTAGTTCTGACAACCTCCTTACCCAGCTATGCCCAATGACCAGAGTCATAGTCGAAGTCTTACGGGTATAAAAAAAAGTACTAATGAGTTCGAAAATGTTAGAATTATCCAACTCAAATCAATATTGGTAAGTCTTTATTCTTCAACTTACCTGTACCAGAATAGTTGCTATAAACTTATGGTTCGAACTAATTGTTCAATTTTGAAAGGAAGGAACACTTGTTCACTGGATGCGGCCGGCACTGATCTTGTAAAGCTTGTCGCACACTGAGCCCGAACGGAACCGCCCGATCAGAACCGAAACGTCCGATAGAAATCGAAAGCATGCATTCTTACCTAGCTGCGCACATTGGGCCAGAATAGAACTGAACTGACGCGCCAGAACATAACGGAACCGACACAGTATTCTTTGAAAGATATTTTTTCTGACGCGTCGGTGGCGTCTGACAGGCTACGCATGCGCAGAATGACTGCAGCGGTGGTTTTGGTGAGGGTTGCTGAGGAATTCGGAGGTTAGTGTAATAGCAACCAATATTTTTCCAATGTCAGAAATTCGACGAATGTATTTTAATAACAATGATGTAAACAAATAATCTAATACAAAGATTTTAAGAGTGATTATTATTATTTATTATTATTATTATTTTTTTTTTTTTGCTGACTTCAGAAATTTGACGAATGTACTTTAATAACAATGATGTGAACTTATGATTTAATACAAAAAATTTTGGAGTGATTGTTAATTATTATTATCATTATTATTATTATTATTTCTTTTTTTTAAAACATAAAAATCTGGCTTATGGATTCGATAAAAGATTGATATACAGAATATCTAATCATTGTGACATCAATTAAATAAAAACTCAGTTATGATTAAGGAAAACTTCCTTCGTTTATATAAAATTCTGCGTTGGTTCCGTTCTGTGGCTTCTGGTTCAGTGTGCGCGCTGGACGTCGTTTCTTTTCTGTTCTGAGGCTTCGGTGGCTTAGGGGGCGGTTCCGTTCCGGCTCAGTGTGCGACAAGCTTAACGACTTGAGCTCTGACTAACTTCCAGTCGGATTCAAAATCTGTGATCAACTCCCGTTTTCTTTCCTTTGTTCGAGAATCTTTAACAACCGTTGAAAAATAAAGACGGGAAATCAAAACTGTTTCTTTATAAGGAATACATTTAACATTTAATTAATTAATTCAACTAGAATACAAAAAGGGGAGAGTTAAAAAAGTTATTTTAATGTTAAAAAATGGCAATCATTCAGTTTACTTTCCGTCCATGACCGAACACCAAAGCAAAACAGAAAGTAAGAACGACCTAACTAGTCAGTTCGACTATTTCCCATGAATGCAATTACCATTCTCCAATCAACTATTTCTACAGCAGTATACAAAAAATACTGACATTACAAATACCAAATGAGCCCAGAGAGGACAAAAAAAGTACATATTTGACACTAGAACAGCTAAACTAACTTTACTTTAGGCCTTTGCTTAAACTAAAAATCAGCCATTCTCTGAGCCAACTTAAGATTGCCATCATAATTGAGATGTACTCCATCCCTGGCATAAAGGCGTGGGTCGGAGAATCCACTAACCCCTTTCATTATGAAGAAACCATGCTCACCCTTCCATTTATTCAACCACTTGTTGAATTTATTTGATTTTGCTTTAAAGTCCTGCCGCAACAAGTCAAAACTTTCCAAGTGGTTAAAATAGAACCTATCTATCCTCTATTTGATGAAAAATTAGTTTAGCATCGAGACAGAATTTCTTTAGCAATTCAGCAAAGGCCTCACAACACCGCTCTACTTGTCATACCTCCGTAGTACTTAGGATAGCGTCCAGATCATTGCTACCCAAGAACACAAAGATATGATTAGGCTTAGACCACCTAGGGCAAGCAGAATATCGCTCGACTTCAACTTTGATACTTTCGAAGGTTGCGCCCCTTTTGTAAATGTAACTAAACCCGTCACATTCTTTAAGGCGTAATTCGGACAACCTCCTTACCCAGCTATGCCCAATAACAAGAGTCATAGCCAAACACCAAAACAACAGGAAGAAAAGCAAACTGAAGTCTTACGGGAAAAAAGTTATAAAACACAAGTAGACACAATCATGAGACCTATACTTTGCCTATATGAGTATAGTTTGTAATGTGCAAATCTTAGTGACTTTAGCTTCTGTAGAACGCCTGTGTTGTTCCTTATACCAAAAAACAAAACAAAAATAAAAGTCCAATTGCCTTTGAAAGCCACGTAATGTATCATGCAGGGCATTGAATTTTCATATTAAAAAGAAAATCCTAAGTGTGAGTAAATTTAACGGAACTGGTGATGAAATGATGCTTGTGGAGAATCTGTTTATTCTTCCAGTACGTTTGTAAGAGGAGGGGCATCAAAAAAAGATTATAGTTGATCTCGCCTCTTATCCAGTTTCATGGGTATAGATGATAACCATGACATACTGTGCACCACTGAGGACTGTAAGCCTTTTCTTTAATATACTACATATTTTTTTCTTTCTGGTGGAAAGGTGAGGATGTAGAGACAAGTCAGATGTGTAACATTGTTTTACAATCCCCTTGATACTAACTGGTTGGCTGCTGCTAACTTTTGTGTCTGGGTATTTAATGTAGCTGTTGTGTTGCTGGGTGAGATCAGAATGAACCTTTGCATATATTGTCGTGGAGGAAGAGAGGGAAATAGTAATAAGAATTTTCTAATTTACATGAGAGATAATTGGACCAACCAGACAACAGCAACGTACACACTGTTGCGTTCATTAAGGTATTATAATATGTATACTTCTTTAGTATGGGTTTTGGGAAGTTTTGAGTATTCGATATTTTGCCGTCCCTTTTGATTGTAGCATATAGGAAGCCTCTAAAGTAGCTGTGATGTCACTTAAAAAATGATGGCTTGGAAGAAAAAAATTTTGTAACTAAGAAACCTGTCAAATTATATTTGAGTTTGGCCCAAATAAATACTCTTGTTGGTCTACAGTATATGTACTTAATATGTAGATTAAATATTTAGAGGATTGATTCCTAAGAGGCTCTGCATGGAGATATCTGTTTCTCCTGGTTTTGAAGACCTGTATTTTCTTATCGTATTTTTTTCTCATTGATTAATTAAAATATATATTTTTAATAATCTTTTTCAATACACTTCCTCCCAGAGGATGTTTTACGGTCCAGCTTATAATAGTACTGTTAGTATGTTTTTTTCCTCCCAATGTTCTTACAGTGTACCTAAGCTTGAAGAAATCTTACCTAAATAAGATAGAGCTATTTATTATAGATTTCTGATTTTCCCCAGAATCATATCAACGGTTATACTACCTGTTTATTCAGCAAGCTCAAGGTAAGAAAAGATAATGGAAAGTTCAGCAGTTCTAGTTGGGCCCCCTTGACCAGTATAAAATCAAGAGGTGGTGCTCAGAGCCCAGTTTATTCTTGATTGTTTACCTTTTGCCCAGATCTGTAGGCATTCCACCGTATTTTATTGTGTAGTGTAAAACGCCTTTGGTTGGCATTCGGACACTAGGCAGTCTGGATGCTACGTCTGGCCGCATTTCACAAACCACTACAGCTGTACCATAGGGTCAGCAATGTCTGATGCGCTCTAATATTGAGCAATTTGGTTGAACATGTAAGCCCATTGAGCCTTTACAAACTCTTGCAAGATAGATAAAACCGTTGATAGAAGCTAATTGTAAGGAGTTTATTATAGTCTTTAACAATTTAATCTGGAGAACACCCTTTCTGTATCAGTATTGAAGGTGGGCAGTGACAGCACTTGTAAAGCAGTTAGCAAACGTAGAAAACTTGTTTCTCGCCTGATCCTCTGCCTTTATTACTGGTAGATAAAACTCTTATTTAATTATTTGCTACTTCTGGGAATGTATACTGAGGTATCTCTCGCCTTAATTGATGGCATAAACTCTCTTGGAATTTAATATTCTAGAGGGATTCAAGTATACAGCCATCTTCCATAAATTATTGTTAAGAGTATTGTTTTTTCAAGGCACATAGTAATCAAAAACTGCTTGCATCTTATCTTATATCCATAATCATATCAGGTCTTTGCCAATGTCCTCTCGCTGAAAGTGTAGCTCTTGACCATAGTTGATTATTCGAGAATTGGTGCCTATCATCACATAAGTAGTAATGTTCTGTAGAGATCGGTAATACTCTCATGCAAAGCATGGATAGTTGGAGTGTCTTTATAAGAGCAATGGTTTTTTGTTTTCAATTTGGCATCACATAATTAAGGAAGTGAAAATAACGTAAAACTGATAGGTCATTCAGTGTCTCGACTAGATTTTGAACGGATGAAAGGCTCTCATTGATTGTTATGGAATTAAAATAGACAGTGGCCACCATTGATTTATGGTCGTACTCGTAGCCTGGTGAAGGGATAATCTTTGTGAAATTAAAGCTCTCTTGGTGGATTTTGGTGCTTATGGAAATGGAGACCCAAACGGTATTTTTCCTTTGTTTTTTATAAAGACTGCGGATTTCTTAGCTCCTAAGTTATCTTAGTTTACACAAATTAGCAAGAAGAGGTTCTTTTGCATTTATTGGAGAACTGGTAGTTACTCCATTATGTAAATGTGTTTGTGGTAGCCCACGCACAACTGATTACCGCACAATTTCCGTAACTGCCATATCTAATTTTTTTTAACGTCTTTTGGCAAAACGACTAAATGTGTTCGGTGAAGATAATTAGATGTTCCCTAGTTTGCAATTTGGCTTTCTTAAAGGCTTTGGAGAATGTGATGAGCTATTTACAATCTTGAATCATGTTCAGAAATCCCTTTATTGTGGACACTTGGATGATTGGCTTTGATTTTAGTGCTAGACACTAGTGTTGATAAACGTAACTATAGTTAAAAGTTTACAAAGCAAATGCCTGGTACTTATTTCAAACCATACCTTAACTAATAGCCAGTCATGCAAGTCCATATAAAAGCAGTGTCAAAGGCAGCAATGATGATGGAAGTTGCCCATATCAGCTCTTGACTAATACCAGGTGTTAAAGACGATGACGTTCATCCTTGAGAGGCTAAGTCCAGAGTCATGGTTATCAAATTAATGTGTGTCAGCCATTGTATCTTGGCTGGAACAAATTTTCTTTACTTACTGAGAAGTCCGCCTTGTTCCTCTATCTTAAGAGGTATGCACATGATCAATATTCATACCATTAGAAATACTTTCATTATTTTTGTACTATCAGTACACTAAACACACGTTCAGTATTTGTTACCGAGTGAGGTGGTAGTACATTCAATGACCGACTTCGAAAGGTTGTCGCTATTGCGTTCATATAAAATTGGGAATAAAGAGAAAGCATCTATTTCTATTATTTTGGCTTTTTCGTTAAAGAGGAAACCGAACCGAAAAAAATGGCTCAAAGACTGTCTTGCAAAACGTAAGAATTACACTAATATAAACCTGATAAATGAGATAAAAACTAAAGATAGGGAAGACTTTGCACATTATTTTCCGGCGGACCTAATAAGTTTAACATTTTTTTTTTAAAGATGTTGAGATCATATATAACAAAGAAGAATACAGTTGTTGTTTTTGTTATTACAAGCTAAGTTACAATTATAGTTGAAAAATCAGGGTATAGTTGGAAAAGCAGGGCCCTCTAAGTCCAAGGGATTCAACGGGTAAAATAACCGAATGAGGAAAGGAATCAAGGAAAAAAATAAACTAAATGAGAAATAATGAACAATCAAAATATAATATATTAAGGACAGTAATAATATTAAACTAGATATTTAAAGACTTCAAAATACAAGTGAAGCAAGATAAAAATGTGACCGAATGTACCTTCAAGCAAGATAACTCTACTCAAAGACAGTAGATCATGGTACGGAAGCTATGGCTAGAGAACAATGGTTTGATTTTGTAAGCATCCTTTTAGAAAAGCTTCGTACCATAGTTAAAGATTCTTTTCCACCTTTACCAATAGGAAAGTGTAATGTCGCAAAACCTAAAGATCATTAAAGAAAGACACCACAATAAATATGTCTCTCGTCCAGCACATGTAGCGTAATAAATC
Source organism: Palaemon carinicauda (assembly GCF_036898095.1). NCBI lineage: Eukaryota > Metazoa > Arthropoda > Malacostraca > Decapoda > Palaemonidae > Palaemon > Palaemon carinicauda. Next base: position 14,231,620 of record NC_090743.1, read on the forward strand.
AGTAGACAGATACATAAATTTATTTTCTGTTGTCGAAGGATTTCCTTTAATCGTTTAATTTCCATAAATACTGTTCGTTTCCAATTGTCGATTATTCTTAAGGACAAGTATTTCCTTTATTAGTTGAATTTCCATAAATACTGTTTGGGTTTCCAACTGTCGATTATTCTCAAGGACAAGTATTTCCTTTAATAGTTAAGTTTCCATAAATACTGTTCGGGTTTCCAACTGTCGATTATTCTTAAGGACAAGTATTTCCTTTAATAGTTGAATTTCCATAAATACTAATCGGGTGTCCAACTGTTGATTACTCTTGAGAAACAAAGGATGTGAATAATTAGTGAATCAGAGGTACAGTATAACAGGGAGGTACATAACTAGCAAACAATTGATGACCCATCAGAGTGCAACACCACAAACTGAACTTCATCAAGGAAAAACATATTCAATCAAAAATATTTCTCAAAAAAATTCCAATCTCTGTCTGCTCGTTTATACATTATAATTTTTATATTATGGTTATGGTAAAAGATGTATAGAGTTTCAGACATAACTAAATATGAATAAAGCTAATGAGAATATATTGCGTAAGCAACGTCTTACTCGTAGAAATTTGGTACATAAGTTAATTCACATAAAATGAGCATAAATTTTCTTGAAATGAATGTCTTCCATTACATGTTCACATGGTCTATTAATCTGTCGTTTAATTTAAAGTTGCTTAAATCTTAATTTCTCTAGAGTTGTTACATAATTAAAAAAGTTTTAAGGTTTATCAGGACACACTGAGAGAAAAGACACAGAGGGGAACGGCCATGTTAATTACAATACCGAGTTACAAAAAGATAGATTTTGGGCGTCGTGTCGAGTGTTGATGCCCGCCTTGTCTTGAGATATATCATGGTTGTTGGGCTACTGGCTACTGCTTAATGACTTCCTTGTTTTAACGGCAGCTTATTCATTGGGGCTGTGGTAGCTTCCCTGTACTGTAGGTAGCAATGACGGGTATTGCAACCTCTTAGATCTATCATGGTTGTCGGCCTACTGGCTACTGCCTAATGACTTCCTTATTTTAACTGAGGCTCATTCATGGTGGCCGTGGGTGCCTCCCCGGACTCTAGGTTGCAATGACGTATATTGCAAACTCCTGGTTATATCATGGTTGTCGGCCTACTGGCTACTGCCTAATGACTTCCTTGTTTTAACGGCGTCTCATTCATAGTAGCTTTGGTAGCCTTCCCAGACTCTAGGTAGCAATGACGGGTATGGCAACCTTCTGCGGCTGTCCCATCTCTCCGTTGCTCCATGTGTACAGAACGGACTCGAACATTTTGCGCTTTGTTTGCAGATTAATGACGCCAGTAAGAAACTGATTCAAACTGACTTTCCCATCCCGGCTCGTGGAGACGAGGTCACTGGGCGACAATCATGTGCCCGGTTTCCTAGGAATTTATGTTCCCGTTAACGCCCCTGTTAGAATCTAACCAAACTCCCATCTTAATTCGGAACGAAATCTGCCCTATGGTGGATGGAAGTCATATCTGTTACGTTCACTTCAGTTGCTGGGCAGAGGGATTCGCTTTCCAACGACACCTCCTTACTCTTGAGAAACAAAAGGATGTGAATAATTAGTGAATCAGAGGTACAGTATAACTAGGAGGTACATAACTAGCAAAAAATTGATGACCCATCAGAGTGCAACACAACAAACTGAACTTCATCAAGGAAAAACATATCATTCAATCAAAAATATTTCTCAAAAAATTTCAATCTCTGTCTGCTCGTTTATACGTTATAATATTTATATTATGATTATGGTAAAATATGTATAGAGTTTCAGAGATAACTAAATATGAATAAAGCTAATGAGAATATATTGTGTAAGCAACGTCTTACTCGTAGAAATTTGGTACATAAGTTAATTCACATAAAATGAGCATAAATTTTCTTGAAATGAATGTCTTCCATTACATGTTTACATGGTCTATTAATCTGTCGTTTAATTTCAAGTTGCTTAAATCTTAATTTCTCTAGAGGAGTTACATAATTTAAAAGTTTTAAAGTTTATCAGGATACACACTGAGAGAAAGGACACAGAGGGTAACGGCCATGTTAATTACAATACTGTTACAAAAAGATAGATTTTGGGCGTCGTGTCGAGTGTCGATGCCCGCCTTGTCTGAAGATCTATCATGGTTGTCGGGCTACTGGCCACTGCTTAATGACTTCCTTGTTTTAACGCAGCTCATTCATTGGGGCTGTGGTAGCTTCCCTGTACTGTAGGTAGCAATGACGGGTATTGCAACCTCTTGGATCTATCATGGTTGTCGGCCTACTGGCTACTGCCTAATGACTTCCTTATTTTAACTGACGCTCATTCATGGTGGCCGTGGGTGCCTCCCCGGACTCTAGGTTGCAATGACGTGTATTGCAAACTCCTGGTTATATCATGGTCGTTGGCCTACTGGCTACTGCCTAATGACTTCCTTGTTTTAACGGCGTCTCATTCATAGTAGCTTTGGTAGCCTTCCCAGACTCTAGGTAGCAATGACGGGTATGGCAACCTTCTGCGGCTGTCCCATCTCTCCGTTGCTCCATGTGTACAGAACGGACTCGGAACATTTTGCGCTTTGTTTGCAGATTAATGACGCCAGTAAGAAACTGATTCAAACTTGATTTTCCCATCCCGGTTCGTGGAGACGAGGTCACTGGTCGACAATCATGTGCCCTGTTTCCTAGGAATTTATGTTCCCGTTAACGCCCTTGTTAGAATCTAACCAAACTCCCATCTTAATTCGGAACGAAATCAGAGTTCTTTACATAGGAGACCTGCCCTATGGTGTGTGGAAGTCATATCTGTTCCGTTCACTTCAGTTGCTGGGCAGAGAGATTCTCTTTCCAATGACACCACCTTAGTTTTTTCTTTATTCTAGTTCTTTTGTTTTCTGTTCTTTTTTCCGCATCTGGTGTGTGTAGCGCGTGTATATATTTTTATGTGTATGTATATGTGTATATATATATATTTTTTTCTATTCGGTCTTCCTTAAACAGAACGTTTCCTAGTATCTTCTTATCCTCTTCTTATGGTTGCTGCAGTTCTTTCATTTTCTTCCTCTCATCGCTGAGGTCTGGACAGTAAAGAAATAAATGGACAAGGTCTTCTGTATCTGCTCCACATAGCTTACATTCTACACTTCCTCCTATTTTATGTCTTTTCCTATCATTTAGTTTTAGTCTTAGGCAGTTGGCCCTACCTCTATACATGATAACTAAATCTGGTTTATTGTCATAGAACATTTCCTCTC
>NC_090743.1:14239924-14247424 GCF_036898095.1 Palaemon carinicauda
GAAAACAATTTACGAGAGAGAGAGAGAGAGAGAGAGAGAGAGAGAGAGAGAGAGAGAGAGAGAGAGAGAGAGAGAGAGAGAGAGAGATTGTTTTACGTACGTAAATGTAAATTTTAAACAAAAAAAAATATGATAGGTTACAACATGTAGACTTTTAAAACCTTCCCTTTAACTTAATGCATACAGTACGTACAGTACTAAACTATAAAACAGGCACAAATACAGTTTTAGAATGTACAGTAAGAATATTAAAGTAAAAAATAATGATTGTTACTGTACTCACCACGAAAGAAGTTGAAGAAAAACTTGAATGGTGATGGCGATGAATTTGCTGCACAGTAGAAATGATGATGATGAAGCTGATGACGTGTTCTACTGTGCAGCCAATGATAGTATTTTACGTCTCTTCAGACGGAGGTGTCTTTTCCTGGGACACCTCTTCAACTTCTTCCTGGGAAACTTCAATTTATTCCGAAGGCGTACTAGCAGGAGGAACTGGCTCTTTTTTGCGAGGCTGGAAGAACATTGTGATTGGAAGTTGTTGCCGCTGCTTCTTTTTTCGATCCAAGAGCATTTTGTAGGGAGTCATTATGTCATCAACCTTGTTGCAGAATTGCATCGAGCGAACCATATCCTCGTCCCACTCTTGCAACATTTCTTTCAACTCCTTCGCATGGTTGCAGGCCTTGGCAAGCCGTTCTAATGTTAAGCCCGTTTCTTCGACATTTTCTTGGGTCTCTTCCTGGGTATCACTCTCTTCCTCACTTGCCGATTTCATCAGGTCTTCGAGGTCTGCGTCGGTTAGGGGCTGGGAATGGCAGTCCAACAACTCGTCGACGTCTTCAGTCGTCATGTCGCCAAACCCGTCACCTCCAATTATGGCAGCCAACTGCACAGATTTCCGTATTGCAGAGTGTTGGATTTCCGACGGAGTAAATCCCTTGTCGTCGTAAACAATATCAGGCCACAACTTCTTCCAGCTCGCATTCACGGTTGCAGGTTTCATCTCTTGAAGTGCCTTCTGAATATTCTGCAGGCACGTGGCTATGGTGTACTGCCGCCAGTACGCCTTCAAGTTAAAATCTTCATCCTCGTCATCTTGGGCAGCATCCACACACGCAACGAGGTCCGCCAAGGTATTTTTCGTGTAGAGGGCCTTGAACGCCCTGATAACCCCCTGGTCCATCGGTTGAATTAATGACGTGGTGTTGGGTGGCAGGAACTCAACCTGAATGCCCTCATGTGACAGGTCAGTTGCGTGTCCACCAGCGTTATCCATAAGGAGAAGGATCTTGAATGGCAAGCCCTTCTCTAAGAGATATTTGCTGACTTGCGTGATAAAACACTGATGGAACCAGTTGGAGGTCAGCATCTTCGTAATCCATGCTTTTTGATTATGCATCCAGTACACAGGAAGGAGATTCTTATTTTTATTTTTCAAAGCGCGAGGATTTTTCGACTTATAAATAAGCCCCGGCTTTAACAAAAATCCAGCAGCATTGCCACACATCACGAGGGTAACGCGATCCTTGAATGCTTTAAAGCCAGAGGCTTTGGCTTCCTCTTTGAACAGGAAAGTTCGCGACGGCATTCTCTTCCAAAACAAGCCAGTCTCATCCATATTAAAGACTTGTTCCGGCTTGTATCCACCTTCGGCGATAATATTCTTGAACGTCTGGTTCACGTAAGTTTCAGCAGCGGCAGTGTCAGCGGAAGCAGACTCCCCATGCAGGGAAATGCTTTTCAGGGCGAAGCGTTTCTGAAACTTCGCGAACCATCCTTTGCTTGCGGAAAAACGTTTCTGAGGCTGGGAATCAGTGGATGTCCCTGGTTGAGGATCATCTGCATCATCATCATCTTCAGCATGGTTGCCGTCGTCGTCTTTAGGTTCCTTTGCAGCAAAATTCTCATATAAGCTCAAAGCCTTTGTTTGGATGGTGTTCGTATCCAAGGCTATGTTCTTCTTCCGGCAGTCGGCAATCCACACAGCTAAAGCACCTTCCATGCGTACGATCGTTTTATTACGCGTTGTAACGACTCGCTTCGCTGATCTGCTAAAGGTGATTGCAGCCGTCTTTCTAATGTTCACCTCGTCCTTCTTGATATAGCGAACAGTAGATTCGTTGATGCCAAAATGGCGGCCGGCGGCCGCGTAACTTCTACCATCTTTTAACATGTCGAGAAGCGTAACCTTCTCAGCTATCGTCATCATCTTTCGGTGGCGTTTAGGCTCACTACCAGCCTTAAGAGAAGCAGAACGCTTGGGAGCCATTACAGTAGGATTTACAGTAACAAAAAGTTCAACTTAAAAAAGTCGCACACAGCACAGATTCACACACTTAAGAACGTCTACTCAGCGATACGCGGTAACAGAGAGTGGACGATCCAGCCCCGCGAGAACTTTGATGCTGCGGGTAGGAGATGCGGGCAAAACACCAATCACAGGCTAGATAACAAAACTTGAGTTCTGATTCGTCATCTATCAGCGCTTGAACCAATCACAACCCGTCTTACAGTACTATGATGCGTTGGTTACCTACTCTTAGAAGATGCCCCGCGCATACCGAACGTACGTAGATTAAGTACAATACCGTAATAATAATAAATAATGATAATAATACTGTACAGTAATAATAATAATAATAATGATAATAATAACAATAATAATTTTATTAACAACAACAACAATAATAATAATAATAACAATAATAATAATACAGCTTTACGTACGCTATTTTACGCCTCTCTCTCTCTCTCTCTCTCTCTCTCTCTCTCTCTCTCTCTCTCTCTCTCTCTCTCTCTCTCTTTCGTACGCTTATTCGAAATGTGATTTTTGCAACAAAGAATATTATTGGATGCAGTACTGTACTACGTACGTATACATACAAAAGATTCATGGAAAAGAAGCGCATCCATTACAGTACACACCATTCTAATATGGTATGACTGCATCTGATTTGCGTTTCATGTTCGATTTAATTTTACTACGTACTGTATACAGTACTGAATTATCGTATGATCACATTCTCTTTTCGTGTTTTATTTCTTTCTGTGCTGAATTATATATCATATGTAATGCAATGAACAATCAGTAAGAACAGATATTACTAATTACAGTATTAATGGAATTACAGGTAACAAAATATCGTATTTGGTTGTCTTCAGATTTCGCGGTATTTTCGAATTTTCCGGAAAATCCGCGATATGTATATATATATATGGGTTATGGGAAAACCCCGCGAAGTGGTGAATCCGCGATTGTCGAACCGCGAAGTAGCGAGGGTTCACTGTAATAGATATGTTGGTTAACCGTAACATTCTTTTAAAAAATAACTAATTCACCAACACCACCAAACCCAAAACAACCCCATACCATTACCCCAGCGGGGTACTTTTCTCGCCGTTGACAAAGCTTTTCGTCGTGTGGGTTGGCGCGTGGACTCCGCCACACTCGGGTTGGGTTCCCAGAACTAACTAAAAACGTCGCTTCGTCACTGAATAGCACTCTCTTCCAGTCGTCTATATCCCAATGCCCATACTCCTTAACAAATTCTTTCCTTTGAGCCTTGTGTTTCTTTGTAATAAGGGGCTTTTTCTGCGCGACGACTTTCTTGAACCCGAGCTGTTCCTTCAAGTGTTTGTGCACCGTCCTTACAGCAACGTCTCCCAAAATCTTTGGATTTTCTTCCTTAAATTTTCATGCTGAATGGGTAGGATGAAGTTCTGCCTCTCGCTCTAACACCGTTAAAGATCGTTCAGACACTTTCATGGGCCTCCCAGTGCTCTTGGAATGGAAGGGTACGGAGGACTCCCCCGACGCCCGACACTTTGCAAGAATGTTCCCCATGGTTCTCGGCTTCACACCAGTGTTCTCACTTATTTCCTTGGTTTTTAAACCAAGTTTATGGGACTCAATCACTCGCACTATATTGTCATGTGATGTATAGCCTGTAGACATGATATACAGTATATAGTGATCACAGCACTCTGAAAATACGCGTGCCTGGCGAAAAGCAGGTTTAAGCATGCAGAGAACACTCGACAATCCTTTCACTAGCAGCACCAATAACAGACTAACGGGACTGTGCTTCCACCCCAGTGTTGCCCTGAGCTTTTTTCCAAAGTTATCGCACAGGGGATTCAAAATTGTTTTTTTCTATGGAATTATCGTACATTGTAATATTTGCATTTGCTACAGTATTAGTAGTAGTACTAATAGTAATAGTAATATATATGTATAAATGAGAGAGAGGATAAATAATACTATTAGATACATTTTACTATTTATTAAATATAATATATGACAAAATAAAATAACTAATTTCCTTTAGATAGACTGGCCTTACCTCATACTATAATGGACAAAATTAAATAATACAGAATTAAATAGCATAGTACTATTGCTCATCATCTGGTACATTTTTATACAAAATTTTGCTATTCTTAATACGAGCTACCATTTCACTTGTAGGATTAAATTTTCTCCAGTCTCCCTCGTCTTTTATCCATTCAGTTGTTAAGATAGCTGCATTTATGGTTGAAGTATTCAGCCTGTTTCTTTGTTTTGTTTTGAATAAATTAACTTTACTGAATACTCTCTTGCATTCAGCATTTGAATGTGGTAGACTTAGCAAAGCTGATGCAAAATTTTAAGAGTTCTTTCAAATCCTCTTCACTTTTTTTGCAACTGCGCCCAAAATTTGTCAACCTCCTTATTCTCTATATTCAATAAGCCTTTAATAAGTGGTAATTTCCTCCACTGGCTATCAGTTTTTTTTTTAATAGATTACTATGATCACTGGGGACTATGCAAGGTAGTTCAGGATTTAGTGGTAGTAAGGTAGGCACTGCCTTTCTGAAATCTGATGAAAGTGCATTTTCGGGTGTTATATAATGAAGCTGTGAAATTACTGCATTCTGAAAATCATACCGCTTCATTATTGGCAAACATGCGGTTTGTAAAAACTGCCGTATACGATAATAAAACTCACTCAATTCTTCCTTTTTGTGTTTTATCTTGGGACTATTAAGGGACTGTAGCACTTTAACTCCTAAATACATATGACTATTACCAATATGTTTTTCTTGATTTGTGGGATCTATAGCATGTATTGCTGTTCTCATTACATAATCTCTCTCCATAAATGACAATAAGAAGTCTCTATAAAGTGTACACAATTTGTTATGCAATACATTTGTTACTGGCCTGTCTGGTTGAAAATATTTATTAAATTCTGTAAACTTGGGTAAAGCCCATTCAAGAAAATAATAATACATTTTGATAAATGGGTCATTCAAACTATTGTATATAAGCTCCGGTGCTACCAATTTTTCACAACCACATATCTGTAAAAAAAAGTTTAAGAGCATCCCTTTGCTCTAACAAACGATTTACAACAGCAATCAAGGAGAGCTACCTAGTTTGTGAAGGATGGAGAATTTTGTGGGGGTTAAGGTTCAGATATTGCTGAAACTGAATGAATTCACTTTGACGTTTTGAACTACATTTCAAAAAATTATATATCTCTCTTGCCAAATCCTCGCATCTTCTTGGTAATGCCTTACAGGCTTCACTTGCACGTAAGTAAGCCGAGTGGCAAACACATTTCATGATCACTAGACCTGGACACTTGATTGCGAAAACGACTAGAAACAGAATTATGTTCTCCCATCATAACACTGCAGCCATCAGCCCCAACTCCTATTATATTTTCTATAGGAATGTGATGGTCATGAAACGTTTTAATTAAACCATCAAAAAGATTTTTGGCTGAGGCACCTTTTCCAATATTTTCTGGGTCTTTTGCATTGTACACTTCATATAACTCCCAAAATTTACTTTCAACTGCACCTTTCTTATGATCATAAAACCGAACAACAACACATGATGTTTTGATAGACCCAATATCAGTAGACTCATCACACATTACGCTAAACTTAGTGACTTGCAGTTTCTTTGATAAGCTTTCTTTGTAGGATAAACCAATGACATTTTTCACAACAGCAGATGCTCTTGTTCTTTTTAAACACATACTATTCGCTATGTTAGAATCAACAAAAATATCTTTGAGGAGATCGGTAAGATGATCCATTATGTTGAATGAAATATTGTGTTTCGCGAGGAAACCAGAAAGTTTAATTTCTGCTCTCAAAACAAGAGCTTGTTCACTTGATTGTGGTTTTTCAAAAAATGAGCTCACTGATGGCTGCCTCACGGTGGCAATTTTCATTAAAGAGCAATGTTTCTTACCTTTGTTATGCAATCTTAAAACTGAAAGCTCGGCAGTCATAACTGTGTTGCATACTCTACATTTAGCTTTTAAAGGATCAGAACATTCCTGTAGCCAGTTTTTGACATCTTGATAGGATTCCCACTCTTTTCTATATCGCTGTGAACGATGGGATGCTCCTGCAGAACTTGAAATCTTCTGTTTTTTCAGTGTTACCGGACCTTCTCTGTCACCGTCGTTACTCATCTTCATTTTAGAAAATAAATGGCCTCTCAAAAATAATCAGCTAAACTCTGCTGCAGACAGTCCAAAAATCTTGAAAAATGTCGTGTTGATATCTGACCTGATGATAATAGGCTAATGACTGTGAATAAAGGTCACCAGGCTTTATATACAGCAGTGCCTCTATCCAGATTAAACCAGCCAAGGCTGGATACAGCAGTACCTCTATCCAGATTAAACCAGTCAAGGCTGGATACAGCAGTGCCTCTATCCAGATTAAACCAGCCAAGGCTGGATACAGCAGTCCCTCTATCCAGATTAAACCAGCCAAGGCTGGATAGGATTTGGGGAACTTGGAATTTCTGAATATGGGGAAAAAAGCTTAAATGTATCTTCTTAATTGACCTCAGGGCATACACGTGCATTTGAAACTTTCTTCGACTGGTTAATCCAGGGATGAACCACTTAGCCTCGACCAGGATTCAACTGTTGCCTCCGAAAAAGGCTGTCACTTAATTGTCCTTCATGTAGGTACAAAAAAAAAATATATAAAAAAGGTAAAAAATGAAAAAAAACGGGGTCATTCCGAATTATCATCTATATGACATACATGACACAAATAACCTTTTTGTTTTGACTGACTATGCATAGTAGATAAATCAAATACCTGCCATATATATATATATATATATATATATATATATATATATATGTGTGTGTTTGTGTGTGTATGTATGTGAGAGAGATAGAGAGAGAGAGAGAGAGAGAGAGCTTGGAATTTAAAAAACACATGTAAGTGAATTGAAGCAAAAAGAAGTATGCGCAAAAGCCGGTAGGATGAAAGACAACATCATCCCCAGAAGATCCAAAAATATAGCTCCCAGGAGATTCTCCGACACGGATTAAAAGGGGTAGCAGAACGGTAGGGCTTCTAAATACTCCAGAAAAGGACATTTGTCACCATAGGGGACAACACCTGGATTGCCATCAAGGAGCCGATAGGGTATAGCATCCAGATTAAACCTGACTCTCACAATGCCCCAAGCAG
>NC_090743.1:14252424-14254924 GCF_036898095.1 Palaemon carinicauda
TAGCATAGCTTCCATTAGTTATTGCTATTCTGAGTTAGTTTAACTAGATCTATGGTTACACCTGAAGGGTATGTCTTTTAATTGTAAATATCAGAACAATATATGGAGTTAGAGCATTGAACTGATAAAGTGTGAAGAGACCAAAAGGTAATGTATGCAAAGTATTAGGTAGTGAAAATGGACCCCAAAAGGGTACTGCAAGAAACTTAAATCAATGTGCAGCACTCAAAACTTAGGACACTATGCGTTACTTCATTACGTGATGTACAAGAGGAAAAGGATTTTGAAGATGTATTAATGTAAATTGCTGTTCTAAGTATTCCGGGGTCTTCTGCAATTTGCTTTCCTTCATTGATTTTAAAAGACGCCAATAGAAAATTTCGAAAATATTTCATTGATCTCATCTACTTGCCAGTTTTTATATGATTTCTCATACCCTCTCTCTGTTGTTATTTACCCTTTTTACAGTGACACCGTCTACAATATAAACTTGTTACCAAGGTAAAATATCATTAAACATATGAAAAAATTTTTTTTCTTATAAAAAGACGTAAGGCCTTTAATTAGCTAAAAAAAGATTCAGTAAGTAGAATGTTACTCGTAAACAATATAACAAAGATAGGTAGATCGGTTTACCGTAAATGGTAAAAATTTAATAAAAGGTAAACAAGTCAACTAGAGTGATAATTGCAATAAAAATTTCTATTTGTGACATTCATTTAGATTTTTTTTTTTCCATTACAAGGGCAAGAGCCGCTAAATCGAAATATATTTGATAAAATTGTCGATTGTATGTTAAAGAGAAATATAATGAAGTCCAGAAAATATGAGTAATGGTAATTGCCTTCATTATAACTGTAAAAAGTGCTGCAAATGACTCATATCCTCTGTATAATATACATCTATATTTAAAGCTTCGTGTAAAATATTCCAAAATAGATTGTATTATTTATTATGCATGAGGTAATCAGTCTTTAATTGTTGATGCTGCCTGAAAGCTACACATAAATGATGATATCATTCGGTATTATCTTCAAAATATGAAGTAGGAAAAACGCAAGAAGAGAGAAAATTACGAAATATAAGTAAGGGCCTTGAGGGATACCTGACCTTGACGGATCCTGCCTCTCCTTTTGGTTTTTCTTTGTTGCTTCATCTTTGAGTCTGAGGCAAAGTTGTCTGGGATGAATATGAATATATATATATATATATATATATATATATATATATATATATATATATTTATATATATATATATATATATATATATATATATATATATATATATATATATATATAATATGCGTGTGTGTGTGTTTGTGTAGAAGATTGATAGTTCTATGTTGAATTTTCAATAAAAACACTTTGTGTCTCGATATCGGTTAGATTACAAGTGTATGGGTGCTTTATCACTAGGTTCACTTTAGGAGTTTTATATATATATATATATATATATATATATATATATATATATATATATATATATATACATACATATATATACATACATATAATTTAGGAGGCATTAAAACTACAATCAGTATCTGAATACAAATTTTGTCTGATTCCATGAATGGTATATCTCCTGACACTGACTTCCTCTCATTTTAGAAATAATAGTACAGCATCATGAAACTGCAATATAACATTTTGTTCAAAATCAACTTTAAAAACAATCTTTCCACTTCATTCTATGCCCATTTTGGATATTTACACATTATTAAACATTTTCATACTGTTTTTCTGTGGCTCTGAATAAGATACTAGACTTTTATAAAAGCAGTTGAATTAATGAGTTCTTTTTTTAATCAGTCATGTTTATTAAGAGCATTACTAATGTTATGGCAAACTGAATATTCCGTTAATGAAAAAGTTTGGTGTCATTTACTCTATAGCTACAATTTATAGTCCAATATGGCTTATTTATGATTTATTATGCAGCCATACATGAGTTCATTTAATGTAGTTAGAGTTTACTTCTCAAGAATATGTTGAGCACTACAAATAAAATTATTATCCAATCACTGCACTCTGTTACCGCCGGCTGGATTTTAAAATAAGCTTGCATGCAGGTAGTCGTGATATTGCAAGGCAGAAACCCGGTTCTAAAAGCTGCCAGACAAGTTTTAGGATGGACAGTTGTCTCCAGAAGTAATGCGAAACACGTAATAACATTTAAAAGATTATTCATATTCACACAAAAACGCCATTTGTCGAACTGAAGTTTGAAGCTAAACATAAAAGGAAATTTGTGTCACTGAGAGCGCCTTCGTAATGGTTAGATTATCAGGGTTGCATGAGTATAAGTCTTTTCCCATTGCCATAAACTGGGTGTTGGGAAGTCCGAAAAACACTCTCTCTCTCTCTCTCTCTCTCTCTCTCTCTCTCTCTCTCTCTCTCTCTCTCTCTCTCTCTCTCTCTCTCTCGTAGTCTAGTGAATGAAATAATGTCAATATTAAGACTAAGCTGTAATTGCATGCCTTCACAATCGTTAACACAC
>NC_090743.1:14259924-14262424 GCF_036898095.1 Palaemon carinicauda
AGAGAGAGAGAGAGAGAGTAAGTATGAGTGTGAGTTATCGACCACCACCGTAGAGAGTGAATTGTGTTTGTAATATACTGTAAGTCCTAAAGTTGGATGTTTGTAGTTGTCAGAAATATACCACCCTGTTTCGGTGTTTGGTTAATTACTATACAAGTGTCTTTTTCTCTTTAAGAAGCAAATTTCAACGTTAGGTACCGTCAAAGATGATATTAAATGGTCATGTTTATCCATCATTTCATTTATAACTAATTTGTATAGATATGCTTATTTTATATAAGGGTGAACTTGATTGAATCCACATCCATACAGATATGACTGCCTTCTGTTAGAGTGAATTTTTTTTACAGTACTGTAATATTGTAATGTACCATTAACATGGTATAACATGCATATCTACGCATTTCAAACTCTATATATATTTGGTATGCTTAGATATAGACAGTCGTCAAGCAAAAATGCAAAAACTATATCAGATGTGATTGAATTAATCTTGATTTATATTAATGGAATTAAAGTAGAGACGATCCATATAAAAGGTAATACAGAGTATATGCAAATGAATTAGAAGACGCATGGAAAAGTGTCCATAAGTAACATACGGGAAATTTAGGAAGGGTCTGTTAAATCAATTTTTGAGATGACTTGTAGTAAATGTGTGCAAGAAAAGAGTAGAAAGGCTTTTCAAAATAGTTTTTCTGTGTGGTATGAAAAGGGTACAATAGTTTGGCGAAAAGGGTATAATTTGGAAGTTTTACTTAGAGTAGAGGAGTGAAAGGTTTGGATTAAGGCTATTGATATCCAGTAATATTATCAAATATGCCTTTAGGTCGGTGCGTATCTGCAAGAAGAGTTGTTACACTGTTGAATCTTCTGTACGATGCCCCTAATGTTGTGGAAGTTCATCAGTACAGTTCTTTGTAAAGCATGAATGTGCGGGTGGATGTTGTTTATACATACATACAAGACATATTTACATACATAAATACATGTACATACATACATACATACACACATATATACTTACATACATATATAATAAACACACACACAGTAAAGTAAACCAAATAACTAAGATGCATTTTTTTGTCTTATGTTCATCCCCTTACTTGTCATTTTATGGTTCAAGAAGCTACCTTGGCCTTACACTTCGGCTACCCGGCGGATGTCATTTTAAGGTTTTACTAATTCAGTCTGTCATCTACCGTATACCTCCCATAGCATCGTATTTGTAATATCGGAATGTATTAATTACAAGATCTTGTGTGGCTTTAAGGCGTTGATGTAATTTCAAGACGTGTACTTTGTCATAAGGGGACTTTTAAAAGCAAGTAATATCAAATTCCAACAATAATTGAAATATCAAGTAGTTTTGTGACATATCCTTGCGAGTAGAAAGTGTAGTTGGGCAGGAATCTCCTGATTGGTATGCTGGTCATGATAAATGAAAGGGAAGGATCATCTAACACGTATTCTATGCACGTTTATTACTTACTCCAAGTAGGTTCACTATAACACCATTTGTTTATTGATTATGTTTTTAAAGAAACAAGAATGTAACTTGCAATGAAAAGGAGACTGTTGACAGGTAGGTTGCTTAACTTCGTTTCAATATTCCAAGGCTAAGCTACTGAAACACTTCAGTTAAGTTTTGGCATCGAAATTCAACAATTACCTCATCAAGAAAAGCCTGTCTGGATGGTATGTCGCCTCTTATCCCGTAAGATTCGCATGTATCTCAACAGCTAACCGTTTCCTGTAGATAAGAATAGATTATACGTGTTCATAGGGATTGAATGTCGGTGGAGGCATGAGTACTCTATTGATTGCTTGTTTTTGTTGTTATTTAGCTTTTGTGCACACATTTTTAAAATAAGATTAGTCACTGTTTCTTGATTCCTATTCTAATTTGCGTTTTTTTTTATGACCTTGGATCAGTTTTGCTTGCAGTTCCAAAATCGGAAAAGGCCAATTTCGTATTGCTTATACGATTCAATATGATCAAATATTCATTTGAAATTAATGCTTTAACTAGACGTTTCGATGAACATAATTCCTTTTTGTCTTTTAACATATGTATTTTTTCTATAACGGCTTGTGTTTTGCAAGTTAATGGTTAAACCATTATATATTCCAACAAAGACATTTATTTTTTGACATTTAACTTTGTAATCTTTTATTACCCTTTTATAGAACGAGCTACAAGCCGTTTATTAATTCATTTTTTCAAACATTTGATGCAAAAATGATGAATTGCTTCACGATGGTACATAGAGCCGTTCGGAATTTCAATTTCTTTATAAATTTTATTAACATTTTTTTTAATATTTTTCAAACTAGTAATGAAAATAATAATAACCATAAGGGTTATATTCAATTCAAATGTCAAAGGCATAAATGTTATGGTGTCGAGTCTATTGTTGATAAAGAAAATGAGCGTTGTTTGAATCGCAAAGCTTTAAATTCCACTGCTGTAACTTTATTGTCAAGGCAACAAAAT
>NC_090743.1:14263946-14276446 GCF_036898095.1 Palaemon carinicauda
ATGTGCGCACAAAAAAAGAGTAGAAAGGGTTTTCAAGATGGTTTGGTCTGTGTGGAATGAAAAGGGTACACTAGTCTGGCGGAAAAGGTTTAATTTAGAAGTGTTTAGAGTAGAGGAGTGAAAGACTTGGAGGAAGACTGATGGGTATCCAGTAATGTTTCAAATATGCCTTTAGGTCGGTGCGTATTTGCAAGGAGAGTTGTTACAAATCTCCTGATTGTTATGCTGGTCATGATGAATGAAAGGAAAGGATATCTAACAAGTACTCTATGCACGTTTATTACTTACTCCCAAGTAGGTTCACTATAACACCATTTGTTTATTGATAAGTGTTTTAAATAAACAAAAATATAACTTGCAATGAAAAGTGGTAGTTTGTTTAACTTCGTTTCAATATTCTAAGGTTAAGCTACTGAAACACTTCGATTATGTTTTGGCATCGAAATTCAACAATTACCTCATCAAGAAAAGCCTGTCTGGATGGTATGTCGCCTCTTATCCCGTAAGATTCGTATATATCTCAACAGCTAACCGTTTCCTGTAGATAAGAATAGGTTATATGTGTTCATAGGGATTGGATGTCGGTGGAGGCATGAGTACTCCATTGATTGCTTGTTTTTGTTATTATTTAGCTTTTGTCCACATTTTTTAAATAAGATTAGTCACTTTTTCTCAATTCCTGTTCTATTGTTTTAATGACCTTGGATCAGTTTTGTTTTGCCCATCCAATATAGGAAAAGGCCAATTTTGTATTGCTTATACGGTCCAATTTGATCAAATATTCATTTGAAAGTAATGCTTATTCTATAAGTTTCGATGACCATAATAATTCATTTTTGTCTTTTATAGATATTTCTCTATAACGGCTTTGAGGTTTGCAAGGTAAGGGTTAAACCACCAATATTTATATATTAAAACAAAGACATTTATTTTTTAACATTCAACTTTGTAATATTTTATTACCCTATGTAGAACGAGCTACAAGTCGTTTAATTCATTTTTTCAAACATTTGATGCAAAAAGTTATGAATTGCTTCACGATGTTACATAGAGCCGTCCAGAATTTCAATTTCTTTATAAATTTTATTACATTGTTATTGTTAATATTTTTCAAACTAGTATAAGAGTTATACTCAATTCAAATATCAAAAACATAAATGTTATGTTGTTGAGTCTCTTGGCGATAAAGGAAATGAGCGTAGTTTGAATAAAAAAGCTATCAATTCCACTGCTGTAGCTTTATTGTTAGGGTAACAAAATGATCAGAATTAACAAATAACCTCTATTGGAAACATGCCAGTGTTATCGATGATTATTTTGTCATGTTCTTTAGTTTGGACAATTATTTGTTTTTAATTTATATTCGCTTATATCAACCTATATACGAAGTCTCTTCTCACCAAAGGTTATCTCGGTTTTTTCCAAACTTCATTGTGTGCTTGACCTATCAGTATAGATGGTATAAGTTACAATATAATCAAATAGAAATGGATTGTCAGACCATACTGGTAAAATAAAGCGAGGAGGGTTCCTAGAAAAAAACCCAGCGTATTTATTTATTAAGCATAGAACAGAACTTGTTTTCATCACGGTTATTGACGGTTGCACGTAAAGAAATATTGCTATAGAAATTTAGTTTTATGAATCTAGAAACTCGTTGTAGGATTATGGTCCGGTGTATGTTTGCTTGTAGATAAGATCTATCATCCGAAGGTTGCCGACCGTCTGGCAAGGAGCAGGAGCTCTCGTCCGTTCAGCATTATTTTAGAATGGCTTTGATACACGAGCCATAATACATCCTATATGATATATTCTATTTGAATTTATATGTATACTTACACTATGTATGTATGTGTGTGTGTATATATATATATATATAATATATATATATATATATATATATATATATATATATATATATATATATATATATAATATAAATTTGTGCGCGCGCGCGCTCGCCCATATCACCTAATTTTATATGGTCGATTATGTAAGACAATTGAAATAGTTTCCTCTTTGTATGATATGAAGAGCTTTTTTGTATATACAAAAACCATTTGCTTTGTCCTCCCTTAAGCTATTTATCATTTCTATGTTATAAAACGTTTTGTCTTATCGGGCCATTTTTATGTTTATAAAATTAAGCCTTAGGTAATTGTTTACTTTTCAATAGAACTTATACTGTACGTTGAAAACAAGACTACGGAAACATTTTCGTGTCAGCCTGACAAGGTTCCATTTATTTATTTTTTCATTTCTGTGCATAAAGTCTTTGTAAAAATTGGAGTAAATGACATCAAGAGTTGATAAAAGCAGGGTATTGGATCCAAATAAAAGAACGGCTTTGTCTAGTACCAATTTTCAATGTACTCTTGAGTATTAATTTATATTTAACCTCCGGAATTAATTTGGCAATCGTTAATTCTTGCTAGAGCACCAAATAGGAAAACGAGTGAATCCTTTTAAGGATATTTTTGTTTTATTAATCGAATTCCTCGAAAAATGTTCTTACAAGTTTTAGATTTTGTAGTTATGAATGAGTGCCATAATTTACTAAAATTTTTTTTTTTTTTTTTTTTTTTTTTTTTTTTTTTTTTTTTTTTTTTTTTTTTTTTTTTTTCCTCCAACAATTATCATTAAATAGGTATAATTAGCAATGAGGAATGTGGCAGTGACAATGCCGGGTTTATCAATGAAAGCCACGAGTTAGTCAGCGCTCGTAACAGGAATACGGGAAACCGTGGAAACGCCTAAGGTGATATCACGGTTGAACTGCAGGATTTTCCTAGAGTCGAGAGAGGTTAGAGAAAGCGGTTCTCCAACAAAAGCTCCAAATGTCGGGAACTCCCCGCTCCCCGTTGCAATTGCATTATGAGAGAGAGAGAGAGAAAGCGCGTTATCATTGCTTTTCAAGACGTGTACAATTGTATCACCTAATATAAAAAAACCACTGCTGCCATAGTCAAGGCAATCTTCATCACACTAGGTAGATACCACTAAGAGATTGCATCTCTCTCCTCTCCTCTCTCTCTCTCTCTCTCTCTCTCTCGCTCTCTCTCTCTCTCTCTCTCTCTCTCACGTATGAAATTGTTATTTTTCAACAGTTAAACAAAATACACGCAAACTCGACATTGTTATTTTTCAACTCTTCACCAAAATACACACAAGCTCTCTGGCTACATTTCGTGTATGATCGTATTTGGAGTCGTATTTAAGACTAATATCATCACGATATATTTTGAAGTCTTTGCCTCTTTTTCCCGTCATGGTACGAGACCCTTTATACCATCGTTACATTCGATAGATTTTTCTTATTTTATCTTTGCTCCTAACTTCCATAAATGAAATTTGTAGAAATAGTTTTCACATGTGTATAAGATAACAAAATAAACTTGAAGACAGACTTGAAGGAAATCGGGAGGGAAACTTATTGAGTAATTATACACACACATGTATATTATATATATATATATATATATATATATATATATATATATATATATATATATATATATATATATATATATATATATAATATATATTATAATATATACAGTATATATATATATATATATATATATATATATATATATATATATATATATATATATATATATATATATATATATATATATATATATATATATACATATATATATATACATATACACTGTATATATGTAATTAAACAGCAGATATTTTGGATGAGTTTTTGCACAGTGGGTTCATGGTTGACTCTACAATTTAAGAGTAAATGCGGCAATGGAAAATTTTGCTTCATTTTGTTTTGTCACTGCCGGCAAGGAGATTGTCTTATGAGTAAGTAGACTAAAATGATGTAGTTCCCGTAACTAAATATTCATGATCTTTTCCACCACGGAAAATATATTGAAAATGTTCCTATCAAGGTGTTAAGGTCTGTTGGAGGAAGAAATTACCACGCTACGGAATTATTTCCTTTTCCTGTGTTCTGTACGCTGATGTTCTTTTACAATGTATATGCATTGTTTGCGCTATTCTAGGTATTATAAGAAGATTATTACTAATATTATAATATAAGCATGAAATCTGTAAGACATCAAAATAGCCTGGAATTCGGTTCTTTATTTCTGGTTGCATGATATGAGAAATAAGAATGATTAATATTATTCAACATAAAAATCTATTTTGTTGGGTAATATTTTTGATAGGCTACTCAACTTAAGCAAACATCCCAAGAATTTTAATCGTTTATATGAAAAATATAGGAACGTGTGTACTGTATATATTTTTGTATGTACAGTATAATGCACATAAGCTATTTTAGAAAAATACCGTATTAAACATTTACGATATTAATTAACCATAGATGTATATATATATGTGTGTGTAAATATATATGTGTGTATATATATGTATGTATGCGTGTATATATATATATATATATATATATATATATATATATATATATATCCGTATACAGTGAAAAAAATCAAATCTATTCTGTATCCTTACCGTTTGTTGCGTTCTGATATCGATGATAATGAATTATCATTAATAGCAGATGTTCAACGATAGTTAGAGAGTGACAGTTCATTTATTTGGATATTTCATTTAAAAATGTACATTGTGCCGCTGAATACCGATTTACTGCAAGACACAATTGGCAAAAGGTCCATTGAAATTGAAATAAATTGTAGCAGGTATTATGATTTACGTGGAAGTGGTATTGCTTTGGTTTGAGACCTGAAGAGAGAACGGGAGGGGTTTTGGGGTGAGAGGCTGGTTTTCCTGGTGGTTGGGTAGGGTTTTAAACCAGTTTATGGCTATCACTTGGTTTAGAGTTCAGTTTCAATGCGTGTACATCTGTGCTTTCAAGGCCGATTTTCTCAGCAGTTTAAACTTTGTTTTATGCAGTTGTGATTTTTTGTGTAATTTTTATACATCTAAAGGTGAAAATGGTATTTTATTTATTCAGCTTTCTCTCACTGATATGTAGGCGCTCTTATGGGTTGAAGCCAAGCCTCCCTTCGTATGCTTTTCATGAATCAAAATACCGATATGGTATTTTTTTCCTCTTTCCTTTTTTTCTATATAAATATTTTGTTCATCATTTCTCATTTCCCTGTGACAGATATATTGAAAAATGTCTTCTGTAAGCAAATTCATTTATATTGCGGAGAGAGAGAGAGAGAGAGAGAGAGAGAGAGAGAGAGAGAGAGAGAGAGAGAGAGAGAGAGAGAGAGAGAGAGAGAGAGAGTTAATAAACAATGAATTTAATTATTTCCTTGGTTCAAGACGTTACATTATACATCAAACTTATAAAAAAATCTAATGATTTTTTTTTACCTCAAAAGTATAATTAATTAATCTAATGGGGAAAGTTTACTTAATTTATTAAGCTTTTGAGGGGGAAAAGAGAGGTCACTAAGGCTCCTGTTCAATATAATACTAAAAGAAATTTTGCGTTTTCAACGCAAGGCATTAATAACATACCCGACTGGACGTGACTGAAGCGATATACAGTCTAATGAATGATGTATAACTGGAAAAGTAAAGATCTGCAAATTTCGCCTTTTTTTGACAGGGAAATTTTGATTCAATTATTACTAACCAGTTACTAACTGGTAGCAGTGTCTCTAGAGATTTTATTTATTTTCTCTGATGAAAAGGCACTCATCAAGTAAACGAAACTGTAGATACAGTTTCTGGCATTGGTCATTCAGACTTTAGGCCCGAAGGAAGGGCATCTTTATTTTCTTTTGGTCTTCATTCTGCGTCACTAACCCACTCACGTAGAACGTCTTCGTTCCTAGGTTTTCGTTTCTTCATGAAGGTGTAGTAAGAATTAAGATTGATTTACACTTCGGTGTACTCCTGTTTTAAACATGAGGCATCAGTGTGTTTTATTACATCTCACGACGGAACATTTTTTTTTCTCAATACTTACACATTTTAGTATATATGTATGATTGAATAAACAACCCTTGAAGATTACTTCGCATTCTTGTTATTTTATTTAGTCTTACTAGCGGACGGCGAAGGTTTTCACCTGAAAGCTGAGATTGGTAACAGTGACTTGAGCCGGGGGCGATGGGAAATCCAGCAACGCCTATTATTTATTTGTTATTTGTTCTGCTATGTTCCCCTGCTCACGTAAAATTGATATCTTTGTTATGCAAATAGCTGATGAAAAAAGTATATATATACTTAATTTTGGCCCTCTTGTGGTTTACGTCATTCGTAAATCTCGACAATGTAATGATGTGTTCTGTTGAAGGTCAGTTTTGTTGTGATTCGGGGAGTTGGGAAGACATGGGACAGGAAGGCATAGACAGCCTATTAATAGCCATCTTGTTTAAACAGGATCAAGAAATTATAAACAAACGAATGTGCTGCTGATAGTAGTTAGCAAGTATTTGTTTTACATTGTTTTACACGTCTAGACCAAGGTGCTGCTACTTTAGCGTGAGGTCTACCGCACTTTAGTGTGAGATCTACATCCCGTTAGCACTTTAGCGTGAGGTCTACCTCCCGTGAGCACTAACGATGACAGCTATTTAATCCCTCCCTCATCGACATCACACATTTCCATGCATTCATTTTAATGATAATCAATTAATTTGAACATATCCTAGGAAAGACTGAAATAGATGAGGTAGAAAGGTAAAAATAAGAATGTTATCATAAATTTCCATACATTTATTCTAGCGATACACACTTCGTGCATATTCTAAGAATGACACAAGGAGGTAATTGGAATTTTTTCTCATTAGCTTCCGGCTAAAGGATAGGTTAGGTTTGACAAATTTTTTGTTTTTGTCTGTATAATGGAAAAATTCTGGGGAGAGCGGGAGCGACAGGTCACGCGGTAGACCTCAGGTTTCACGTGGGTAGGCTACATATGGCGGTAGGCCTCATGCTAAAGTAGCACCTAGAACAAATTAGTGTGGATGGAAATTATAAATAAGTGATATCCGATTACGCGCCCAACTTGCTTTAACTAGTTTCGTAGGAAGTTTGTCCGAATTTAAAATTCTAAAAAAAAAAAAAAAAAAAAAAAAAAAATCAGTTGCAAAAGACAGGGGAAACAACTGCATGAATTTGTGAAAAAAAAAGGTTTTATCCGCAAAAAAATAATTATATACTTGAAATTTATGATAATTACCATCACAAATTTCGTAATTCTACCTTATGTAAGGGACACAAACACTTGAAAAGAAAACAAGAGGCAGGATACTTATATTTATGCAGAAAATATGAAGCAGATAAGTTACCTCTTGGGATATAAACTGGTAACATCTAATTTTCACGGAAAGAAAATTCCCCTTATGAAATTTCAAGATAGAATATACATTTTATTAATGTGAACTGTTCCCCGAATGGCATTATATCCCTTAACAATTCGTCCATTGTCAAGGCAAAATTATTATTTCATTGCGAGTCCTAAGCCGAAAGAACGTATATAATTTCAAGAATAATGATTCCGGTGAATGCGATACGCACTGTTCTACAATGGGACTAATAGAATCTGGAGAGGGAATCTCCCCTTACCTGGCCTCTTACGAAAATCGTGATTAATTCTCTTGACCATCTCGGGTTAATGAGAAAGAAACGGTGGGAAGAATGACCGTATGATTGCTTCCGAGAAAAAGGTTTCTAAGATATGCTTGATCATGTGGTGCTGCTGGCGTCGTTTTTGTATTTTTTTTTTTCTATTTTGGCATTGTCAAATGAAGGAAGAGTTTATTGCTTAATATAGTTAATATTAAGAATTTTGCACTAATTGAATAGCTCAGGATTTTAACTATCATATACAATATGTGTGCATTTTATATATATATATATATATATATATATATATATATATATATATATATATATATATATATATATATATAAATAATGTATATATATATGTATATGTATGTATATATAGCCTATATGTATATGTATGTATATATATGTATATGTATGTATATATATATATATATATATATATATATATATATATATATATATATGTATATATAATGTATATATATGTATATGTATGTATATATAATGTATATATATGTATATGTATGTATATATATGTATATGTATGTATATATATATATATATATGTATATATATATATATATATATATATATGTATATATATATGTATATATATGTGTATATATATATATATATATATATATATATATATATATATATATATGTATATATATGTGTATATATATATATATATATATATATATATATATATATATATATATATAATGTGAGTGTGCTAAGCTTGACTCATGTTTTAAGGTCTACGTCAATAAAGAAGGCCATTTTACACTTAATTCTCATGTTTGATATGTAGTAAACATCCACTCCTTTTACTTTTGCCAAATTGACTGGAGTATCTGTGGCGCTATTTCTAGTCACTGTCATGCTTGTCGCATATTGTTGCCTAACGTTAGAGGGTGATCATGTATACAAAATTCTTATAAGGACCGATGAACTCAGCATCTTTGCCTCTACTATGTTGGGTACTAGTTCCCTTGCATAAGAATACACTCAAGCATTTTTCTTATACGTTTGTGTTTTATATTTGTCATTTGATTGTGATAAAGAAAAATAAATTTTACATTTATTTGTCGTACTGTAGTATATTTCTATGCTTTGTAAGAGCTTGCTCATATACTTCATGGTTATGTTGCTTGTTTATCAAGTGTGTTTTTTATTACTTTTCTCCAAATAATGTAATGAATGGCTTTATAGAAAATCAAGACAACCTCGACATAGATATTTGGTAGTATATGTGCATATATATCTAATTATTATTATTGTTATTATTACTTGCTAAGCTACAACCTTAGTTGGAAAAGCAGGATGCTATAAGGCCAAGGGCTACAACAGGGAAAATAGACCAGTGAGGAAAGGAAATAAGGTAAAACTACTAGATAAGTTTAAGAAGAATAACAGCATTAAGATAAATTGTTCACATATAAACTATAAAAACGTGGATGTAACGAGGAGAAACACGATTGAATAGTATGCCCCAGTTTGTACCCTCAGGCAAGAGATCTCTAACCCTAGACAGTGGAAGACCATGGTACAGAGGCTATGGCATTACCCAAGACTAGAGAACAATGGTGTGATTTTAGTGTCCTCCTAGAAGAGCTGCTTACCATAGCTAAAGAGTCTCTTGTAGCCTTGCCAAGAGGAAAGTTCCCACTGAAATTGTTTGATAATTTCAGTGTTGTCAAGTATATGAGGAAAGAGAAGAATGTGTAAAGTATAGGCCTGACTATTCAGTGTATGTGTCGGCAAAGATTAAACGAGCTGTACCCAGAGAGAGGGATCCAATGTAGTACTGTCTGACCAATCAAAGAAAACTCTCTAGCGGTAGTATTTCAACGGGTGGCTGGGTCCTTGGCCAACCTACTACCTATAAAATAAAATGCGTAAATACTTGTTTGAGGTTGTTGCTAAGAGCCTCCATATCTAATATAACCACCATTACGGTGGTGGATGCACGTGTCGGCGTCATTAATGCCACCCACACGGTGGCCCTACCCAAGAAAGCATTTGGTTATAAAGGAACATATCGGTATCTGCCAGTTATTGTTACCACGCAAGGCGCCCTGCACTTGGTGGCTTTCTTTCTCTCATTTACTTGTACTTATTTTACGGGTTCGTCTTATTTCTTTCGCTTTATATTGATTTTATTCTTTATTATTACCCTCAAAATATTTTTTTTTTCAATTTCTTTTTCTTCATTGTAACATTCTGCTTTTACAGTCATGGTTGAAGTTTTAAGACAAACAAATTTGCACCTAATTCGTGACTAAATTTTGAATATTGTCTTTCATTCTTTCAACTCTTGAGGAATTCATTGCCCTTGAATTTCCTCTTTTACTTGCTTACCTTTCATACATCATTGGCAACAAATTTTTTCATATCAAATGATAAATATTCAAATGGGAATTCTGTTATCACGTAGGAGATATTGAAAGAAATTTGGAAAAACTAGGGCCCAATAACTGCAACCATTACCATAATTGCATTTAAACTTTTTTTCTCTCTCAACTGTTCTGTATTGTATTTGTTATATTAGTTTCCTTATATTAGTATCTAGCTTTAAGCTTGAACATTTTCATGGTGAACAAGTTCACAGATGGTGAACGAAAGCCATAATAAGTCTTCAGATCATTTTACATAAATGCTCACAAATTTGGATACTCGTGGAACCTTCTTTACATATAAAGGAAGTCTGACAAAGCATTTAATTGCGCACACATATTTATACATACATATGTATGTATGTATGTATGTATGTATGAATGAATGAATGTATAAGGTGTGCAATATGGTAATGTCTTTCACTGCAGAAAGTAATTTACAAAAAATGTCATGTTAATGCTATGGGTATATATTAGTTTTTCCGGACTAGGCAACTAAAGAATCTTTTGTTTATATACGGTTTATATATGTATGTATATACAGTATATATATATATGTATATATATATATATATATATATATATATATATATATATATATATAATATATATATGTGTGTGTGTGTGTGTGGCGCGGTCCAGGGTGGGTTTGTGAGTGAAATACATCGACTTTTTTCATAATTTATTTCTTAGTCGTCACTGGAAAATAAGCAAAACATAAGTATTCATAGTGACAATTTTGCAATCAATCAGAAAAAAAAACGTATCTGAAGAAAATGATCATTTTCATTCAAATCAACAATGTTTTATTAGAAAAACACTAATGCTATAATTTCATTAATTATAATTCCTTTGTATTCTATTACCTTCTTAATACACATTTCAAGAACATTTCCAATAAAGACCTATGGTATGATAAACTTGATTACACTGTTAACTTCATAATACTAGGCAGATAAATCCCTTGGCTACGATATAGTCAGGTTCTCAGTCATTTTTCAGTCATTAACACATTTCTAATGACTGTCTGTACATCGAATCTTCAAGAAATATGCACTAAGCATTATTAGGCACTTCTAGGAATCAAATGTCATGAGCGAATTCCACTAATATATATATATATATATATATATATATATATATATATATATATATATATATATATATATATGTATATATATAATATGCATATATATAATATATATACTGTATATAATATATATATATATATATATATATATATATATATATATATATATATATATATATTGTGTGTGTGTACGTGTTTAAATCTATATATTGGTATATGATTTAGTATAGTATAGATTTGTACGACGTACTATTACTGTGCTTTAATTTATATTTATAGAATTACTTTATGGGTGCAAGGAAAGGAAAAACAAACACAATAGTAGGAAAAGGTAGCCTACATGCTATTTTGAATGTTACATTTACATCATTAAAACTTAATATCCAATAGTAGCGAGCACCGTTAAAACAAATTGTACAATTATCACATTAACATGACAAGACAAATAATTTATTAATGAAATAACAAATTAGGCTCTCTGTAGAAAGTGATTGTATTGATGATATATACAATATGTTTGTTTAGAAAGAACATATATCTGTAAAAGGCCTGTATACAAATTAACGAACTAAACGTCAACGTAACTAAAAATAAACATCATGCCTAGAAAAATATTAGTAATCCTTGTGATAAACTCTTCTTAGTAAGCGAGAGGGGTGAATAATTTATAACTTTTCATATAAGAAATCAAAGAAAAACTAAAAGAGGGTAAGAGAGAGGAAGAGAAATTATGTAACACGTATAACTCCTTGGTATTCGAATTGATAACCTGGCAGGGCCAAAGTAGGAAAGAACGTTCAGTGACAGATGTCTTTATGGATAGTGACTCTCTCTCTCTCTCGTCAAAACAACGGAGAGAGAGAGAGAGAGAGAGAGAGAGAGAGAGAGAGAGAGAGAGAGAGAGAGAGAGAGAGAGAGAGAGAGAGAGAAGGATGATGATGATCAGGGCCAAAGTAGGAAAGAAGTTCAGTGGCAGATGTCTCTATGGATAGTGACTCCGTTGTTTTGACGAGAGAGAGAGAGAGAGAGAGAGAGAGAGAGAGAGAGAGAGAGAGA
The DNA here is from genome assembly GCF_036898095.1 of Palaemon carinicauda. NCBI lineage: Eukaryota > Metazoa > Arthropoda > Malacostraca > Decapoda > Palaemonidae > Palaemon > Palaemon carinicauda. The sequence continues at coordinate 14,276,034 of NC_090743.1, forward strand.
GAGAGAGAGAGGAAGAAAGGAAGGGATGATGATGATGTAAGAAATGTTGTATTGTTGACAATTTGATGGTGTATCCCATGAGACGTAAAAGGTTTATATATGTAAAAATATTAACTACAAATCTTAACGTACTCGAAAGTATCACATATTGATATCTTCCGTTTCTCATCGTCTTTCTATAGTAGGAGTTCCGGTTTGTTTTTTTACGTAGTAGTGTGTTTAAACACTTGAACAAACCTTATTCCTATTTGATTGTTCTAAACGGAAAACATGTTTTTCAGTTTCCTCCAAAAGATTGCGATTCAAAATTTTCATCTGTTTACAGATATGTACTCTTTATCTGTGTAGAATTCTAAAGACATATTTTCGGAAAAGAGGCGATGATTTAAATATCTATTTTTTTACTACGATGA
>NC_090743.1:14281446-14313946 GCF_036898095.1 Palaemon carinicauda
AGGGACATATTGTTATCATCATTATTTTACATGATTATGATGAATAGAAAAATACCATTGTAATGTCTTAATGTATTTGATTATCGATTGCGAGCACATTTAGCTTTCAATTTTCATTTTGTTATAGCTTTCAAAGTATCAAGATATAGGTTGAAGGTCGATTACTTAGTATGTATTGAAGGGTATTTAGTTTTTTTCCTATTATTTTTCTTTTTTTCCCATTTGGCCTCTTGCTTTTTATAATATAGTTAAAGTTGGCGATGGAGATCGTTGAAAAGAAAGAAAAGTTGTTGCCAAAATGTTTTATGTTAACCATTAGTATATTGTACGAAAAACGCCAGTGATATTTTAGTTAATAATTCATAACGTTAGGAAATTACTCAATCCATCTTGGTCGATGCAGTTTCTCAAACTAATAATCGTCATCATCATCATCATCATTTATTTCCATTTAATGCATGGGGTATTATTATCTATATTAAAAATAGTACAAAGCATCAAATAAAAGCATACATATTTAAAAATTAATCCGGCGAATAAGATAATGTCTAAAAATAAACTTTAGATACATAATCCTCAGATTTTGTCTTTACATCAAATACTTATAGTTAAAATGTATAGTCAAAACATTAAAAAACATAAAAACCGATAATCAGGATATCTCTAGAAGTACATAAAACCTAAGCGCCATATAAAAGTATTAAAAGTATTTATACTGTATATATATATATATATATATATATATATATATATATATATATATATATATATATATATATATATATATATATATATATATGTACACACACACCCAAATCATTAAAAAACATAGAAAACTATAATTTGGAATTTTAAAAGTCGAGCAAAACAAAATGTATAATCGTTTTAAAAGTACTGGTAAAATATATGCATTTCAAACATTAAGAGCATTTAAAACAATAAAAAAAGGTCATAATAAAAATGAGATACACTATAAAAGATTTAAAAGTTTTTATAATAAAAAAAACAGAAAACCATAATAAATTCAGGCTAAATAAACTATTAGAGCATTGAAAGTATTGATAGAAAGTTGTTAAAGCATAAGAAAACCGTGATACATCATCAAAAATCTATAAAACTTCAAGGTAAAATAAAACTAATGCATTATAATACTTTTGAGATATAGATATAAATATCTCTCTAAAATATTAAGAGATAATATAAAAATCAAATATCACTTAAAAGATGTTTCTTTAATTCGTACTTAGAAGAAGGAAGCAAAGGAGTTTCTCTAAAGAGATAAGTAGACTAACTATTCATAAAATGGGGACCCCTCACGGACATTTTTTTCGAACAAGTTATTAGCCTGTCTAGTAATGGAATTTTAAGTCTCAAAATTAAACAGGAAAGAAGTTGGAACCGCTCATTCCATCGTTACTGAATTATTCATGAATTTTGTCTTTCTTAAACTGTGTCCCTCTATGTTGAGTGGCAAACCTGAGGGTCAACCAGTTACTTTATTAACTTTATTATTCAGGTCAATCGCTATCAGCATGTGGTATTCTCGGTTCTCTTTTATATTTTTAATTATTCCTCTGGACCCTTGTCAAGAGGCATCTCTGATTTTACTTCAAATGAGATCTTCGGTTTCCTTTGTACAACCGTTATCGTTGTGATCTTTTCACGATAAGATAATACTCGAAATGCACTAGTTAGCGGTCACGTTAATATTTCTTTACACAGAGTTAACAGGTCATTTTTCAGCTGGTGTACAATCGGATTTGAAGTAAGTGACCACACGAATAATCGATTCCATTATAGATACTAGATATCATTTCTGTAATCCTTGAACCCAAATTGAATAACCATTACTCCATTGGCCGAATTCCAACTATCTAACGTTAGCTTAGGAAGCCTTAGGGTGAGGTTAACTAAAGCGACTCTGTCACAAAGGATCTGTGGTTTCTACTTGCAGTATGTGCAGAAGAGGTTGTTATTCCAATACACTATATAAATTGAGGCATTCCATCTATTACTAATAAGTCAATGTGCTTGTTCTTATAACTGAATCATTCTATTATAATAGTTAATGTGGTTTCAGCTGTGAAATAGAGACTTTTAATATGTTGTAGTTATGATACAGATTTATTTTGATTAAAATTATCAGTCACTCCTCTATCCTTTGAATTTTCTTGTCAGCGCCTCTTTCACAGCTGTGAATTTGACAAACATTCTGTGACTCTACGTGCGCCGGCCGTCACGCAATGTCTGTGTCTGCAATAAAGTATGGCTAGGCAGGGCAATAATGCGTGAATTGCATTGTTCCTGATACATAGATCCTCCGTTCTCTTGCGTAACGTCTTCCGCCCTGCCGTTGTTGTTCCTCTTCCGCTCTTCGTTCAGTGTGTGTCTGTCTCTGCGTGTCATATTATCACACGTATTTCCTCTACAGTTCTTTGCTTTGGCGTTTAGCATCAATTCAATTTCGATCATTTTTAAAAGGCTTAAATTGTACTAAACTTGAAATTTTCACCTTATTTAGAAAGTTTTTAGAAATAGGTGTAAGCTGTCATTTCAAACAAACCTTGTTTATAATTGGTACTTCATTTCATCTCTTATATAAGGCAATATTTTGACAAGCATAGGCAGTCAGTCACAACACTTACAATGTCAACTTCTACACGTCTGAGAGAGAGAGAGAGAGAGAGAGAGAGAGAGAGAGAGAGAGAGAGAGAGAGAGAGAGAGAGAGAGAGAGAGAGAGAGAGTCACGAAGGAAGCAAAATGCACATAAAACTAATGAAATTGCAAATAATTCCATTTAACTGAACTACAACTATATAAATTGGAAAATAACCTGTATCTTTCCTACAAGAAATAATCAGGAGTTGAAACGTTTAAGATTAGTCAGACTTTATTCGGACAAAGACATGCGATGAATTAGTTAATCCGCATGTCAGATAAAAGAAGGTATGATGTCTGAAATATTTTGAAGTAGATGCGATGCATTGAGAAGAGAGTTTCTCTCACCCGCCACTTTGATTTGGCTTTACTCAGGATCATCATCATCATCATCGGTGGTAACTGCAGTCGTGAATTATTTTTTATGGAAATCTCCATATTAGCTTACATATCTCGAGATATAACAATTTTAACGAAACTAATTTACGGGATACATACAGGATCTTAGTTCATTTTATTGTTCGCTTTTTCTTTCATGTTATGCCCTTCCGAAGGATATCTGCTAAGATATGGAATTTTAAAGTTTTACCTTATGATTGCTCATTATTTAGATTAAATAATTTGAAGAACCGAAATTTATGTTATGATATGAAACAAACTACACAATTGACCTTAAATCTCTCTCTCTCTCTCTCTCTCTCTCTCTCTCTCTCTCTCTCTCTCTCTCTCTCTCTCCAGTGAAGTTAAATTTAACTGGATAGCACCACATACGGCTGTGAAGGTTATTTAAAGCCTCTGAATGGGCGGGGGACAAGGGACATATTAGACATGTCAAGAGGAATTCCTCGTTTTCAATGGAACATTTTTGTATAAATAAAATCTTGCCCAAAGGATAGAATTCTGGTTCTGGTAAAGGGCTGAGGAATGGTATTACTTTGTGATATATTTATCACCTCTTAATATACAGTGTGTTTGTCTAATATATATATATATATATATATATATATATATATATATATATATATATATATATATATATATATGGACAGATAGATAGATATATTATACACACACACTCCAGCGTTTGGGGGAAGTTAGAGGAAGATTTTAAGTAAGGTAGCCGAGAGAGAGAGAGAGAGAGAGAGAGACGTGGGGTGGATTGTTCAGTTTGGAAAATTTCGATCGGTGATAGCCGATAATCGTTCGTGAAAGATTGAGCCTTTGCTAGTTCTGGAGTGTAACATGTCTCCAAGCTAGGCGATCCTTACCTCTGTTGTCACCTTCTCTTCTATGGAATGTTTTGCAGTCTCTCCCACTCGAGATCTAGGCCGATGTTTGTAACCCTAGAGTCTAGATATTTTTTATATCTTGACCATTGAGGCGAAAGAGTAGGAGGAACAGAAGGCTAAGTAGCCTGTCTGGGAACAAGTTGTCTGTCTGGGGTCGGATGGAGGAGAGACTTTTCTTAAGGAGTCTGATACGTCAAGTGGTATTCGGAGAGTACCAGCCTTGGGTACAACTGGAGGTGCTTGACCAACTGGTGGTACCTGGCCAGGTTCCGGAAACCACTTGCTAGACTACCTTGACTAAGTCGTTGAATCACGGGGAGTTCTTAAACAAACGAGCACCGCAGAAATGCTCCAGGGGTGTTCGTGGTGAGGAGCTGAAATGGGAGAATAGTCTGGCGAAAATGACCAAGCGTTCTGTCGAAATTGCTAACGAGCTGTTGTTGCTTGGGGGGGTGGGGGGGGGGGGCGCTAGTGCAAGTTACCAATGGTAAAGCACAAGAGCGGTATCACCACCTGCATTAGCATAGCGAACAGATGTTCATGGGTGGCTCGTTCCATGGTATGAGCATGCACTCTCCTTTCCGGGGGAAACATGTGATCGAAAGGTAGAATTCCCCTGACAATGATCTAGCGCTGCAGAAGCAGAGCGTTCTCGTACTGCCAAAACCATAGAAGGCGCACGCTACCCACATGCATGCACCTCTCTGTGAGACTGTAACATCAAGCCGAAGATATCGCCTAGACCTTTGTTAGCGAGAAGACACCGCTCTCGCACCCCATTTGGTGGATGGGTGTGCAAAAATGAGCATGACTCTTGCTAGACTAGTGCCTAATTGCCCACGAGCAGGAGCCCCATGTGGCAAGGCTTGGACAATTGCCATAACTCCAGCAGGAGCTTGATGAGCAGAATTAAGTGATTCAGCATTAGAAATCGCAGAAAGATGGTGAAATCCTGTGTGCTTGCACACAGCAGGAAGTGTAGGTTCTTTCCCCGGAGGGAAGGAAACCCCAAGCGCAGGGCCTGAAGGTCCTGGCCTAACAAAACTAAGAGTGTTGCGTTGATGTCCTGCAGACGCAACGGCAGGTGGTTGAGACTGAATGCAGTCTTTGGACCACCTTTTCTTCTCCCTGCGAAGAGCAATTCTCTGAATGCTTGGAAAGAGGAATGGATGAGTCTAGCACTAATTTCCTAAAACCACGTGGAGGTATTCACTTAAGAGAGGTAAGTCTCACTCGTGAACGAGAGAGGTGCTCCCTAAGGGGAACAGCTCGGTGCATCAAACATCGTAGACCCTCGGCTTGCTGACCGTTCTTAGGCTGAGGGAATGCATCATAATCTGCGCGACCCGACGAGATTGACCAACGTCAGACTCTGGGTTAGCCGCATTTGGCTTTCCCGACTGGAACTCCTCCTAGTCTGTTCTTGCTCTTGTTTATACTCCAAACGGATATGAACGGAGAGTGAATGAGCAGGTGCGGAAGTGGTTACAGGTAAGGGCACCGTAGATTGCAGGTGCATTACCTTCAGAGTCTTGAAGAGGAGGACCGAAGTCAACCTCTGAGGAACCAGGTGTGCGCTTCCTCTGTGCCACTAACTGAATTATCTCCAACAAGTCATTCTTTCAAAAGGGGACCCGAAGTTCCTAAGGAAGGCCAGAGATGACCAACATCGTCAACAGACAGAGCCTCCCCTTCGGTGGAGGGCGGAGCCGATTGGCGAGGGGAACCGGCGCCGTCTTTTAAGCCCAAGGGTTCTCTGGAGGTCAAGCGGCCATCGTTCCTATCTAGCCATCTTTCAGAGGCGAATGAGCATGCAGTCACCATGGAGGGATCGAGCTAACGCAGAAGGAAGTTGGGGTTTCTTCATCTTTGAGTATGATCCTGAAGGAGAAGAATTGCTTTTGGACTTCTACTTCTGCTGCCTTCCAAATCTCACCCTGGGAGGATAGCCACTCCCAATGCTCATTACAAGAGGAGTCATGCTTACAGACAAAGGGAATGGGGATTGCCATCAAGGGCAGATATGAAGGTGCCCCATTTGCGACCTTCGTGACCAGGATAAACCCGCATGACAAGATCCACAAAAAAACCAAGCACACCTGAAAGCCAGTTTGTTAACAGTAGAAAGAGATAGTCTGCATTCCGAGTCAAACGCAAAAGTCACGGGGTATCACAGGTGTGTGTGAGAGTGGGGTGGCCGGTACTGTTCCTGCTCCCCTTTCCTGCTAATTAGCAGCAGGTGGTTATACCTTACTATAAGTCTTATGGCTAGTTTCTAGATTTGCAGAAAGTATATTTCCCCATAAAGAGCAAAAGAGTTATATGGAGTGTCGGAACAAACCTTGTTTTAGGCGTTTAGGCATGGAGGTTACGAGCCATTTGCAAATATTTGTTCTGCGTTACATGGATTGCCATACATATCTCACTGATCAGTCAATTGTATTGCATGTCTGTTCTTGTCCCGTCTTTATTTCTTACTTCATTATCCCCAAAAGATTCTCTATAGGGTTAATATCACAGCCTTTGCAAGGGCAGTCCATTACCAAAATTTCAGGGTGTCTCCTGAACTACTCGGTCACAGTATTGGCTGAATGTTTGCCATGACTTTTATTGTTGGCATCATCATATCTTCTAAAATAGATATGTATTCCTAAAATAGATTTGAGGCCTATGCGAGGAGAAGGTACAGTCGCCACAAAATGAAATGGGGAGAAAAAAGATTTAAAGTTTTCAAAATGTAAAATGTCATAGCAACCTTATTTTTGTGTTTACAACAAATTTTTTTATACAGAAATGAAGCTTGATGTGTGTACTTTTTTATCTTCACAGTTAAAAAAATTAGAATTTCGAATTTTCACTACTAGAACCTATTAAGTAGAAAAAGGTAGTTTCTGCTATGACATTTTCACCATTTTGAGACTTATAACATGTTTTTCTCAATTTCTATGACTTCACATGTTGAACTAAAGTTACTAATCACATTGGTAATAGTAGCTACTATTAGCAATAGTTACTAGTAGCTACTAGTAGCAATAGTACTAAACACGACTTAGAGCCTTTCCACTATTTTTATCGTTGATTATCCATATTCCCCCTAAATTATTATTATTATTCAATATTATTGTCTTGCTACTAGTAGCAATAGTGCTAAACGAGTAGGAGAATCGCATCATTCAATTACCAGTATTACCCAACTTCCCCAAAATAACAGTAACAACTACCAAGATGATTAATTCCATTGCTACTAGTAGTTGATAGTAGCAATAATCACTAAGCTACTAGTAGCAACATTGCTGAACACGAGTAAGAGAAGCGCACAAAGTAATAATTTTCGTTGCTACTATTAGCAATTTACTACTAATGGCAATAAAATTCGACAATAGTAAAGCAAAATTAATGCATTGTAAATAAGACAAAAACAATAAAGACAATGCAAGGCAAAGAGTATGGTTATAGGGAAAAAATAATAATAATAATGACAATAAACAGACTAACTTTAAAATTTAAAAACAAACAAGCCAGGCCTGTCGTTCCCTAGGAATAAAGTAACACTCACCATCATTTTTTTCTGTAACTGCTTGTCCAAGTGGGGTTGGGGGGGTGGTGAAGAGGGGAAGGGGGGGAGGGGGAGAAGGCTAAGGAGGCTATTGAAGGGAACTGCAAGGAGCAGCTCTCACTGATGCGCCCATCAGTAAGATATTGTCCGGGTCCTCTTCTATTTCCTCATCAGTCAGTAATGTTGTCATTGTCTTCAATCACTGCAAGAAGACTTTTCTGCCTTGCAATGAGGTCCATAAACCAACTCTTATCCGCTGGGTGTGGGGTCATGTACAGAATACTGTCTATACTGATGATCTTTTTCTTGAGGGTACTTATAGGGGAGTGGTGCATTTGCAAGCATCAACTCGGTAGGCCTTCCCCTCCCCTTACCCTTTACAGATTGGCGACCCTTCCGCAGATCTATGTATGTCATATTTGCAGGGTCGTCCTAAAGATCATAATGATACTTGATGAGAAAACCCCCAAGGTCACTGCATGATAGGACCAGCTGCTTTGCCTTTGAAAGTAGACCTCCCGACCCGTTAGTGACGTATTTCTCCAAAGTTTTTACGTCAAAGAAGTCCATACTATTCATGTGCCATACCTTATACTTGTTTTTCTTGCAGGCCCCTTTAATAATTTCTATGTATTTCAGAATGCTACAAATGTACGCATTCTTCTTATTCGCTTTCTCAAGGACGCCAATAGCCCTATCACAAGGCATGTAAGAGTGACCACTCACAAGAAAAATCACCTCGACCCTTCTTAAATACTTTTTGTGTATCTGTTGCAGCATCATCAGGATATTAAAAATATTCTTGTTTTGGCCGGCGCAGTTGTCAGCAAAAACTCTGAAAGTGGTGATTTCCTCTTTCTCAAAATCCCTCACATACTTCAGCCATTGCAAGATACAGCTACTGACCTCATTTGGCCCCCGTTTTGCCACGGTTTCATCCCAGACATACATGTGAGCTTTGTCCTTAGTAAGATCGTAAATACAAAAATTTAAGAAATACAACTTGCTGGAATAATATGCCCTGTTAACAGGCATTTTAGGACAGGGCTGCTGCTGTTGCAAGTCGATTGCTATTGCCCTCATGCCATCAGACTTGTTTGTAAGGTGCTTCAATAAATTTTGGGCAATCTTTGCTGCTCCCAGGTGTTTCTTCTTTTCTTGTTCAAGCTCCTCTGTTGCTTGATCATCTTTGTACTCATTTATCTTTATGTCCAATAAGGCACAGTGATTAAACTCATCCGTTTTTGGAGGAGCAAATTGAATATTGTAGTCTTTGATGAAGACTTTCCTAAAATAATTTTCCTTAACAGGGGTAACATCACTGTAATGCAATGCCATCCAGATCTGGTATTCTGAATATAGGCATCCCACTGACCCCCCCCCCATGTGGCAAATATTGACGCCTTCAAAGTGCCATTAATCCTTCCCAATTCCCCTGGCACATAACTAGACATCCAGTCCAAGTAACTTACCTCACCCCTCCTACTCTTGGTTTTCTTGAATATTGTTTGCATTCTATTTTGTGCCAATGCGTCGCTAAACATGCCTTACTCTAGCCTCCACCAGCATGAAGCAATTTTCATTGCTAAAGGTCACATTTTTCCAAAAATCAATATCGTCTGCTAGAGGTTGCACATCAAAGCCCAGGTGAGTGCCATTCCTGTAGCCATTCTTTGACAGCTGGGATATGACAGCCGATTGAGTCCTCCCTTAGTCGACATCTGGTTGTTTGTGCAGTACACGGGAGATGAAGTTTTTGTGTGATAGTGACCATTTATTGCTTACAGTCAGCTGTAGATGTTGCAAGTATTTATTATTTTGCTGTTGTGTTGTTACTCTTAGTCGTCCTATCCTTCGTCTATTTGCAAATATTCCCTTTTTCCCGCCAACTTGATATCCACTCTTGGACTGTGCAAGTTGACACTCCACTCGCCAAAAATCGGCCTCCTTCAGTTATACTCTCAACATATTTTTCTCAGTTTGCTGCTACCATTTCTTCAAACATTGTCATACGTAAGAGTATTGTATATGGATTAAAGAGCTCAAGAACATATATTTCAAGTTATTCCAAACATACAATGTAGATAAACAAAACCACTGCAACTACCACTTACCTTTTATGAATAATCCTAATTACCAATGAATAATCTTTCACAATAGATGAAAATACCCTTTTGTCAAGACCCATGGTTTTAGGGTTATCCATCGCTCTTGGATGTGCCCTACGTCCCCTTGTGAGCCAGAATCCCCTCCCCCTCAAAACTATTGTTCAGCTGGATCATCAGAGTTAAAGCGAGTTCAGAAGATGCACTTTCTCTACCATGATCTTTTCTTCCAGGCATGGGACGTTATGTTCACCATCCCTAGTTGAAAGCGTCAAGAGATTCGTTAGTATTGAGTGTGGCATATGTAGCCACTCTCTTACGCCTTCAGAGATCTTATCCATTTTTTCTTAGTACGTTAGGGACAGGGATCCTTCTCGTACCTATACAGAAGCTCTGGTACTGTGTTAGGTGTTTGGTTATCGCCAATAGTTTCTGCATAAGTTTGAGTCTTGCCTGGCTGATTCTTGTGAGTTGTTGATTGATGTTCCTCTGTTCTTTGGGGATTGTCTTTCCATGGTCTTTAAGACCAGAAGGGCCTATTGAAATTCAGAGGTATTTGATGAAGTTTCCTGGACCTTTTGGGGGAATCATCTTGTCTTCTTGTTTAGCTGTTTTTTGACAGCCGGAACGTGATAGCCGATTGAGTCCTCCTTCAGTCGACATATGGTTTTCTGTGCAATACACGGGAGATGAAGTTTTCGTGTGATAGTGATCATTGCTTGCTTTCGGTCAGCTCTAGATGCTTCAAGGCACTACGGTTTATAGGGTTGATATCACAGTTTTTAGTAGGCCAGTCCGTTACCAATATTTCAGGGTGCCTCCTGAAGCACTCTGGTCACAATGTGGGCTGAATGTTTGTGGCTATCATCTTGGACAAATGGGTTCACCGTCAGGGATTGACATGGCTTTTACTGTTGGTAGCATCATATCTTCTGAAATATAAATGTATTCCCTGGCTTTCAAATTGCCATTAATCCTGACCAATTCCCCTGAGCCATAACTTGACATCCAGTCCCAGTAACTTATCCTGACCCTCGTACTCTTGGTTTTCCTGAATATCTTGTGTCTATGCGTTGCTAGACATGGCTTGTTCTAGCTTTCACCGACATGAAGTAAGTTTCATGGCTAAAGATCACATTTTTCCAAAAATTAATACCGTCTGCTAGAGGCTGCAGAACAAAGCCCAGACGAGTATCTCGGTGCCATTCCTTAGCTGTTCTTTGACAGCTGTAACATGACAGCATCTAATATACTTTTGGCTACAATTAGGCCGTCATATACAAAGAATAGTGCCGAAATCTTTATTATTTATTTTTGAAAGCCTTTTCGTTTTCTTTCTAATTCATTTATTATTTTATATGTAATTAGCTTGCATAGAGTAGTTGACCCTGTGCATCCCTGTTTTATCCTACTCCGTTCATCAGTCTTTTTCTAATTCATATCCTATTTATTTTGGTTTTGTCTCCTTCGTAGATTTCTTGTAATGCATCCGTTACGTTTGGGTGTAATTTATATTCATACATATGTTTTATTTTCCCTCTTTATTAAATCATAAGCTTTTTTTTTTAAATCTATTGAAATTACTTGTCGTGAATTTTTCTCCTACTTATTACACTTATGATTCTAGGCCCGATGGTGTGGGCCGATAACAAGACCTTGAAGAGGTTAGCCTCCCAAAACTGTCCAGAATTCAATAAAATATGAATACACTTTACAAATTTATTACAAAAATAACTATTTAACAAGGAAATAACACTAAAACGTTTGAATTAATTGATAAATGAAACTATTTCCCTTAAGGTTCTGTAACATGTGCCCGTGGGGCACTAAGTCCACGTCGGACAAAAAAAAAAAAAAAAAAAAGAAAAAAGGACTAAATACACTTAATTTCCATATAGTACCTTGGTAGAAGGTTCTCTGACGTATCTTAGTAAATAAATCTAATCCCCAATCACTGGGATCACAAAGTTACAGACAGACAGATATAAACTACACTTCGTACTCGGAAAAAGACTAGGGGGAACCGACCTGGTTTCACGCGGTTTGGAGCGGAGACAGAGAGAGTAATAATAAGATGAACTTACTTGTTTGGGGGAGATAGGCAGAGAGTACGACCGTAGCTCTGGGCAGCTCCGAAGAAAACTTCGATCTCCCGCACTAACTAAAGTGTCCTAGGGAGAGGGGAGGGAATTCTTACGTTATTCATAAGTGGTCTGATAAAGCTTCTTTATCGGCCACAAAACGGAGAAACTGTTAGTCTTCAGATCGAAGGGTGAGCTTAATGCTTCGGCTGAAGGCCATAATTTGCTGTAATCCACCAAACTAGAGAGTCCTTGGCTCTAAACATATACATCGATATTTTTATCGTGGTGCAATAATACGAGATGAATTTTGTGATTCGTAAATAACTAATACTTAGTTTCTCTGACACCCGCTCCTTCCCCAACAGGTGGTTAAATTTTATGCCCCAATACCGTCACGTATTGGACCATAGTCATTAGCAGCAACGCCCGCGAGATCTTCCAATCTTAGCTCAATTTAACGTAACGTTTGTGGAGTTAAATGGCGGGACCTTCGAATGATCAATTCGAAACTCCCGACATCACTACCAAACTTTCTTTAGCTTTGTAGCTTTCTTTTACACAATATTGTAAAATAAATGTTATCTTCTACTCTTCCTCCTTTTGTGAATCCGGCTTGTGTTTCATCTCCATATTTTTCTCTAGGTGTTCTTCTATTTCATCTTTCATGAGAGCTATAAATATTTTGTATGAAGCATTTGTAAGGGTAATTGGTCTTAAATCTTTTACTGTGGGTTTCTTGACCATTTTTTATCATTTTCGTATTTTACTTTTTCCACTTATCGCGGTTGTTGTTCTCCTTTGTTTCATTTTGTAGGCACTTGGTAATTATTTCCAAACCTTTGCTGTCATTTGCTAAAGTTTTATACAATTCTGGTTTTAGTGCATCGGGACCTGCTGTCTTTTTATTTTTAATTTTTCCTAAAGTTTTCTTAACTTTCTCCTCTGTCAAGCTGGGAATATTCATTGCTGTTATTTTCCCTTTTATTGGTGCTATCATATCCATATGCTCTCTTATTACTCTAGGGAATGTCTGTCCTAATGCTTCTAGCAATTGTGTAACAACATAATTTTTATCATCAGAAAAATAACTGACAACACATGCAATTAACTTTGTATGAGCAATATCTGTACCCTGGTGTATGGGAAGTGAAAACCTGTTCTCTTTCAATTGACAGGTGAGCAAATTTGTCTCATGTTTGCCTAATACATTGTATTGTTACAGTGCTTGTAACTTTAGTTCTATGCAATTTGATATCCTTAGCCATCTCTGAATCATCAAAAATATTTTTTAGCATCTCAGATGGTTTTCGTGGGTATATTGTGTTCACAGAAAAGGGAATTTACCCTTTTTGTCAACTTTCAGACAAACCCATTTTCTCAAAGATTGCTGTTTTCCTAAAACTTATTCTTTTTTTTTATGTGCTTCGCTTTTACAATGTCTAGTTATTTCGCTACGATTAGCATTGAATTTGGAATCACAAGCTCTGCAACTCGCACGGAATGGGTCATTAACAGCAGCAGCTAGCCATGGTTTGAATTTTGCTTCCTGAAACAAAAATGATTAAACTATCTAAGTTTCAGGATAGTATAGCTTTATGCATTTGTTAAATTTTTGGCTGTATTGTGGTACCTGATCTTGCTCAGGCTTCCACAAAAATAGTAACGATACAGACGAAAAGATTGATAAAACTACTGAAAGCACGAACCACTGAAAAAGATAAATATATTTTTGAATGTCAATACAATAGCCTATTTACTAGGTACAATAATCTTAAATAAACTGATTAATTAGAAAGCATCATATAAGATAGCCTACAGTATATATATATATATATATATATATATATATATATATATATATATATATATATATATATATATATATAAATTTATTATATGTATGTGTATATATATATATATATATATATATATATATATATATATATATATATATTTTATATATATATATATATTTTATATATATATATATATATATATATATATATATATATATATATATATATGTATATATATATGTATGTATATATATATATGTATGTATATATATATGTATATATATATGTATATATATATATATATATATGTATATATATATATATGTATGTATATATATATATATGTATGTATATATATATGTATATATATATGTATGTATATATATATTATATGTATGTTTATATATATATATTATATGTATGTATATATATATATATATATATATATATATATATATATATATATATATATATATATATATATATATAAAATCTGTGTGTCGTAATTTTGATAACTTTCTACACACACATAGCCTCTTAGTTTACTTCGGAATATGTAAACACGGTGGTGATTTACCTCTCATCACGTCAACTGAATTTACTAGCATAATATTTAATCGGTTAAAGTATATTACTCGTCTTTTGTAAACAACAAATAAAAATAGGTAAGAATTAGACACATGACTTTGTAAAATTCTTACCTGTAGCCATTCGTCTCTGAACTTTTGTTTCCAGCCTTTGTCTTTTTCTTCATTGCGACATTGCCTCTTCTTCTTAGGCGTCGAAGGGCCTGCCTGATTTTTATCCATAATAATATTCTTAACTGTCGTTATGCTCGAGCCCAATCTGTATTACAAATTCTTTTTTGGGCGAGACGAATAACAGCTTCACACCATGACTCGATGAGAACTAAATCGCTAACATCAACAACAGTGTTCCCAAATCTTCAGAAAGAAAATATGCTAGAATTGTTGTGAAATTACGACAAATATACCAAAAGGATGCTAGATTTATTATTGATTTATGCAAGAATTATTCCAGATTTTAGACTAGTGGTAAACTAAACATTAAAAGGGTAGTGATTCATTAAAACAAAATGTTATTTGGCATTTTAATATTGATCAATATATATATATATATATATATATATATATATATATATATATATATATATATATATATATGTATGTATGTATATATACTGTATATATATATATATATATATATATATATATATATATATATATATATATATATATATATATATATATATATATACTGTATATATATATATATATATATATATATATATATATATATATATATATATATGTATGTATGTATAGTAGAGTAAAACAATGTTTGTTTAACAATGTTACACAAACATTCTTCAAAATAATAATTAACAAAATATCATCCTCCTTAAATTCAAGTTTATTATTTCTCAAAATTGAAATAAAATTACTTTTTTTTTTTTTTTTTTTTTTTTTTTTTTTTTTTTTTTTTTTTTTTTTTTGACTGAAATGTTTCTCAAAACAAAATTAAATTAAATATCTCTTATGCCCACTTACTGAATCTGCCACTGTGGATATATATTCTTTGTACCCACTACTTTAAGCATCACATTTGTTAGTTGAAATTTAACTTGTCCAGTTTTCTTTATTCCCTCCCCACTTACTATCTCATTCGCCAGGGTGCTGTTTTGCTGCCTGTTTCTTTTTTTTTGTCTTTTTTTAAGTTTACCATTGAAAATATTCCGTCTCAGTCGGCATTTGACACAGGAATGGTTAACAGTGCTTTAGCAAGTTTGGATGCTAGTGGGTATTTGCCTGTCTGACGTATTTTAGACCAAAAAGTCTGTGTCAATGCCAGTATTCTGCGAGATAATATTTTGTGCATCATCACTTAGCAGAAGTAATCGCCATTCATCTTCTAATTTTTTTTCATCTTCCTCACTGACAAAGTTAGGAATCTTGGCAGTGATATTTGCTTGCTACAGACATATTGATATTACTCCCACGTACAAGTTCCTCTGGATCAAGGACAGAACAAATTTCAGAAAGAAATGTATCACTGAGAGGTAAGCGCTCCTGCAGTTGAGAGGTTAGTTCTATCAAAAACTGAGGCAATCGATCGAACATGACATTAGTACCTTCTGAGTCCCTCTTACTAGTGGTTTTCTCTAAGAGTCTTGCAAATTTAATGCCTCCATAGATTTTTTTAGCTAGTAATTGGTAAACTTAGTTCTATGGATCTAATTTTACCACTTGATCTATTGGTCCCTTTAGAGAACATGGTTTGAAAAAACAACTGAGGATCTGAGGATAAGGCTGACATGAGTTTTAATACACGATGTGAGAACTTTGGGAGATAGTATTGCATATATCAGTTAGTGGTAGAATATAATCAAGGGACTGAAAATCAGACGAAAGTAACCAGTCCTCTGTGTGGGCTAGAATAAAGTAGGTGTGTAAAACATCCCACTGTTCTAGAATCCTAGATATGCATGCACTCGGTGAAAGACAACGAATTCCATGTATTATAAGAATTTTATGCTGCTGAAATTGTAAAAATTCCTGAAATTCTTTCAGTTCACGAAGTCTCTTGCTAGAGTGACTGAAATATGAGTTACATTCTCACAAAACTTCCTCAAGAGTGTTTGGCAACCTTTTGGTTGCATGACTAACTGCTAATGACAGTGAATGGCATACACACTTCAGTGTTATGGTACCAGGGTTCTTTTCCTTTAATCTACTTACAATGCGGTTTTTGGCTCCAAACATCACATTTGTTGTATCTACGGCAAACCCTATGCATTTTGACAAGTCCATGCCATACAACTGCAACAGTTCACAAAATAAGTTAATTAAGTCTTCAGCTGATTTCCCCTTAAGAGCAGGTAACCCAAGAAGGCGGGTAACTAGTTTTCCCTCATCTGAATCATAATACTTAACAATTGCCATGATTGACTTAGTCCCAATATCCATTTATTAATGAATAGTAGCAGGACTCTGTAATCAGTCCCAATATCCGTGGTCTCCCCAATTATTAATGAATAGTAGCAGGACTCTGTGATCTTTGTTGTGCTGTTGTTTGTACTGGGCTGCTTGATTCAACAAGCCCAGTACAAACAACAGTACAACATACATGAAGAGTCGTACTTCAATCAAGTTCCAAACACATTTGATTCTGATGTTGGACCATGGATGTAGCAATAGTTTTTTAGAAGTAGGTACAATGAATCATTTATGTGTTGGTTATATGTAGCGTTTGCTTTGGAAAAATCGTTGGCAATTCGTTTTCCACATAATAGATAAATAACATTAGGTAAGATAAAGATGAAGACAAACAGACATTGAAATTACCCTACGTTTTGCCCACATTTTGGGACAATACCCCATTACCATACACCCCTGGATTTCAGTTTAAATTACCCTATACGTAGGGTAAGTACCCCACGGTTGGCAACACTGGAGTACTTGCCCCGGCCGTCGTCCTCCCCCCTTTCTGGCGTTGCCCCCCCAGATATTGGGTGTAACTCTGGGGGACAGGAGAGGACAGAACATTTGCATTTGACTGTACTTGTGTATTTTGTGCCACCGTGCACGCAAGAGTGCTATAGCTCAAAGTCCTTGTTATGAATGAAATGGCGATATGACATTCTATCCTGAGCTGTAGCAATTATTCTGTTGTCTTTTCCCCTTTTGCATATAGTTCGTGTCGAGTTTTTCTTTAGTTGAGCATATTAACTAAAAAATAATTCCAGCGCTGAAATTTATGGCCAATGCTATACAACAAAGGTTTTGTAGAATATGATATTTTGAAGTGTATCATAAGTTTACTTATTAGATGAATTGCTGGTTTAATGCTCTTTTTAAACAATTAACTTCTAAGTACATTGTGAGACGAATTGCTGTCAACATCAGTTTTAAGGAATTAGTAAAATAGATCCACAGGCTATATTAAATTTTAAACAGACTATATTAAAGTTTCTTTGTGAGATGAATTGCTCTCAACAAGCATTCAAAACAAATAGTGTTAGATTATAATTCTCACTACTAAAGTTACAAAGACGTCTATTATTATAATAAATCACTACTATTAAAATTTCTATTACTGATTTCCATATGAGCATCGGGCACTTCGCCCAACATACTATGCTTACTGCAATTATTATTTACAAAGACATTATTGCTACAAAGAGCGTATCAGACAAATATTATTATAAAAAATTATTATTACTATATTATGAAAGATTCTAAAACCTCCCAGCTTCATACGTCTTGCCCTCCTTCCTTTTTCTTTTAGCTTCTGCATATAACCTTCTTCTTTTCTTCCGTTTTTCTTCTCTTTTTCCCTAATAATGTTTGCCATCTTTTTTTCCTCTTCTTATCGACTTTTTCTGTTGTGGCATGACTAATTTTCCCCATGGGTGTGAAAGACGTGTCCTATACCTTGCCCTCGTTGAACTGTATCATGGCTTTTGTAGTAAGGTATCGGAGTCTGTTTCTCTGATAAAAGATGTTTTTTTATGCCTTCGACCAGATCACGTTCTTCAGACTTTCATTTGCATTCTGTGTCTTTCCTGTGCATCTTTCGAGTAACTCGGGTGATGCCATCCTTTCATATATTTTTACGAGGCCCTTTTTTATATTTTCCTGAATGGGATGCTTCACATGATCCTTATGTTTAATTTTGGACACGTCTTGCCCATCCCGAAGTTTTTTCTTGTAGGAGCACCATCGCTCAGGGCAATTATCATGTCTTGGTCTGGTGTCGGTGCTCGCACAAGGATCTAGGGTAGCAAAAACTTCTTTCCTCATTGCGACAACGTTACCCAGGTTATTCACAATGGCTGCAATGCTGATATTGCTTCATTAGTCAGCGCCCCAGCATATCTTCCGCCGACAGTTATTCCCCTCTTCTGAGCTTGTACAAATTCCCTGGTGTGTTTTTCGAAGCACTTGCCAACATGATTTATGCACTGTACCTAAGCTATAGCAAATCCTTCTTCATATATATTTTTGTACTTCATTGCATTGAAGGCTTTCGAGTCCCCGTCAGATATTATTTCGGTGTATCGAAATTTGCATTTCTCTGCTGATCTACTAAATAACTTTCTCCATCCTTCGACCTCCATTGCAGGGGAACTACCATCGAAATTTTTCTGGTACTCCTGCCCATGTGCATCATACATTCTCTGTTGTCATTATTTGTGTGCTTGCTGCACACAGCGCAATATTTTGATAGAATCTCAAAATCGATCACAATCCCCGTGTCATGGTGTATGACAGGTACTACACCATATTTAGCTACAAAGCCACGATGGGAC
The DNA here is from genome assembly GCF_036898095.1 of Palaemon carinicauda. Lineage (NCBI taxonomy): Eukaryota > Metazoa > Arthropoda > Malacostraca > Decapoda > Palaemonidae > Palaemon > Palaemon carinicauda. Next base: position 14,300,268 of record NC_090743.1, read on the forward strand.
CAGGTACCATCGCGGGTAACTGATATATTTTTTCTCTCTCCTACACCCGAGTTATCGATTTCAAGGATTCTATGCAATTCCTCTCTTGCCTCCCGAAGAGACTCCTCACAGTCTTCCATGCCCTTCTTTTCTATTTCTAAGGCAGTTGTATAAAAGTTTGATTCCGCCATTATTTTTGTATTGAAAATCATTTCAAAGTATTGAACTTTTTTATAACCATCATCACATTGACATCAAAGTTTTTCTTCGATCTTATCCCTTTGGGAACGCCAGCCCTTCACTTGCTTACGACAGGTGGGTCAGGTGAAATTTAGTGATACAGCCGCACCATGTCTTGTTTGCTTTTCTGTCCACTCTGAGGTAAATCCCCCACATTTGTTACACTTCGCTGCAAAGTTTTTTCTAAGCGTATTTTCATCTATGATGAAGTACTTAGGCGTATCTTGTTCTCTCGATTTTTTTCCAAAGTTGCCTCTCGGTGCCCGTTTCATCATGGCAGGGGAAAAAATGTTGCTTGCTTCTTCATCACTGTCATTATCATCTTCATTTTCGCTGTCTTCAAGATTTTCCCTTGAAGTACTGGGCTGCGACTGTTGCTGCTCATTTTCACCATCTTTCTCCCATGACGTACTGGCCCTTGGCTGCTGCTGCTGCTGTTCTTTTTCTTTCTCCCATGAAGTACTGGGGTGCGGCTGTTGTTCTTGTTTTTTTTTGCTCCCCTGAAGTTCTGGGGAGAGGCTCTCTCTCTCTCTCTCTCTCTCTCTCTCTCTCTCTCTCTCTCTCTCTCTCTCTCTCTCTCTCTCTCTCTCTCTCTCTCTGAAGTTTTTTCTGTGCCTTTGCCTCTCGAACATTTTGCATTCTCATATACTTCTTGCCACGCGCCATTATTGGCTGTTATGGAAAGGCCAGCCACCTAAAATTCCTATAATGTTGCCTAAAACTCATATAATTTTTCCACTTTATTTCCGACCTCCCCTATAGCACGCCCTATGGCTACCTCCTCGTGGCACTGCCCTCGGAGTTCAGGATTGGTCACTTGAAATAAAGGTCTCTAGGAGAAGAAAGTTGTATAGGACAAAAGTATAATGCCCTAGGATATTTAGGAATATTGATGTCTAACAGAGCATTCATGAATACGTCCTGAGGCAGTCAGGAGTGAGTGGAAGGTGGTGACACATGCTTGGGCGGGAAGTCGCTGCCAACGCACTCCTTATCAGTGACGACGTGAAGTGTTGCCATACAAGAGAGTGCATGTTTCTAGACTTACGATAGATTTCAGTGCATATCAGTGGAAACCTACGACTTTCTTATTGTTTCGTACTGGGGAATATCTCTGGGGCTTTAGGGAGTGATGGATCTGGAAATATTGCCAATCGAAGATGTGAATATTTTCAGAGACCTCGGACAATTTAATTTAGTAATGGAAAATTATTACAGATCTAGGTGCCCTCTTGCAAGTAATGGAATTTTCTCTCTCTCTCTCTCTCTCATATATATATATATATATATAGAGAGAGAGAGAGAGAGAGAGAGAGAGAGAGAGAGAGACCTTTCAATACACGTCATCAAACTTCCGGTCCGCCATCTTGGAGGACAAACAAAGACGCGTTCAGTGAATAGCTATGGTTGAACTGTTGAATATTTAGCCATTTCATCACATTCACTTTCACACAATGCCCAGTTTTTGCGCTATTGCTGGCTGTGGGAATCGAGGACGAAGAGATGACAAGACTTTCTACCGCATATCGGCAGTTATTCAGAATCAGGACAAAGATACAGAGGAATTATCCAAGCGCAGACGTGACTTGTGGTTGACCAGAATATCACGGGCTGATCTATGTGAATCCTCACTACCCTACGCACGTATTTGTTCTGATCATTTCATATCAGGTCAGTCTCGGCTAGGCCCTAAAAGTATCATTCTTCCTGTGTAAACATGCTATATGCGATCGCATAGGTGACTTCACAAGTATCATCGTCAGTTCAGTGTGTAGTGTGTGTGGGGGAGGGGGCATCTCGATTTTTAAACATCAAAGGGGCATCTCAGATTTTCAAAACAAAAATTAAAAGCGCCCATATTGGCTATATTAACAAAGGCTACTTACCTAGGTCTTTTTTTCGCCAAGGTGCTCATGCCTATATATAATTAAGTGTATATTTATATTTATTTTAATTTGTGTATTAAATTGTGCAGACATACAGGCTTATGTGATGAATAAACATTGATTATAAATAATAATGATATCTGAAAGCTGGTTTAACCCGAAGGGGTCATCTTATATATGAAACATTGAAAAAATAATTAAACTTGCGCATTTAATTGCAAGGAGGCAAAACGATCATCCAAGAGCATTACAATAGAGTTTGTCCATCGTGTGTTTATATGTATATAAGAAATTATAGCATTTGTAACCAAACACAACACAATGGTTAGGCATGAACTGATAAAGTTTTGACATTATAATGCAAAACTTTTACATACATTTTGACAATCAAAAATTATAATACACAAGGTTAGGCTAAATGATCAATAGTAGCTTTATAATTATAAACACACTCTTCATTGGCGCAGTGTTCATCTAATTTTGGACTTAAAAGCATTAAAGGGAAAGACAACGAATTCTGGAAGCAGATTATTCAATGGAAATGTATGCCCACTCATGTTCTGGGTTGGCCGACAGTACCAAGTATTTCACCATATCAATGTATGAAATACTGGGAAAATCCTCAATATTTTGACTGAATGAATTCTGCATCTGGTATGGATCTAGGCCATCAATTAAATCGAGTTTCTGCTTGTAAAAACGCTTATCATCACCCGACAATTGTTTGACAAAGTCGCTCTCATTGTCCATATTCGCTGTAGCAGCTGCCACGTTTTCGCTTTGGATGTCCTCCAGCATGGCCGCCAGCGATTCCCAGTGACGTCATTGAAAGGACACTCTAGACCGTCTGTGGTAATGTAGAGTTGGGGAGGGGGATAAAGTGATGTATGGGGGTGGGGAGGGGTGTGGGGTGTTGAGGTGAGTCGACTTTTTTTTCTATTCTTTTCTAAACATAATGAATAACCATTTGAGCACAATCAATCGCACAATTCTCCAGTAATCAGTAACTGCGTATAGAAGTTGTTGGTTGTGGGAGTTGGGGAGTGCCATATAGGCGAGAGACGAAATTCACATGTTATATGATTTACCAAGAGGTGTTATGAGGAAGTAACATGATAAATAACCATTTGAGCATAAAAAATCGCTTTATTTTCAGATAGCCAGTAATTCAGTGTTACTGGTAGGGGGACATTGACGACCATGGGGGCCGTTATAGAGGCTGGAGAGGAATTCTACACATATCACGGCATTCAGCTAGTTCAAAGGAAGACTTTTAGCAAAGAAAAAAAAAAGAAAAATTTGGCAAAAATCAGGTCTACAAACTGAAGCCTACCCTTTGTTCTTGTTTTTACCTGTCTTTAGGATGTAATAGATATGCCTGCAGGACCGGCAAAATAAGCTCTCGAACCATGTTCGTCTATTTTACGTGACCGGACCAGTTAAATAAGTTTCTAAGTAATGGTCTGGCAAAATAGCCTATTCGAACAATATACAGGGAAATATACTTCACAAAACATGTAATTATTATTTGGATTCTATTTTTATCTTGGTCATTCTTCTTATCTGATTTAGGCGTATATCCAGATTTAATTCTTGTAGGTACTTTGCTGGTTGTTCCCACCATCTTTTTTGCTTTTTCTTGAATGTCTTTCGGGGTGTGGAATATATATTTCACCATCCCACCCATCCATCATATTTTCATAGAAGATGCCCCTATCTCTCCCCTTAAGGTAGTAATAGCTGTACTTTTGGTGTCACCTAATATTGTCTTATATACCCCATTATCTATCCTCTGTAGGTTCTCTTTCAGTTCTTGTTAGTTATAATGTTTGTTCCATACAGAACAGATGGTAATGCAATACGTTTACCAGATGTTTTTCCTATTAGTATTTTATTACAACTTTTCTATAGGACCGAATACGTTAAGTTAGCTAGTTTTTGTGCTTTTTCTATCATTGCCCTATATTGGGTTTTAAATAGATTCTATTACTGTCTAGTTTATTTCGTAAGTGTGTTAAATTTCTACTATGTGATCTGGCTTTTCTTTCATGTTATATATGACAGTTTCACTCTTATTTATTTCTAACCCCCAATTTTACCAGTTTTTACTAAAATTTGAATGTTGCGCTTTGCATTATCCTCTGCAGTCACCAAGGCATCATCCGCAAACGAAAATGATCCTATATCTATTAAAGGATTTCTAAAACTAAATCCTTAGTCTTCTAGTTTTGTTATGACTATATATATATGCAATTTACTTAACCATTAAAACGATCCTTTGCAACCCCAACTCCGGGTTTATTCCATTGGTAATCATCATTTTTTGTTCCTTACCTTCCCCTAAGGTCATCATTTCTTGTTCCTTACCTTCCCCTAAGGCAATGTCTGTTTTATCTCATTGGTAGATATTTGCAATTGTACATATAATTTTTGTGTGCATACCGTATGCCTTTAAAAACTTTTATTATTACCTTCTTCTTTTGTTATTTTTTTTTTTTTTTTTACGGAGACGAAGGTTTTATCAAAATCTATAACAGATACTATAAGGAAGTTTATTTTTAAATCTTTTCTACGTACTAAGATGATGTCTTCTATTCCACCACCTCCAGTAGATCCTGCTGGGCACTCATTAATTGTTTCTATCTTTTTCATCAAACTACTACTTCTTCTTCTTCTTCTTCTTCTTTATTTTATTTTTTTTCTCCCTAGTACCCTTTAGATCTCGGGTTTAAGGACAATCGGTCCTGGATCTTTTTTGCCTTTAGTTTTCCCTGGCAATTCTATGCTTTATATATTGTGATTGTTGGGTTTCCCATTGATTTTATTTTCCATTTTGTTTTTATTACAATTTTGTAGTGGTCTATAAGTATTTCTGGGATATTTATCCATCTATTTTTGCGGTATCTTCTGGTGTGCTATTTCATTTTCATATTCTATCCGTTTTTCTTTATTCAAAGCTAAGTCTCCTTTATTTTTATGCTTACAGTACATGGTTTTCTAGTATTTGACTAATGCTTCTGCAGTTTCTTCATTATTTCCTTGCTCTCTACAACGGTTTATTACTTTACTATGGGGTTTCTGCCAGTTCCGTATTCTATGTTTTCCCAAAGTATTTTATTCATGTCTATTTTTATTTGTTACTTTTTTCAGATATAGTATTTTCCATCGAGGGTTTTTTTTTTTTCATTTTTATTCCTTTTCTTGTTTCATCATTCAACCAGGGTATCTTTCTTCATAAAATATTCTCCTTTTTTACACTGTGTGTGTGTAGATTGCCTTACCTTGTGTAAGGCACGAGCTCTTGCCGTTGGGCAGCCCGTAAATCTCCACACACGAGTTTCTGCTGAAGGGCCAACACCAACCGTATTGTGAGGACTGCTTAGTACCTTTAACAGTGAGGCATTTGTTGACCGAATGCCCTAATTTTACTAACTTAAGAAATAGATATCTGTTTGAGGCTCGAGGTGAGGATGGCAGGTTTATCCTTGCCAAGATTCTTGGACATGATGTGTCTTACTATGCGAGCGGAATTTTTAGATTTATTTCAGAAGCAGGTCTTCTGAAAACTATTTAACTATTGTAATGACTTCTTAATTTTTATGGTTTTAATCGAATTTGCTTTTAATTTTCATATACAGTAAATGGTATCGGAGTCAATGACCTTAGATGTCAGGATGCCAGAAAACTTTCAATCAATCAATCAATCAATCTTACACCATTGCCACTTCCTGAGTTCATAATTTTGTCAGCCTCATCTGCTTTATTGTCTAAATATTCTCTCCAGTCATTCCTGGCTTTTCTTTTGACCTCACCATCAATACTGGAATACTTAGCATGCTCTACCTTGTAATTTTCATAATTTCCTCGAAAACTTTCAACCATCAGTTTCTATTTTTGCCTCCTTTTAATAGTATCCCAAGTATTATTTGTTATCCATGGCTTTCTCTGTGTAACTGCATATCCCAAGACTTCACTACCAACTGACTGATATATGTTCTTCCTATCACACCATTCTTCATTAATTGTCTGCTCTTCGTCTCTTAAAGTCTCTAAAACTGCAAATTCATTCCTACATTCAATTGAAAATGTTTCCCTGTGCCCTTCTTCTAAAAGCTTAGTTGTATCAAACTTAGGTATATATCTACCTTTCTGTTGTGGCGGGATGTTCTAAGAACAACCCCTACACCCTTGAATCACTCAAACTGACAAATGTCTCCTCATCACCAACATTCCCCCTTACGTTATCAACTGGACTCCTAGAAGGGAAATGAAAACAATCCATAACCTTAATACTATATTCCTTGAAACTAAAATACTTACACCAAAACCCATCCACAATCAAATAAACTGCTCAAAATCTATAACAGCTTAAAACTAAACACTAAAAAAATTTAAATTCCTCACAACCCTTACTTCAAGACCACAAAAAACATATATATATGGCGTGTGTTCACTAACACTTCCGCAAGATGAGTCAAAAAAAAAAAAAAAAAAAAAAGTAATCATTCACTGAGCCATCTGTCTTTATTGGCACACCACCACTATATGAGAAACAGAAGACGGTTTTAATTTGCCACAGCGGCCTTAACTCTTCGGGGTCATGGGTGTCAAGATCATCATCATCATATGTAATAGTAATACACAGGCCAGGTCATCAACGGTTGAGCAATCCAAAAGAGCAGTCTAAATAAAATCTTATTACAGGCCAGGTCAGCAACTAAAGATCAGCATTCAAAAAATTTGTTCTCTAAATGAGGAATTACGGCTGTTGAAATAAACAAACACTTCTACACTGGTTGAAATAATACAAAGTAAATCTAGCACTCAAATCACAATTGCCTCTTGCTGCAGTCAAATCAAAAAGAGCATTCGACCAAGACATTCACCACTGTCCTAATCTAGCTAAAACATAAACAAACAACATTTATACCAACAGTCTTTCTCACAACAACCAATCATTACACTAACTACCTCTTGCTCGCTGACACTCTCTCTCTCTCTCTCTCTCTCTCTCTCTCTCTCTCTCTCTCTCTCTCTCTCTCTCTCTCGTTCGTTTGTTCGATTTGGCAAACAAAAAATAAATAAAAATAAAACAAAATTAATCCTCCACACTGTTGGGTTCTTTCAGTTTTAATTTCAGTGTGGCAATGAGGAGTTGGTGATCACTACCAATATCTGCACCTCTACAGCTGTTTACATTTCTCATCAGAGTGCTCCTTCTTTTTCTTATTAATGGCTATGTGATCAATTTAATTTTTGTATTTGGCACATGGTGAAGTCCATGTATATTTGTGGATGTTCTTGTTTTTAAAAAGAGTACCTCCAATGACAAGATTGTTTGCTGAATAGAAACTTATGAAATATGCTCTGTTTTCATTTGCTACTCGACACCCATTACATTTTCTATCCCATGATTATTCCTTCTAACTTTAGTATTGAAGTGGCCAATCACAATTTTCATATTTCTCTCTGGGATCTCATTCATTTTTCCTTTCATCCGGGGAATTGTTTGTTGGTGCATAGCAAATTATAATACTCATATTGCACTGCTTTGATTTGAACTTTGCTTGGAACAATGTATTGTTTACAGCTCTCGACTTGGTTAATACCTTTTCTGCTCTTGGTGTCGTCATCATCCCTACCCATTCTCTTCCAACCCCATCTGATCTTCCTTAGTGTATGTGTGTGTGTGTGTGTGTATATATATATATATATATATATATATATATATATATATATATATATATATATATATATATATATATATATATTATATTTCCTTGGTCTAAAGTTTCGTTACCAATCCCCTTACAATGTCTTTCACTCAAGGCCCAAGATATCCTAACTATATATCCTAAATTCACTCCACTTGCTGTAAACTTCCCGATCTGATTCATGGTTCTAACATTCCAATTACCAATTTTCAATTTTTCTTTAGCATTTATAAACCAGGGGATTCTTAGCACCCCACTACGCCTGGGACTGGGTTCCATTCTGTCATCCTCTCTTTCCATGACTGACTAAATCCATAGAGGATTCCTTGACTTGATACATCACAGGATATCCAGTTCCTTGTGATATGCAGTGCCTAAGGCAAGTGACCCCTGCCGTTCCTTACTAAATCTAGTAAGATCAACCACCAGGTATCAGGAGTAAAAGCCGAAAAGACAGTTTGTCCATCGCCTGAAATTTAATCCATTGCCCTGCTGCTAGTAACTTTATCGATATTTAGGGGGCATCTCCTCCACACCCAAAGGTCTCATTACTCCGCCAAGTTTTTCACACCAAAACGAGTATAACCGGTGGCAAACATGGATTGCCAAGATATACCGCCTAGCTCGGTCCTAGAAATATAGTAAATTTTATTGAACGTTGGTAAGTGCTGTTTTTTACTAAATGTGTGGCCTACTGCGTAACTTGTTCCTGATGATTTGGTATGGTTATGGGAGTGTCCAAACCAGTAAATATTTTTTTTCCAAATAACATTTTAATTTAGTTATTGTGAGGCTGAAGTGTAAACACACTAGTTTTTTATTGTACAATATAAATTTGGTTATTAAAATGTTTTTTATTGTAAACCTATTTTTTCATTTAATTTTTCTTATTAAATATGTTTTAAGTAAGCTTTTTTCAATACACTTTCTCCCAGAGGGTGTTCCCAATCCAGCCATTCCAGCCTTCATTAAAATATCATTTTTTTCTCTCATCTTCTTAAGGCCTCCTTAAATTTTAATGAAATCTTACCTAAACCATGTAGCCAAGTTGCTGTTCTGAAGAACTGTGTATTCTAGAATAATTTGCCCAGTGATGCCCAGTTTTATTTGACTGCTTACCTTTCGTCCAGATCTCTGGGTATTCCACTGTATTCTTTTTGTGTCGTGAAACGGAGTGTGATCGGTATTCGGACATTAGGTAGTCTGCGTACTACGTCTGGTCACAGTCTGCAAACCACTACAACGCCCAACGTCCTTCCATCACTACAGAGCAATCACATCTAAACACGTTCCTGCTGTAGTCGATCGTACAAATAGCAACACAACACTCGCAATGCTATTGCTTAAGAATTGAATTATATCTGAACATACGCAGTCATTATATTATTATAGGCTACCACCAATCGACAAATTATTATTATTATTATTATTATTATTGTTACTTGCTAAGCTACAACCCTAGTTGGAAAAACAGGATGCTATAAGCCCGGGAGCCCCAACACGGAAAATAGTCCAGTTAGGAAAGGTAACAAGGAGAAATAAAATATTTTAAGAAACGTAACATTAAAATAAATATTTCTATATAAACCATAAAAAATCTAACAAAACAAGTGGAAGAGAAATTAAATAGTATAGTGTGCTTGGTGTACCTTCAAGCAAGAGAACTCTAACCCAAAGACAGTGGAAGACCATGGTACAGAGACTATGGGACTACCCAAGACTTAGAGAACAATGGTTTGATTTTGGAGAGTCCTTCTCCTAGAAGAGCTGCTTACCATAGCTAAAGAGTCTCTTCAACACTTACCAAGAGGAAAGTAGCCACTTTAAACTACAGTGCAGTAGTTAACCCCTTGGGTGAAGAAGAATTGTTTGGTAATCTAAGTGTTCTAAGGTGTATGAGGACAGAAGAGAATCAGTAATGAATAGATCAGACTATTCGGTGTATGTATAGATAAAAGGAAAGTGAACCGTAACCAGAGAGAGGATCAAATGAAGTACTGTCTGGCCAGTCAAAGGACCCTATAACTCTCGAGCAGTAATAATGGTAGTATTCGGCTTTACCCACATTGCACTGCAAACAATCAGTAGGTAATCTGTCTCTCAAAATTAATGCCAGAAGGCCCAGCCACTATTCCTGCCATAGCTACAGTATGTGGAAATTCCAGTTTTTCCTTCATTATGCTAAGTATTTAGTCAGTCCAAGATACCAGTGGACCCTGGATAGGTAACTTTGATATTCAGCTGGAATTTCTGTGTAAACTTGGTTTTTGACTGAAGTCATTCGTAATTGGTTATAAAATCCATTACGGCACTATCACGTCATAATGATGTCCCAGCTTTCAGCCAATAATCTGTAATTGGAATTGCTTGTGTTTGTGTAAGAAAATTAGATAAGGGCTCATTAAAAGTAGACATTACCATAGAGGAAACATCTCTCACGAATTAAGAAAAATTCGATGTAGAAACATCAGCCAAGGGATTCATCGTGTCAACTGACAAACGTGAGCACGTGCCTACACTTATATGACAGAGTGACGTGGTATGTCTCGCATTTCGGTGCTTTCATTCCTGGTGTCACGTCACGTCCTATTTGATTCCAGCTTAATGTCTTCAAAGCCAGTGGTAGTTAGGAAATTCATTTCATTTTCATCTTAAACTTATATATAGCTTGTATTCTCCTTTCATAAACAAAAATTTAAAATTTGGGTTTTTGGAATTTTTTTTTATAGTCTTACCGTTCACCTCATCTTTCCATGATAATCCATATCCGGTGCATTGAAAAGATACAAACACTTCATTATTGGCTTCATTATCATTCTCCAGAAAGCTATTTGACTTCCATATACTGGCGCCAGCAGCAGAATTATCATTGGTCAAATTTAATTTGTTCCTTATAACTTTCCTACTCACTACTTAGTCTTTTATTGACTACTACTTTTAGTCTTTGATTGACTACAACTTTTAGTCTTTGATTGACTACAGCTTTTAGTCTTTGGTTGACTAATACTTTTTGTCTTTTATTGAGTAAAACCTTTCATATCACCGACTTTAGTTTTCTCAAGGTTTTTCTTTTCTCCTCCTCGATGTAGAAAGATCACTTGCTTCATTGCTCGATAGAGCCAGATCCTCTTTAACGCCGCCCACGGAATCCTTGTTTGCCACAGCCTGGCAATACGTTAAACAAATCTCAAATATAGTGCAGAGAACAATGAATTAATTGTTTATAATCAACAGCAGAACAGCCATCAAATCAACAGAGCACAAAATTACACGTCTGCTGTATGCCAGAGCTCACCTCAACCACCAACCACTTCAGTTGTTTTACTACTATTGAACTATCTTTCAATCTCGACTATAGGCATTCAGTAGTTTCGATAATACTAGGAAAGGAACAGTTAATGGTGATCGTGTAGAGGCACTCTTCACTTTTGTCAAGATTTGAAACTGATGTTCGCCATAAGTCGAGAAGGATAATATTTTGAAATGCCACAATTTTGGTGTATTGGTCTTTCTTGCTAACTCCTGATTTCCGAGACGTTACGTTTACTTCTATTTGAAGAGTATTGGCACTTTAGTTTTTATTATCTTGATAGTAAATCATATGCATAAAACCACTTGGAGTTTTATTTCTTAATCTCGTTTTCTGTGGTGTCTTAGTCGAATAAAATTTACTGAAATATCTCGCTTAGTATTGGAGAATGATAAAGATAACACTAAAATCACAGTCTTTAGAATGGGGTAACGTCAGAGGTTTGCAGCATTCTTTTTGCTAAACACAATTTCCCATTATTCTAATGGCATCTGTCTCTTCAGCTCTTCGATAAAACAATGTGATATCAAATTTCTTTTTTTATTTTTTTTTGTCTGCATATTTAAAAAACTGTGGTATAACATCATAAACAAAAAATCACAAATTTTTAAGTAATTTGTAGTAACTCCTAAGAAGGTAGTTCTAGGTAAGTAACCGTATTGGAACAAACAATGATTTTGGTTCATGGTTCCTAGCATTCATGGGATGGAGACCCTGTACAATAGAGTAAATTGGCTCGGTAGGAGCGAACCTATTTTGAATCTTTTACAGACTGCAAGAAAATTTTTTAAATTTGCATAAAGATTAATCCATTGATGTTACTAATTGTTTAAACTAGCTCTTGATTTATGAGACATATTACGTTTACATTTATTTGAAGAGTATCAGTAGTTTCGTTTATTACTTTGTAAATCATGTGCATTGAACCACCCAGGGTTTCATTTTTAACCTATTCTCTATGGTGTCTTAGTAGAATTATATTTACTGAAAAATCTCTCCACATTAGCATTGGAGAATAGTAAAGATCATCATCATCATATCTTGTGCTAATGTAGAATTCAGAGGAGAGTGTTGTTGTTTGACTCTCTGAGGTCTTGATCTGAGCAATGAGGACCTAGTGGGCACCCTCGTAGGATGTTTCATTGTTCGTGTTTTTGCCCCACATGGGCATTCAGGGTTAATGGCTAATCCCCATTTGTGGCGGTAATCTCCAGTTTTTCCCACTTTTACCCGTGCTCTGATGAGGGTTACCCAGTCCTTCCTGGTGAAGATTTTCCACTGGAAATACCTTCGTTTGGGTTGGGCAGCGCCTTATTGCATGACCATCAGTCATTTTCCTGCCACTTCTCTTGCCCGTGAGCAACTGCCTGGTAAGCAGTGATTTGATGATGCAGTCTATGCTAGAAATACATAGTTTCAGTCACCTATAGAAAGAGTGATCAATGCCATCGTAAGGTTGATAGAGAGTACCTGTGATTCGCTTCTTGTTAAACACGTCATTAATGTATTGCGTCAGTTTAAGTACCTGAGACTGTAGCAGGATCAACCTAGTCTAAACCCAGCTTGGTCTGTCGACAGTTGGTTAGATATAAGGTTAGATCATTTGTTTGTGTAATTTGTAAAGGATACAAAGTAAGGATATTGGCCTATAGCTTTTGGGGGATGATGGGTCTTTCCCTGTTTTCAGCATGGCCACTGCGCTTGCCTCTCTCCAAATCTTTAGGATTTGTTATCTTGTTGCACGGGAATTGGATAGCAACAGTAGAAATTCTTTTTTTTTTTTTTTGTCTCTGAAATGTAAGATCATTTCTGTTGTTATGCCATCTATGCTGACTGCCTTCTCAGATTTGAGATATTTCATTACAGAATTTAGTTCTTCTAAGGTGAACATTTGGAAGTTTTCATTTCTGTCTTGCATGATACGGTCCATGTCGGTCTCATTTTATTTTAGGTAACACAGCTCTATATTTTGAGGGTTGCCGTTAAGCAGCAGTTGGAGTGCAGTCTGGAGAACAAGACGAGCTGGATATTCTTTTGGTGTATGCCATGTATTCAGGGCAGAACCAGATCCTTGTGTGTCTCCTGTAGACAGAGTATATTGGCTCTCAAGTTGGCAAGAACTTCAAATTTGGTTGCAAACATTCCCTCAGCATTTTAGCTCATGATTCTGAATTTGGTCATCATCTTTTTTCAGGGTTTGAGGGTTTATCCTTTTTCCACCCCTTTGTAATCTCTGCATTGTGCATGTTGTAACAATTGGTCTTCTTGTCTGATAACAGGGGCACCATGTGTTGGTTTGCTACTTGCCCCCACTCAAATCACAATGTTTATTCAAAGCTTTAGCAACAAATTTTAAGAATGGGCTAAAGTTGTGATTAGTTTGAATCTTCCTGTGTTTTTAACATTTGTTAAACGGGAAAACGTGTATGGTAGTGAGAGAAATACAGTAGGAGTTTAATGCCGTGATTGTCAGATCTTCATTAAAGGCATGTCCACTTGCATTTTCATGATATAATACATGCATCCGAAATTTCACTGGGCCCGTAGGTA
>NC_090743.1:14323946-14338946 GCF_036898095.1 Palaemon carinicauda
TATTGCCCATCGATGGGCTTGCTATATATTACAAGTTTTACAATCTGGTGAAGGGGTTTTGGGGCAACAACTCGATTGGAGATCCCTCGTAAGGTTCGGTTTCCATCTTTGTAGGCCGAAACAAATCTACTACGGTGGCAGGTATTGGTTTTTTCCTTCATTAGTTTTTGTTGCCGTGGGTTATTGAACTTCATTGAATTTCTTCCTTATCACGTCTTGTATCATGCTGTCGGGATATCCGTTATTTGTTAGTAGTTATCGAATTCGGTTTACTTCGGTGTCTACGTCTTTCCAAGTTTTTTTGTGTGTGAATGCTCTTTGGACGTAAGCACTTACTACTGACTTTTTGTATGCTTCGGGGCATTCACCTCTGACATTTAAGCATCTTCCTGCGTTGGTTGATTTAGTGTATACCGATGTCTTGAATTGGTCATCTTATTGTTTGACTAAGACGTCGAGGAAAGGCAGTGATCTTTCTTGTCTGTATTTGGTTGTGAAATTGAGTATGGAATTTCTCCTAATTTTGTCAGCTAACTCTTCTGTCTCTTTATTTTTTGTTTTGATGAATATGCCATCGATATGACGTCCATAGATTTTTGGTTTCTTGTGTTCTTTGAAAGCCTTTTCATCGACAGATGTCATATACATGTTGGCAATTGGTCCTAAGAGGAGATTCCATAGCTACACCATCTATTTATCGAAATAATTGTCTACGGTGAGAGAGGAATGGAGCTTCCATAGTGCTGAACTTCAACATTTCTCTTAGAATATCCTCGGATATGGCTAGTGGTTCCATGTTGAAACTATATACTCTGCCTAGTATTATTTTTGTTATTTCCTCGACAGGGACATTTGTGAAAAGGCTTTCCACATCGAGAGAGGCAATGTCTTCTTCAGGTCCTATTTCTTGTAATAGATCGAGGAACTCAACTGCTGATTTGAGTAGGCGCCAGGTATTATTATTATTATTATTATTATTATTGTTATTATTATTATTATTATTATCCTCAAGCAAGAGAACTCTAACCCCAAAACAGTGGAAGACCATGTTACAGAGGCTATGGTACTACCCAAGACTAGAGAACAATGGTTTGATTTTGAAGTGTCCTTCACCTAGAATAGCTGCTTACCATAGATAGTCTCTTTTACCCTTACCAAGATGAAAGTAGCCACTGAGCAATTACAGAGCAGTAGTTAACCCCTTGAGCAAAGAAGAATAGGTTGGTAATCGTAATGTTATCAGGTGTACGAGAACAGAGGAGAATATGTAAAGAATAAGCCAGACTATTCGGTGTATGTGTAGGCAGAGGGAAAAGGAACCATGACCAACGAAAGGGATCCAATATAGTACTGTCTGGCCAGTCAAAGGACCCAGTAACTCTCTAGCGGTAGTATCTCAACGAGTGGATGAGGAGGATATCCTGCTCCACTCATTCTGCTTTTTTATAAGCAAGTAGTGTTAACTTTTGTCTTATGAAAATCTGGATAATGAAAAGGAAACTCTACAATGGTATCATACAAAAGGTCGGTAATTAAAAAATAAAAAATCGTAATTATCACAGATATAAGGACAATGCATAGTTATTGACAATAATTACTACATTTTTATACGGATGCAAATATACATTTCTTTTTATATTTCTGACATTCGGTAAATCAAATAGGGGGTAAAGTTCCTAAAGTAACTAATGATTGTTCATTATGATCTTTTAACTTTTCATTTGCTCTAATGAACTCTTAAATGTAGTCCTAAGAACAAGCAAAAATTGCATTGCAACATATGGAAAAAATATATAGTGTTTACAGTTCCTCAGAGTCATACCGAGTAATAAGTTGGGTTACACTGAATAAGTATTTACATAGTTTACGTTCGTCATTATGGTTCATGCAATCTTCAAAGGAATTGAAGTTAATCCCTGCAAAATTTTCTCTTAACATGCGAGAGCAAAGGACAGTTTAAGATGACATTGATACTGCTGCCGAAACGAAATGAGTGAGAGACGGCAATGCGTAGATGCATGATGGGATACAGTGCAGTAGATGCTGACCAATAGGAGAGCACATTCTTATGGCAGTAACTAGCATCTGAGTAGGAAGATAACCAATGGTAGCACGCGAGGATGATGGCGAGTTTACGGGCTGGTGGCACGCGAATTTTGAAATTGATCTCGGAGACGGTCTGGCTCTCGTACCATACCTCTTTTTGTTGCGTGAAAATTTTTTCTCGATGAGTCGTAAAATTTTTCGCATGTGAAAATTTTGTAAGCAGATTCTCTTGTGTCGAGAGGTATGAATATACTGTGTAAAGCATTGCCATGATATCATGTTCGGACAGGCTGTGATTACACTGGTGCTTTCCTAGGATAGGGAAAACTGAATTCTCATACAAGAGATGAAAAGAATCTTCATTGTCTGGAAAGCTTGGGAAAACTTGAGGAAAATACTTTTTTTTATCGATGAAAATCATCATCCTCCTCTCCTACGCCTATTCACTCAAAGGGCCTCTGAAAACTCCTTCCGGAAGATACATGGAAAAGGATCTGAGTTTAGTCGAGTAATCTTTGTTCGCCATCGTCGGCAACATTCTCAATAATGCAGTCAAAGTGTAGAAGAAGCTTTCCATTCAAACCTTCTGGGAATACTCGAATTCTGATGTTCTTTGATGTAAAATGCGCTTCATGGATGATTCTGTCTTTGAAGCATCCATCCCCAAATCCTGCTCAGTCTAGTTGAAAAATATGTTTGCTCACTTTACGGTCAGGGAACATCATCGTGTGTGAATGAAGCAAGACTCAAAATTTTCACGCCAGTGTACAATCCCGCAAATCAAGGCAGTCCTTTGGGGATGCAGACATCCTCCCACTTTGCAAAGTTGTGTTGATGCTTGAATATGTTCGTAACAGTTACGTTGCATATTTCTGGAAACATGCACACACGAGGTATCCATTTAAAAGATGTTTGCCTGACAGATCATGGCTGGAAGGAAGGAAATGGGACATTGCAACCCATATGGTTTACTCGCAGCTAGATTCCAATTGGAATTTCTGAGACCTTGCAACATTAAGAGGTCAATGAGGGAGAAAAGGATAATGGTGACTGATGAATATTTTCATGTTGGGTCAGATAACGATGAAAGTGATCATAGCGAGACTAGTTTATATAAACTAATTTTATAAATTTGCCATTGATAAATGCATATATATATATAGAATTGACAGAAGCATTGGGCAATATGGTTGCTGAGGGAAGAACCCCTGGCAGTATAATAAAACCCTCAGCTAAACAGACCCTATTGCTAACACTGCCAGAGGGAGTCTCAAAACGACTTCCGGCAAAGGGTTACAATTATAATTGAAAAAAGAAAAAAAAAAAGATTATTCGAAATATCAGAAGCATTACAAAGTTTTAATAAATTCACGCTAAAAGTTCTGTAGGAATAGTCAGGTCTGTAAGTCAGATAACGTCTAATTTGATCTTATTTCTTTATTTATAGCATTTGAGCTGTCGAGGTCGGTGCTTCCACTAGCTGAAATAAAAGTTCCATTATATTATTATTATTATTACTAGCTAAGCTACAACACTAGTTGGGAAAGCAAGATGCTATAAGCCCAAGGGCTCCAACAGGGAAAAATACCGCAGTGAGGAAAGGAAATACGGAAATAAATAAACTATAGGAAGTAATGGAACAATTCAAATAAAATAGGGAAATAAATAAACTTATAGTATTATTATTACTAGCTAAGCTACAACCCTTGTTGGAAAAGCAGGATACTATAAGCCCAAGGGCTCTAAGAGGGAAAAATAGTGCAGTGAGGAAAGTTAATAAATAGATAAACTCTTGGAGAAGTACTGAACAATCAAAGCAAAATATATCAAGAACAGTAACAGCATTAAAACAGATCTTTCATTTATAAATATGCTAACTTCTGTCAGCATGTTCAACATCAAAACATTTGGTTTAATTTTGAACTTTGATGTTCTGTAGATTCAATGACTCGATAAGATCATTCCACAACTTGGTCAGATGGAATAATATAAATCTCTTCAATAAGGCGACGTTTGCTAGGATCAATGAAGGATTATCTAGATATTAGCTCAGTATAAATGTCCACGAAGTATGGACGAATATCGTCGTTATCGTCGGCGCCCACTCGTGTCCGAGTATTGTGTTCTGTCGTTAGCCATCAGCCTCCTATCTTTGGGGTGGGTGCTTATGTCTGATGTGGCTGTTAAGTCCTAGTCTGTGGTGGAAGAGTTGCGGACAGTGTTCACAAGGGAGGGTAGATGGTTGGGCGGGGCTGTTCTAATCGCTCTCTCCTTCTTCTCCTCCCAGCCTCCTCATTTTGTGTCCTCCTCTCCTCGAAGTCCACGGTGCCATGGTGTACTGTACTCCTCCAGGTTTTCCTGTCCCTGGCTGTTTCTTCCCATGAGGAAGTATCGGTGTCAGTTAGAGCCAGGGTGTGCTTTAGTTGATCTTTATAGCGCATTTTCGGAGCTCCTCGTGGTCTGGTGCCCTGGGTCAGTTCTCCGTAGAATTATCTTCTTTGGGAGCCTAGATGGATCCATCCTATGCACGTGTCCTATCCAGCGGAGGCGGTGGTGGATGATGGTGGCCTCCACGCTGGTCAGCGAGGCACGTTCTAAGACTTCAATGTTGGTGGTGTGGCTCTCCCAGGGGATTTTCAAGATCTGCCTCAGTTTCATTTGTTGGAAGCGTTCTAGGTTTTTAACATCGCTTCCATATAGCGTCTATGTTTCACATGCATACAGGAGCGTGGAGAGGTCTACTGCCCTGAACACCATTATTTTGGTGGTCATTTTCAGTGCGTAGTTGTTAAATACGTGGCAGTTGAGTCGGCCAAAGGCGGAGTGGGCTGCCCTGATCCTGTTCTCCACGTCCTTTTTGCTTGTGGGAGCTGATGTTAGGATGCTCCCTAGGTAGGAGAACTGGTCCACCTGTTCTAACGGTTGGTCATTCACTGTGGTATTGAAGTTCGGGAGCATCAGTCCTGGTGGATGTTGGACGAGGGTCTTGGTTTTGTCTGTGTTGACTTGCATCCCAAAACGTTCGTAGGCTGAGTTGTATGCATCAGCTAACGACTGCAGGTCCTCTGCCGTCTGACCTGGGGTGGCATTGTCGTCACCATACTGCAGTTCTTGCACTGCGCACAAGGTGGTCTTGGTTCTGGCGCGGAGTCTAGCGAGGTTGAAAACGCCTCCATCCATGCGGAAACGTAGGTCGACTAAGGGTGTGTCTGGGGGAATCTCGTTGAGCATTGCTGCGGTGTATAGCGAGAAACACGTTGGGGCCAGAACACAGCCCTGCTTCAGGCCGCCTTTGATGGGGAATGGGCCTGAAAGAGAGTTCTGGTGGCAGACTCTCCCAACCATTCCGTCATGGAGTGCACGCACCAGCTTGACAAAATCGGGTGGGCAGCCATATCTTTTGAGGACAGCTCAGGAATATGCATAGGGTACTTCCTGTTACACTGGCATTACAGAACGTCCGCTTGTAGTCGTATCTCCCCAAGTCTGGCGATGGTCCTTCTTGTGCCAGCCTCCTTATGGCATCAGCCCCTTTCCCGTGTCGAAGCCAGTTAATAGCTGACGATTGAACGACCATTTTGAGACAGTTTGGTGTAATCACGTGAACCGTTTGGGAGTATGGAAAAATGGCGTATTTAATCAAGAAATAAATAAAGATCAACCAACTCTTTGGAAGGACGTGCAAAAACAAGAATTAAGAGTACTGGTTAGGCAATAATCATCCGTCACTGCCAACTTGTTCTCTACCAGAGGAACATTATCGGGATTAGAAGTTTGGAAAACATTTCGAGAATCATGAACAAGGTGTCATCTGCAATAAAGAACTCTATCATTGAAGTATGCATATCAGTTATTAAGTTTATTTTCAAGGTCCAAAAGTTATATTCTGGTTTAAAGATGTGTACAAACAGAGAGGAAGCTTGATTAAAAGATAATACGTCCGTGATCAGAAGTTTTGAGGAAATTAGCTCCACCATATGAGAGATATAGGGAGTTGACATTTTAAAAGTAATTAGTTGGTAGGAATCTGGTTATCTAGAAAAGTACTCTTTTCCACTTTAACAGTAATTTCTGTAGTCGTTATTTGGACGTCCATTTACTTTAGAATAGTCATGACATAATATATTTGAAAGTAAACAGTTATGATTTCGTGTATCTTCCATTCTAATGTAAATTTAGCATATATGCGGGAGTCATTGTTTCTATTTTCATTTCTAAAATTAATGTACGGTGGACATAACTCCCAAGAGATCTCGAGTTGGAAAAGTTTTGTAAGAAAAAATTATCTGCCTCCTTGCACGCGTATGCTGTATGATGTTTACCACCGCGCCGCGTTCGACTGATATCCCGGCTCTGCGGGAAGAGTTTCAATGACAAGGTAAATATGACGTACTAAAAATGAAATAGACTGACTAACGAAGCAATGAGCTTAGTTTAATGTAGAATTAAACATGATAGTCTACCCTTGTGCTAATTTTGACTGAAATCGTGTCATGACTTTAGAATCACGATGGCAGAGAAATTGTGATAGGCGTACTAACAGACAGATAGGAGGACGGATCTCTCTCTCTCTCTCTCTCTCTCTCTCTCTCTCTCTCTCTCTCTCTCTCTCTCTCTCTCTCTCTCTCTCTCTCTCTCTCTCTCTTTTTTTTTTTTTTTTTTTTTTTTTTTTTTTTTTTTTTTTTTTTTTTTGAGGAATCGCGATGAGAAGGTGAGACCCACACGAATGAACTTCGGAGAAAAACTGAATTGCTCCAAACACCAACTTTTTAGATACGAACTAATAAAAGGAATAAAAAATACATTTACAAAATAGGTAGTGAGGCCTGATGTTAACAGAGAATAACTAAAGAGGAACTAGTTTGAATATAAGTTTGTTCCTCACTGAAGGCTAAGGGGGCACAAAGATTTTTAATTATTTTGCCATAAAAAGGTTAGATAACACAAGCCTTGTCCCCCGAATCTCGTGAGCATACTAAGCATTTACGTAAGTATAACGTTCTTGTGGTAGACCCATAATTGTCCCTCAATAAACTGCTTCCTATCATAAAAGGAATGCTGTGGACTCTACCCGGGTCAAGCCAAGGCCTTGGTAAAGCCCACCTACGTAGGAAACTAATCAGAAAAAAAGAGCACTTAAAATTCTATAATTTCTGATTTTTTAGAATATATTACTCCCATTATTTCTGAATAATACTTATACAAACAAACCTCAAAAAATCGGAAAGACGTTTAACTTTAAGACAAGCTGTGAAATAGAAAGAATATAGTGTCTTTCGAACATACTTGAAGAAAGGAAGGAGTGAGATGATGATATGAGCTTTTTGGATTAGGATAGATTAACCCTGGATTATACCAACGCGGAAACTTTCCCAATGGGTGGTATAGTTTTAAAGTGGATAGCAGGCCTGTTGTTGACCTCAGGGCTCTGTCTCATTAACTATTAAAATGGGCGTATCACGATTTCAGTCAAGGTCTTTATTATGGACATTGATGACACCTATTTGATTCACCGCTAGAGATCTTTCATTCCCTTTAGCGTATAATTAAGGAACGGTCTTGTCGGTGTTTGAAAGTTGTTGCTCTTAAACGGTAAAAGATTTTATTCTCTTTTTTTTCATGATTTATGGATTGCTGTTTGTATATATAATCGTTTAATTGTTCATTGGCATTACACTATATTGGCAAGGCTAGGATATACATCAATTCCAGTGGCTGTATAATTGGGCCCATTTAGTATATTTTTTTTTCACTTGGAAAGTCATTCATTCTTAACAATAGTAGATAAGAATAGATATCCACATGCCCCACCTCCATATTGTTACTAATATAACCAAAAGGAGCAGAAGAAATTTTTTGTTATAAATCGTAATTTGCACAACCTAACAATTCAAAAAGGTCTCAGTAACACACCATTCAAGGAGGTGTTCAGAAACAACCGGCAAAGAAGGCGCAATGAAACGAACCATTCAAAAATGTCCTTTGAAACAAACATTATGACACGCACGTAAAAAACTGTTAAGTATAGCTTTCATTGTCTTTCGAGTGTCCATGCGTAAATTTCAAACTACCTTTTTCGTGTGTCGCGTAGTTGTCATGACTGGCATTTCTGTGCAATGGAAATGACCTTTCGTAGCGCTTGAATAATCACACCCTTCTTTCATTAATACATGTAGTTTTGTAAAATGTAATGTACCAAGAATATTCCGTATAGGTAATTTTCGATGAAATAAATTTTCTTTGATTATTGAATGAGTGTGCTAAGTTTATAATGATTATGGTTCCTACTTTACCCTTCAAATTATGGCTGTCACAGCAAAGGCTTATTTTTCTACATGAAAAGTGAATAATCTCCACCAACATTTAGTCTTTTGATTTATGAGCATATTTCAAATGAAATTGGCCGAATTTCTTAAATCGGAACAAAAATTTCCTTTCTGAAACTGCCAGTAGTAACATAGAGAGAAAGAAAAACTAGAGATCTTCATTAGAAATAGAATGTTAAAAACCAAAATTTTAATAAGAAATACCTTCAAAAAAGAATTAAATAGAATATTTACGAGAGAGTACTTTTATGAAAATTACTTATATATGTAACATAATTATAAGTTAAAAACGATGTTACAATAAAATTTATTGCATATTATATATTTATTAATTGATTTAATTTGTATTAATTGATTTAATTTGTATTAATTGATTTAATTTGTATTGAGTTGATTTATAACTTTGTAAAGCAATGTTAAGTTCATATATGTCTTTTTGTAAAGAATGATTACGTATATAATGTAAATTGCTAAGATGTAATTTTATTTTTATAATAAAAGATAAAAAAGAAATAGAATGAAATATTGGTTCACGTGTCAGAACATTTCAAAATTAAGTTCATCATTTTAACTTATAAGAATAATACCAGATGCTGGATAGAGATATTTCTTTCATAGATGCAGTGTTGTTGTCATGATTAATAATTCAGGTTTGTCTTTTGTTAAGACTGCATTAAATATACTGTTCTGAGAACTGAATACAAGTATGTTCTAAATGGAGGTCTTTAGATATGACTATTTTGAGACCAGCTACTACTTAACGAGATTTAAAAAACAAAAAAAATTATGTAAATTTGTTTGATAAAAGAAGAAATTGAGATATACGTTATGAGAAAAGAAGAAATAGCTTTAGAAAGGGCACATTGAAGATGACCTTTGTGTAAACTCAGCTTGACTCATAGACATACCAGAATTTTTGGCTACATTGAAAACGCCTATAACTCATTCCGTGGTTCAAGAATTCGAGCGTCTATCAAGCTCGATAGTTAGCTCCCAGCAGTGTCGTTGTGTAGTCTCTCCGGCGGTGTTAACTTAGGATGAAGGCATAGGTTTCCCCTCCTATTTATTAACAGTCATTGCCTTACCCTCCCGGGTCCTAGCTTGGTGGATGCGGGGTATGAGCGTTGAGCATATGTATCCTAAATATGGTATCTATATTATTATTATTATTATTATTATTACTTGCTAAGCTACAACCCTAGTTGGAAAAGCGGGATGCTATAAGTCCAATTGCTCCAACAGGGAAAATAGCCCAGTGAGGAAAGAAAATAAGGAAATAAACTACAAGAGAAGTTTAAGAACAATAATATTAACATAACTCTTCATATATAAACTGTAAAAACCTCAAAATAACAAGAGGAAGAGAATAAAGATAGAGTAGTGTGCCCGCACCTTGAATGGACCACAAATGAGAGCTCCTGAAATACTCATAATAGAATCTGTAATGGCTGCTACTAAAAACGCATCGTTTAAAACTTGGTAACCCTTTTTTTAAGTGGACATTATCAGTACTTCATTTATTTTAGAATATTTTAATTAGTGTTTTCATCAGAAAAATGCCATTTTGTTACTGCATTTTAAGATTATTTTTGTGATTAGTTTTTACAAGAGTGAATGAGTTGTCCACTAGGATGGTCTTTTACTTGAAAGCATTATATTTTCCTTTTCCTGTCTGTTCATATTTTTAGAATCCACCGAGAGAAGAAAGGACGTGTTGGGCGGTAAATCGTCATTAATTAAGCAATTATTAGATGTTACAATCTGGAATTCTCAATAAATGCCAGTTATCCACTTTAAACTTTATCCTGTAAAGTTTACATGGACTGGATGTTGGACCCTTCCCGGCCAATGGTCTGGTAGAAGCTGGAAACTGGGATGTTCCTATTTAGGATCATTTTTACGAAGCATCTTGGGAGGGAATTACTGCAAAAATTTATCCCGAGATATAGAGAGAATCCAGATTTTAAGGGAGTATAGTTTATGGCTTATTTGAAACAAAAAAATATCTTAATTTATCATGTGTGTATATATACAGGGTTATATGCATATATGTGTGTGTGTGTGTGTATATATATATATATATATATATATATATATATATATATATATATATATATATATATATATATATATATATTATAACACACACGCATTTGTAGAAATAGCATCGTTAACCTATCTTACTCGATATTAATCATATTTTCGTTGATTAATTATACGACAATTTGTGTTGTCGAACGGCTACCTTCATAAGAGATAAATGATAGTTTTAGAATATAAAAATATACGCTACTCCCATATCTAAATACTCCCACTTTAGCTTGAAAATAGAATTCGTAACTCTTCCTCATTTGTTCTTTGTATAATATTTACATCGGATTTGGATATTCTTTCCTATTCAGTCCGATTGGTAACGTCTGGTGTTTGCCCCAGTCGGGGGTTTGATTCCTGTTCAGACTCGTTAGTGCCATCAGAGTCTGCAATCTTACCATTCTTGTGAGTCAAGGTTGGAGGGTATGGGGTAGCCTATAGATCTATCTGTTGAGTCATCAGCAGTCATTGCCTAGTATTCCTTGGTTCTAGCTTGGCTGGAGTGGGCGCTTGGGTACTGATTATATAATATAAGGTCAATCTCTAGGGCATTGTCCTGCTTGCTAGGGCAATATCACTGTCCCTTGCCTCTGCCATTCATGAGTGGCCTTTAAACCTTTAGAGGAATGGAATCTCGGTCTCATTACTTAGACCTGCCGCTTTGTCATTAACCCTGACGTTTATGGCGTTAGAGAATGAGCATTAGGACGAGTTATCGAGGGCACAGTTGTATTATTGACCTTGTGGTCGATCGTAATTACAATGACTGTAATTATGCAATTGCCACCAAAGAAATTGTTATGCACGCTATGATTTTATCTAAACCTTCAGGTTAACCTAATGTAGGATTTCCTTTTTCGAAAAGAATAGTCTTTTTTATATACCTGCGAGGTCGTTCAGCAAGCAGAATGATCGAATGATGTTAAATGAATTAAGAGAAATGTTTGGAAATCCCAAATTTATCAGATAGGGTGGTGGCACTTTCCGTTAAGCCCTTTCATCAGAATTTATGGACTTAGACCATGAGTAATGCGTCCATGATATTTGTGTCACAAGAAGTGATTTATAACAATTTTCTATTCCGAAAAATTTTATTGTTTCTTTCATAGCAATATTACATACAAGTAGGGTAGTGGATCCACTTTGGTGTTTTTCATTAAAAGTTCTTTCTATCCCGTACTGTGTTGATTAGCATACCTGCAATCACGACTAGTTTATAAGCTTGAATGGAAGACGATATTCGTTTTCTTTAGAGCCGATATTTCCTTAGTATACATCCGGATTACTGGCTTCATCCCACTTATCACAAGGACATGTTCCAGATGACTAGAAGCTTGCATCACTATAACAAGGTATTAAGCTACTTTCAGGTTGCACGTTAGAGGCGTGAACGTAAGCTGCCCTTGAATAGGAAGTATATTTTAAATCTTTACATGCGGAAACGACCCTTCAGTCAACGATCAGTAATTAATACTTTGCTACCGATCGTTCGTCACCTTTACTAAGTTTAGCCGTCTGAGTATATTTCAGACGCTAATCACCAGCACGCATTGGGTCTTGAATCCGGAAGCTGCGTGCCTCCCTGCGAACGGAAATCCTGTGCATAGAATAGGAAGTTAAACGATGCGCTTCGGTGCTACGCTTCAAAGGCACAATCGAGCTTGTTACCTTGGAAAAAGCAGTCATTCCTGACACCCTTTCTCCGATACTCCAGTCTGGGGAAAAAAAGAGAAAAAAATACTCCTTTTTTTTCTTTCACTTTTTACCTATAATAATGAAATTGGAGTCATTGTCAAGGAAAAGGTCAGATTAAGATATGTATTTAATGCAAGGTCGTGAAAGATATTTTGGACGATATTGTTGGCCTATTATTTATTTCGAAAACATTTCGCAGTTCACGAGGGAGTTTGAAGAGTAAGTTTGTCATTGTGGAAAAAAAATTTATTAGTACTTTTAGCTCTCTTAAAATGGTGTCTTCAGGAAGCGATTGAATTTGTTATTCGGTCTACAATACATAGATACAAAGAGGATAGTTCAGAAATATGATAGGATACATCTTGGAATATTTAGGATTCGAAGAATCATTTATAACAGCTCTCAACAACGAAACAATTCCTTTTCTAGCCAGCCAGACTAGGTACTTCCATAATTAGTTAATATTTAGGTGTACAACTGATCAAAATGTCATAAATTCTATTATAAGAAGATATACTCCTTTTGTCAATGGATTTGTACTGGAAAAAATAGTTAGGTTGCCGTCACGTTGGTATTTGTTTTATATGAAAATCGCAATATAAGAATAAAAAGTATGTTAGTGTTAGTTTTTCCTACTAATTAAAATGATTTTAATATTTGTATAAAAAAATAGCCGCTAACTTGCAAACCATGTTTCCATTGAATAGATTGGTATTATGTGAAAGAAGGGAGAACAGGCAGAATAAGAAAAGAAATCAATAACAGTATAGATGAAGAAATGAAAAATAATGCTAGTCAAACAAGTAGATTATAAAGATTGAAGATCCACTGAAGAATCGTGAATTCTATTCAATAATTACCACATGAAGAAAAAAAAATACTGGAATAATTCTGATATCTTTTTGTGGATTTTTCTCCGAACGAGATATTTTTTTTTATGTATAAATATACATTATAAACGTTGGGGTCTCGAGTTTAAATGTGGCTCTGTTACTATGGTTAGGCGACAATTTGTTTTTAGCTGACTTTGTTTAATCTATACGTACAAAATTTGATTTTATATTCTTTTTCCAGTATTATATTTAGGTTTTTTTTTTTAGGCGAGTTCCTAATGAATAAACTCATTTGGCATATGATAATAATAATGATAATGATAGTAAAGGAAAAATAATGCTAAATAACTTGTAGTGTATTTCATCTCTTTAGAGCTTTGGATATACACTAATCCCATTCTCTAGGATGGCGATGAACACATTTTTCATGATATTGCTCAAGACAGTAATAATGATAATTATGAAATTCTAAGTATTAAGGGAAGGAACTGTTGTGGAAATGAGTCGTATTTAAGATAGTGTATATTCTTGTACTTAGACACAATGCAAATGGGATTAAATAACAGACTACTGGTAATCTTCACCATTCTGAAATTTGAACTCGGAAGGCCTTTGTTGCACTTAAAGACCACACTTTTACAGTAAATTTTTTATGTCTACTTTCTCGATTACAAGAGAGTTTTCAAAGTGGGCAGTTTTTTTTAAATTACCGTCGGAAGATATTCAAAAGTTTTCTCCTACGATATCCAATACTATTATATGCAGAAACGAAAGAAAATGTGTTCTTTTCTCAGAAAAAGGGAAGAAGCTATAACTAAATAAAGAATTGTCCTGGTAATTCTGTAATAAGATTTCCATATTGTATGGTTTACCTCAACTAATAATTGACTTGAAATGGATAAGAGATGAAATGGTTATAGGTGTAATGTAAGGTCAGGAAGAAATGCTGTAGGTACAGCTAATGTTAATCTTCTTAGGCAACAAGCTTTTGTGTGGTTTTGTCTTTTGTATTATATTCTTTACATGGTGATATTTTTTATTTTGTTGGGGCAGCTGGTCATCTTCAGAATATTGAATAGGCCATATACTTTTGTCGATTTACGCCACTAGATGACAAGTTAATCAATAAATCAGAGATAAATCTCTAGTCGTGATTTAATGATAATTCATTAAACTACGTTGTTTCTGATAGTCTTTTTATAATTATTAAATAAATATACAAGACAGTACTTCAGAAATTAACACCCTTGAGACCACTCATAAATGATCCAAAGCGGAACTTTGATTACCTTTGTAAAATTTATATATTTTTTAGTAAGTGCAGGAAGTAGAAGAAGTGACTGAAAGGAACACACGCTAAGGTTAATTAGCTACAGGAATACGGAAAATGAACGAAGAAAGAACACAGGGAGAGACAAAATGGGAACGTGACAAGAAGTAGGAAGTTAATGTTTAGGCAATGTTACGTTTTGGTTCCCTATCATCATTTTAAAAGCTGGTTAATTTACTGTGAAATGGCCGCCAAACTGTTGGTGAATCATTACTATGATCAGAGTATATTCATTTTACATTATCCAGCATTGAATAGTTTGAGGTAATAAGGGGTGGCTCCAGAGAAAAACGACACAAGTCGCTGCCACATTAATCTTATAATCATGACTGAAAAACTCTCCTAGTAAAACGTATGCAACATTAGTCACATCATACATCACAGAAGGCTCGATCAGCTACATGTCGAGCTCCCTCCCCTTACAGATATCACATCATTCATCCATATCTGTACACGCTCTTGCACCTTGCCTATCAAGGCCCTTCCTTAACGATACTTGCCTTTTAACACAATATACTAAACCCTTTTTATGCCTTGTTCTCCTCCAATCTCTTAAAAATTGTGAATTATACATTTTTTTTTTGCTGATCTACTGCCGTCCATATTTCCACATCACCAAACAGCTTCAGAATATTCTGATAGACAGTTTCATCTTAACTGATTAAATTTTCACTCTGTC
>NC_090743.1:14346446-14353408 GCF_036898095.1 Palaemon carinicauda
TAAATCACGCATTTTGATATTTTTATGGAAACGGCGAGGAGCGTACCCTGAGTTAATTATCTAATTTTTTGGACTAGTGGCCAAAATTACAATTAAATACAAATGAAATTATGCGAGTAACTCGTCTTGTGAAAAGTTGTCCACCAATTTTGCTAAATTTACTGTTGAATTATTTGTATCCTCAGTTACGAGGACAGGCTTTATTTGAACGGTTAGCTTTGTTTATTCCTAAATCTTTTTCAATTTATATATTGTGGAAAAAGTTTTTTGCCAATTATAGTATGATGGGTCCAAGTACTGCCGATTTTGCTTGTCTGAATACTTGTTATATTGTTCTTAGATATTGGTATCTATCTAAAAATAGAGTATTTTGTTATTATTATTATTATTATATTAAGCCAAGTTGCAATCTTAGGAAAAACAGAATGCTACAAACCCTAGGTCCCTAATGGGAGGAACCCATTGTGCAAAAAGTAACTGAGAAGTAAAAAATAATTTATAAATAGACACAACTAGAATAAGATAAAATTATATGGAATATAAAGTGAAAATAAAAATATGCGAATAGGAGATAATCAACGAATCAAGACTGGAATTTGCACCAAGTTTGAACGTCGTACAATTCAACTTTATAAATTTGGAAGATAATATCTCAATTAGGTGACAGCAGGAATGAAGCCTTATTCAACAGTATCAAAGTGTGTAGTCCTGCTGTTGAAGAAAATATGTAACACTGGTTCTGAAATACTTAGCACTAGTTAGCTGTTTCGAGTTAGACCAATACCCTCTTGTCTTTACCTGGGTTTCAGTCAACCAATTGTGACTAATGTATGATCGTTATTGTAGGCCAACACTTCCATATGAATATTAGTTTTATTTGAAACCACCATATTAATAAAAGGTATTATTTTTTTATAGCCGCTTGTGCAGTATTCAATCCTCTCATAGCCTGACATTGGTATTGTAAATCATGTCATTGTAATATATATATATATATATATATATATATATATATATATATATATATATATATATATATATGTATGTATGTATGTGTGTATATATATATATATATATATATATATATATATATATATATATGTATGTATGTATGTGTATATATATATATATATATATATATATATATATATATATATATATATATATATGTATGTATATATATATATATATATATATATATATATATATATATATATGTATGTATATATATATATATATATATATATATATATATATATATATATATATATTAGTGTGAATGTATGTATGTATATGTATGTGTATATTATTATTATTACTTGCTAAGCAATAACCCTAATTGGAAAAGCAAGGCACTATAAGGCCAGGGTCCCAACAGGGAAAATAGCTCAGTGAAGAAAGGAAAAATATATTTTAAGAATAGCAACAACATTAAAATAAATATTTCCTATTTAAACTATAAAAACTTTCACAAAACAAGAGAAAGAGAAATTAGAATAGCGTGGCCGAGTGTACCATCAACCAAGAGAACTCTAACCAAAGACAGTGGCAGACCATGGTACAGAGGCTATGGCACAATCAAAGACCAGAGAAGAATGGTTTGATTTTGTAGTGTCCTTCTCCTGGAAGAGCTGCTTACCATAGCTAAAGAGTCTCTTCTACCCTTACTTAGAGGAAAGTAGCCACTGAACAATTACAGTGCAGTAGTTAACCCATTGGGTGAAGAAAAATTGTCTGGTAATTTAAATGTTGTCAGGTGTATGAGGAGAGAGGAGAATCTATAAAGAATATACCAGACTATTCGGTGTATGTGTAGGCAAAGGGAAAGTGAACCGTAACCAGCGATAAAGATCCAATGTAGTACTGTCTGGCCAGTCAAAGGACCCCATAACTCTCTAGTGGTAGTATCTCAAAAGAAAATTTGCTCAAATTATGTAATACTTTTAGTG
The DNA here is from genome assembly GCF_036898095.1 of Palaemon carinicauda. Taxonomy (NCBI): domain Eukaryota; kingdom Metazoa; phylum Arthropoda; class Malacostraca; order Decapoda; family Palaemonidae; genus Palaemon; species Palaemon carinicauda. Next base: position 14,348,396 of record NC_090743.1, read on the forward strand.
AATTTTGCCTTTTAATAGTGAATGCTCCATCATTATTCAATAGCATAAAGCATGATCATCAGGAAATTGTTGAAGTATTTTGTGCATGTTTTTGTATACTGCATAATTTCCATAATTTCTAAGGAAAAATAAATTTTCGGTTCGAAATGTTGTCCCTGTTCTTATATCTAATTTTACCAATTTTTACTTGCAGTTGTTTAGGTTAAAATGGTTTAGTGTACGCAATTTCAGTTTTCTTTATTATTTATAGAAAACTTTTATATTAGGATACACTCAAATATTCAGTAAATTTATTTTGCTCTGTTAGATTAAGAAGTTTCAATGCATTTATTTTCGGCTCCTTTAGATCTAGACAGCTTCCCAGTTTAATTCGTCATTCTATATATGTATTTAGCAAGAGATCTTTATTTGTGCTATGTATTTATTAAGTCATACTTATAGTGTTTATCAATTAAACTTTAAGTGTATAATCATCTGCTTCGAAGTAACTAACGTCTGGATTTTTGTTTTAAATACACTTGTAATTCATATATTTTGGGTTCATCTTTGCCTAGATCTATATTATTTTGATATAAGGGAGCGATTAAAGTCCGTTTTGAATTATAATAGTATTTTCACTTCTGCCTGTAAGAGAAGGTAAACATCGTCAGCAAATCAGTTGCATACATGCTAGTCAGTAACTACCTTAGTTAAGAGTGATCTCTTGGTGAAGGCTTTCCTATATAGATATGTACATTTTATATAACATATCGAATCAATGTAGTGTTAGCGTGCTTTTTTTTTTTTTATTAAATTTGAGCTTATTAACTCGGAAACACGCGGATGAATGTCTTTTAAAATTTGAGGGATTGGGATAGATAATAAAAAAATACACTATGAATTGAATGAATTGGTGTGGGTAGTTGTAATGAATATTTGTCATTGATTCAAATAAGATTTCTATTTGGGAGAAGGATTCTAGCTTATAGATATTCGATTACGTTAGATATATTGTATTGAACAAAAGTTCGGACGAACGAATTCACTATTGGATGTAAGGATAAGTAAAAAACACGGAAACAAGGAAGCTACCCGAAATTTAACCCATGTAGGTTGTGCTCCAACTTTTATACCTGTAAATTTGTTGTCTTTTAGGTTTTAGAGGCTGATAATGATGATGGGACAAGAAAAAGCGTGTGGGGTGGGTTGGGGAGGGGGTGTAAGATTAGTGATGATAGATGTGGATAGATTAAAAGTTATGAATAAACCATGTTCTGATGTTACAGGTAATAGTAAAGAAGGAAAGTTTAGAAAATTATTTTCTATACACCAATAGGAAGGTACATTATATTGATTGCTATTTCTTATGAACATAAGTGAATGGAATATCACAAAATGGATGAATGTTGGAAGAGGCTATTGTTGATGAAATTGTGAAATTGCTGCATAAATTGTCGCTGGAGGTCATAGTTACAAATTCCCTGTGAGGCGTTATTTCCAAGTTATTCTGAACAGTGTCCAATAGATTATAAACCAGATTTAAGATTATTAGGGGTTTGAGTGATACGACATTCGCTGTCATTATTGGAGATTTTGGAAAGATATTTTGTATAAAAAGTTAAAGCGCTTCTCAACACGTTTTATTCCCGTGGAGTAAATATAGAAATATGTTGGGTTCTTTGGGGTTTGGGTAATGAAAAAGTGGAAACTGCAGCTAAATCATCAGTCGATTTACCAACACAAGCTTTTAAACTACTTGTGTAAGATTATATAACCCACTTAAAGAATTTCATAGCTACAATATGACAAGTTCAGTGGAATAACAAATATGCTGATAATGAAAGCCAGATTATTTTTGTATGGGAATCTTCAGTACGAAAAGAAAGGAGGACTGAAATAATTTTATCAAGCTTGTGTATAGGTCAGTAAACTTGCAAATGGGTATTTGATGTGCTCGCCTCGAGAAACCGTTACCAGGTGCAATGACTGTGACTATTTTAACCATAAAACATATTTTTAACAGAGAGAGAGAGAGAGAGAGAGAGAGAGAGAGAGAGAGAGAGAGAGAGAGAGAGAGAGAGAGAGAGAGACTGACTGACTGATCGTACTGAGAATTTCTCTAATTTTAAGATTTTTACTTTTAGAAAACGGGGTTTATAGATGAAATTTAAGTTTCTATTTATCACAGATTTTTTTCCAGATTATTTATTCATTTATTAACTTTTATCCCTTATATTTACTAAATATTTTATTTTATGTATTGTTTAGCATTAATATAAAAAAATAATTCTTCCCAAATTAAATCAGGCCAGCTCTGTAAGAGTCGAGCTTGACCCATTGAGCCTATTAATCTCCTTTTAATTATAATAATAACACAGAAATCTGTGGATGTGTTAGATGACTTTTATGGTATTTTAATGAAGTAATTTTTGCAAATGATCCATGTAAAGGAGATGGTTCATGTCTAATTTTAGAAGAGGCAGTCAATTTCTCATTCTCTGCTAAAAAGCACAGCATTTATCAGTGTACTAGCATAGCTCACCCTTTTCATGCCCTTGGTATCCAGTCTTTGGCCAAAAATTTCCCAAAATTCTCATTGGGATTATCCTGTTTCTTGGATCGTTTCTCTAAATCTCGAGTGACCAAGTTTAGAATTGTAGTCTGATTTACTCGTGTTTTTGCAGCTCCGTCTAGGTGTAGGAGTATTGTTACATGAGAGTTCATCATCATCCTTTGGAGGCTGGACACCTATAAATGTAGATAGTTTGATTGAGTATCTTTATTTGACACTAGGTACTTAATGATAATTATATACATATCATTATATGTGTAAAACAAAAGCAAATAAACCTCAACGAAGTAATCAAAACCTTTGTCTCAGGAGACTAACCCAAAAGTCACTTGGACACCTCACTAGTTTTACCATAGTAGTCAAGATGGTTTTCTATGATATGACACTTGGATTTACCAAGTGAAAGTTGAAGAGCATAAAGAGCCATCCTATAAGGATTTGATGGCCCAGTTATCAGAGGTGCTGCACATCCTGACACACTCTTTTGCAAATCCAGACTTCCAGATTATTACCACAGAAACTCTTGAAATTGTAAATCCAAAAGAAAATCTTACCTAGAAGCAGACCATTGAATCTGGCCACAGTATCCAGTGTTCTCTAGTAGACGATAAAAATAGTGGGACGATTTCTCAATTGTGTGTCTGCTGCGCCTGCCCTCTTACCTGGTGTGTCACCTATGCCCTATTAGAGAGACATGCTGTGGCAGATACTGCGTATTTTTTTATGCAGCCATAAAATCGCCACTGTTCACTCTTCAACAATATGGCTACATTAAGTATTTGCCTCGGCATTATGATCACATTATTACAAGTATTAGTTTACAGGTTTTTACACCTCGCCAAAAGATGTCCCTTATGTGCAACCATTATCTCACCACTGTAAACACTGCAACAATGTGGCAGAAACGATGTTTTAATTTAATGCGGTAATTATGCTTCAGATGTTTTTTTAATGCAGCATCATAAGTTACCTCTATTTTTTTTTCACATTAAATTAGTCACATTTATCGCAGGGCTGTCCTTCATAGCTGATGGCATCATTGGGTGTTCCCAAGCAGGAAATGAAATATAAAATGCTTGCCCAACGAAATGACATGGTGAGACGAAGGCATGACTAAGTTAACCCACGTGACCAATGTCAGATGGCATAGGTAAACCTGCAAATTTTAATACAGTCTTCAAATTATCACTTTCACCTGGTAACACCATAGTCTCATTTATACTGACATGAAATTATCTACCTACCTACAGGGAAGGTGTCAAGCTACTTCTTTCCCAAAGATGTTTTCAACCCTATTCCTTTTACCTGGGAATGCTTTTTCTAAAATGCTAGAAAAACGCGAAGCTACCTATTTAATGATCCAGGCATTGGACTTGTCACCAGAGGTTGCCACTATTTATGATCAAATAGGCTTCTTTCTGCTTGCCTTGTCCCAACGTCCAGGAGACCTGATCAGATTAACCTTCCTTGAGCATTTGTTGTAAGTAACCTTCAGGTATTCTACTAGAGTACCAAAAATTGTTGATAATTATTTCACAGACCTTCTGCCAACTCGAGAGCACGTAAGACTAAATATTCATATGTGGGAACAAGAAAATCAAAGTGAAACCTAGTTTTTATTCCACTTTGTATAGTTAAATAGGTTTCTTCCTGTTTCCCTTGCTTCAACCTCCAGGATATACAATCACCCATACCTTATTTTAGCTGTTGTTGGATGTGTCCCTCTAGATATAAACTTGTAGAACCCCAAAAATTGCATCAGAGGGGCATATAAGTCTGAATCCCCGTGGTGGAAATAAGAAAACCAAATTGAAACTTATTACAATGATTTAGGTCTTAAACTTACAGGTTTTATGCCGCATTAGAAGTAACTTCTTAGGATTGTATACGTTTTCTAGTTGCTCTGTCTCATTCAATGTCAGTAGACACAATTAGATAAATCTGGCAATAGATGTTGGATGCATCCCTATAAAAGATATCATTGTTCAGCACTAAAATTAGTGGGGCATCTTTTCACAGATCCTTTGCCACACCAGAGGTAGGAACAAGAAAATCAAAGTAAAACTAGATTTGGTGATCTAAGCATTAAACTTGTGGGTGTTTCAGCTACGCTATAGGTTGCTACTTTTTATAAGATGGGCTTTTTCTTGCATCCCTTACTCCAACCTTCAGGAGAGGCAATGTGCAAAACCATCCTGCAGCAGTTGTTAAGGTGCGTCCCTCTGTACTATAGATATCCTCGTAGCACTCCAAAATTAGTTGAGCATCTTTTGACATATGTAAAGCGATCCAGAACATTGTTTTACATAGATATATTGCTGATTTTATACGTCATCGTGAATTATGAATAATATTGAATATATGTTCATCTGATTTGTATCCTGTTTTAGGATCTTTGCTAGTCTTTTCAAACCAATTATTATTAACAATAAAATAAACATTCAGTTTTGTAAATGAGTGAA
>NC_090743.1:14353908-14356408 GCF_036898095.1 Palaemon carinicauda
CAAAGTTAACCCACATGACCAATGTCAGAGGGCATAAGTAAACCTACAAATTTTAATACAGCCTTCAAATTATTACTTTTCACCTGGTAACACCATGGTCACATTTATACTGACATCACATTACAAGTTTTTACGCTGCGGAAGAGGCAGCCTCTTGTGCAACAGTTTAATCACCAGTTTTAACCGAACGCTATGGCTACATTTAACGTAATTTGAAAGCATCCCTATAGAACGTGGGTCATGTATCCGCATTACAAATATGCACTGCAAATGAATCTTCATCATGGAATATAACTTACTAGAGGTTAGATTTTTCTTTCTGCAAAGTGCGTATTCTAAATTTTTCCTATAGAAAGGTAGAAGGTTGACTAGGAAACCAGCCACCCGTTGAGATATTCCCACTAGAGAGGGAATGGGTCCTTAGACTGCCCAGACAGTACTACATTGGATCCCTATCTCTGGTTACGGCTTAATTTACCTTTGCCTACACACACCTAATAGTCCGGTCTATTTTTTACATATTCTCCCTTGTCCTCATACACATGACAAAAGGGAGAAAGGACTAAGAAGCCAAAATGTGCAAGTATAGAAAACTGGAAAGAGGTGGTAGGAAAGAGGAACTTTTACCCGGGAATTTTTTTTTCTCTATCTCTCTTTCTCTCTCCAAGAGATGTTTTTGACTTCTCATTTTACAAAGAATATTTCAGCTCTTACCTTTGTCCTAGGAATGTTAAAACGCAATCCCTCTGCATGGAAAATTGGCAGTACAACCTAGTTCCAGAGAATGTCTTAACTTGACCCCTGATTCAAGGGATGTTTCCAGTTCTACCTACCTACAGGGTAGGTGTCAAGCTAGTGTACGTAATTTCTAAAGATGTTTTCAACCCTATACTTTTACCTGGGAATGTTTTTTTTTTTTTTCTAAAATGTAAGAAAAACACCAAGCTACCTATTTAATGATCAAGGCATTGGACTTAGGTTGCCACTTATGATCAAATAGGTTTCTTCCTGCTTGCCTTGTCCTAACGTCCAGGAGACTCGATCAAATTACCCTCCTGGAGCATTTATTGTATATAACCTCCTCCAGATGTTCTCATAGAGCACCAAAAATTGTTGAGCATTATTTCGCAGACCTTCTGCCAACTCGGGAGCACGTAAGACAATCTTTACATGTGGGAAAAATTGTTAAATTGACTTCTGACTATGTAATAGCTTCCTGTGTGTGTATGGCAATATAATTTATTATTTATTATTATTATTAATCACCATCATCATCATCATCATCATCATGTAAAACATTTTTCTAAAAACACCTCATCTACTTTTTGTTTGCTCGTATTTTCTTACCGACGACTCCCACTTCTTTATCTCAATCCAGACTGTCATATCTGCTTGTTATTATGTCTACAAGTGAATCACTTTTCGTTACAAATAAAAATAATTTGTTTGCCATAACAAATGATTATAATTATATACATTGCAAACACTGCTTTTCTGTTCGCAATATATATAATTATAATTATTTGTTAACGTAAAGAAATTGATTTTTGCAGTTGATGATAGGTTAAAGATTGATACCCGAAAGCTTAATGGAAATGAAAAGTAAAAAAAAAAAAAAATTTGTGGATTGTATTGCTGAACTTCCTACAATTTCTAATTCTTCTTGTTGTTGTTCTTTTTCTTCTTGTTCTTGTTGTTTTTCGTGTTCTTATTTTTGTTATTATCATAAATGTAACTTTATATATATATATATATATATATATATATATATATATATGCATATATATATATATATATATATATATATATATATATATATATGTGTGTGTGTAAATATATATATATATATATATATATATATATATATATATATATATATATGTGTGTAAATATATATATATATATATATATATATATATATATATATATATATATATATATATATATATATATATATTAGAAACGAGATGAATTTGAGCTATATTTTGATGCCACTGTACGTGGAGACCTGTTATTCATATCTAGACCACATCATCCACTCTGCAGCTCCCTTGTCCGACGATTCTCTTCCAACCTTTTAATGATTGGTGAAGTGGTCTCATTTGATATCAGAGGACGTGCAACATCTTAAAAAAGTCACCTAACCCTGTTATAACCAATAGATTTTTAAAAATGGTAAGTTGGATTTGATTGATTTAAATATGGCCGAATTGAGGAGGCCGTGAACGCAAAAATAGCTCATCGGGACACGTTTATAATGAAGGACAAAAGGATCAAAAGTCAAATACAAACCCGTGATGGTTACGTCAGCGCACCTCACGCAGTGTACTGTACACTCAAAAATTTGCGTTAAAAAAAAAAATGGTAAATGCCTGGCAACATTTATTTCAGGAATTTTACCGTTTTAAAAACTGTTATATTGATGTAAAGGATTGATATTACGTTCACCAACCCGTAAAATTTAATAACAAATTATGGTAAGATTACAGTCGCCCGTATT
>NC_090743.1:14363908-14373908 GCF_036898095.1 Palaemon carinicauda
GCGGCTTTCTTTATCGTTAATTTATAACCGTGAGTTACTTGTACATATATTTATTTTGTCTATTGACTGGTGTTCTTTTTATTTTATTTCTTTATTTAGCGGGTGATAAGTTATTGTTATTCTTATTATGATTGGGTGAGAGTATTATTTTTCATTATTTTTCTTATTATGATTGGATGAGAGTATTATTATTCATGTGTGCAATAGTGGTTTTGTTATTAATATTGTTATAAAGAGCTTTAAAAAACAATTATTTTTTTTTTTAAGAGGTGAATAAATAAGATCCCTTTTATCGCGTTTTTATGATGCATAAGAAAAGTACGTAAAATTTTAAGAGCTCATGAAAAACATGATGAAGTGATGTTAAGTATCCTCATTATCGTTAATATTACATCTATGATATTACGTTGAATTGCTGAATTGTTTTTGGTATTTCTATTTGTTTGTGTCAAAAAATTATTAGAAATAGCCTTAATGTTTTGATGTAAATATTCTTAAATGAACTATGTATTTGGATAATTTAATGTTTATGATTAACCATTTTGTGTATTAGGAATGTCCGACAACGCACGCGAGTTTCTGAAGGTTCGGCGTGATGTCGAATAATTGATTGAATAATTAATTTAGGTAGGCAAGTGTCACAATTGAAAGTGAGACGCGAAGAAAAGTAATAAAAAAAATTTCTCTTATGACCGCTGATGGCTCAGAGATATTTATCAAAAGCGAAATGAGCATTAATTACATTGACACTTGTGTCATAGTTTGGTTCCCCAAATTAAGATCAGGAACTTTTTCTAATTGGTGAAGGCAGTAATAGAGTACAATTTTTAAAGTCACACACACGCGTCATTTTGTACGTTAATACTTTCTTGCTCCTCACATTTCCTAACCAACAGTCATAGAATTTTTAACCTCTCTCTCTCTCTCTCTCTCTCTCTCTCTCTCTCTCTCTCTCTCTCTCCAGCTTCTGGTCACCACAACACCAATTTTTCGTTCGTAATGTTCGTCCCACCATAGTTGACTCCTGCCATGAGCATTTTATAACTCAAGCTAGGGAAGGGAGTATTGCCGTTAATGAATCGGTGAACCGCCTTTGTAGACTCCTAGTTGCCTATGTTTCTGCTACTTAAAATACGATAGGCCTTGTGTACTTCGCTACTAGTAAGACTATATTATTTGATAGTAGTCTTGCAATATCCTTCCACAATTCTCGTGATAAAATAAATGCTCCACCGCGTCTGTGTTATTCATCATCCAGAAAATAGCCACGTTACCAAGATAAAATTGTCTTACATACTCGCTCTACATCTTGGGGTGACAGCATGCCCACTTATCACTCAACCTTCCCCATTTACCGAGTTATACATTTCGGATATCTAATATATCTTTTTACTCGTGTAGATTTTATTATCCAGGGCACCTCTCTTAACATAATATTTTTAATTTGGTACACTGTATCCCCCCAAGAGTTTCCTTTGTTCCTTTTTTTAGTTACCCTTAACTGTGTTTTCCTCATATTGGTTTTCAGTCCTCTCCTTTCCATGCAAGTTGTCCACCTATAATTATTTCAAACATCTCACCCTCGGATTCTGGTTTTAACACCAGGTCATCTGCATACAGCAGCTCCCCGGGGGCCGCTTAACTGCGTTCCTCTGTAATTCCTCCATTACTGAGATAAACGCAGATGGGTCATACATACATGAATACGAAATTCTTACATGTACTTAACGGTGAACTTCATTGCAATTTTTACCCAATATTTTCTCTTCTGAACGTTATGCCGTTATCCATTCTAATTTGGTCAACGAAGATGAACTCTATAAAACATGTGATCCAATATTCCTGAAATAATACAATGGTTTTGAAAAATGGCCATTAGTTAGTTCAGAAGTACGCAGCTTCCTTACCTATACAGACATTCATTGTGGCCATTTTGATTCATCATCAACTTTCTTTGTATATCAGTAATGGAAAATTATGCTGCAATTACTGAATAGTGGAACTTTGCAAATTATAAAAAATTCTAAGAAGAATTTAATATTTTTCCTTAAATTTGAATTTGATTTTAAGACGTATTGCCATTCTTATAATACTCGTGCCTTTTTGGCATTTAAATATAATTTTAATCTCCATTCACTTAATACTCGTGTCTCTTTTACAACTATTTTGAATAAATATGTTACAAGTAATTTCCTAAAAGGGGAAAGTAGGAAGCGCATCGTTATTACCATTCGGATGAGGTTTTACTTGACTCATATTTAAAATAAATGAAAGTGTGGTAAAATAGTATAGCTTTTTCATTTTTTTCTTAACCTGTCAAAGTTTATACCTTTCTAAGTTTATGCCTTATAATGCTCGCCTGTATATTGTGCAGTTTACAGTATATACCATGTCTAAAAACAATTGTCTGACGTACACTTGTCATATATATATATATATATATATATATATATATATATATATATATATATATATATATATATATATATATATATATATACATACATATATATATATATATATATATATATATATATACATACATATATATATATATATATATATATATATATATATATATATATATATATATATAAAATGTAAAACAACAAATGCAGCCGTTTCTAGTCCCCTGCAGACAGGGTTTAAACTTGAGCATGTGGCCATTAAAATATGGATGCTGCTGCTTTTTACCTTAAATTACCATAAAAATTTTCCAATTTCCTTAAATTTGAAGCTAGTAAAACCGGGATTACCTTAAAAATATCATTAACTTAAAAATTACCTTGAAATCATGCAAATTATTTCAAACTAAGGTATTTACCTTAAGATTTTAAACCCTGCCTGCAGGAAAAATACATCATACGTGTCAGTTCATGTCAGGGGTTTGGCCAGTTTTCATCACCACGCTGGTCACTGCGGATTGGTGATATTGGGAAATTTTTGTCTGATTGCTCACAAACAGTGTGTGTTTTATATATATATATATATATATATATATATATATATATATTATATATATATATATATATATATATATATATATATATGCGCCTATGTACATATGTGAATTTGATTAAGTCTGTTCATGACCATAGTAAGTGCAAAGTTAATGTTAGTGGAGTCCTATCAAATAAGTTTCCAGTGAACAGTGGAGTACTCCAAGTTAATTTGTTGTCACTTATGTTGTTTATCCTCCTCGTGGATTTTTAATGCATAGAACACTTGGCAATGGCGGATAAGGATTGGACTGGATTTGTAATAAAAAGATTATCTGACTTAGAGTATACTGTTGACGCTGTCCTTATTAGCGGTACACCACCGGATATGCAATGCTTTCTAACCTGAATGTAGTTGGGCTCAAGATGAATTAAAGGAAGTTAGATGATGATGAGAACGGAATATCCTATGGAAGATGAAATATCATTGGAAGGAGAAAGAATTAATGCTGTAGAATCATTTTAATATTTAGTAACTATGAACTCTAATATAGGGTCTTTAGAATTCGAGTTAATTGAAAGAATGAAAAAAAAAAATCAGACAATGGCTAGGTTATGTAAGATTTGGAAATCAAACCTCCTGAAATTACATATAAAAATCAGGCTATATATCAGTTTGGTGATCGGTGTTACTGTATAGAGTCGTGGTATGACAATGAAACTATACCCAACAAATTTTGTAGATTTGAGAACAAAGTCCTAGGAAGTATATTGGTAGTTAAATGGCAGGACAGGATTAGAAATAAAACCAAAAGAGAGATTACTAGAGTACCATATGTGGAGGAGATCATGGTGAGGGGTAGATATGGAGATGGTTTGGGCATGCTCTTCGCAACCCCCAAGCTTTTGACTGGGCTCGACAAGTCACTAGAAGAGTTGGAATACCCAGGCCTACATGGCTGAGGACTATGAAGCGTGAAGTATGAGTTGATGAATAGAGAATTATTATATTTAAAAGTTCAAGATAGAGACGACTGGCGAGATCTAACCAAGTACCTTGCGCGTCAATAGGCGTAGGAGGAGGAGGAGATGTGTGTGTATGTGTATATATATATATATATATATATATATATATATATATATATATATATATATATATGTGTGTGTGTGTGTGTGTATGTATGTATGTATGTATGTATTAGATCGCAATTTTGTAAACTGTTTCATAATATTCAAACTTATTTCTTGCATATATTGTATCAATTTTCTAGACAAAATATTTTTTTACTAAGAAAAATAATAATTACACCATAGGTGAAGCTGTTTATTTTTTAATGAAACTGCCGTATTTTTCTTATAAAATTATTTTATACCAAAGAAATTTTTTTTTTCCTGCTTTTCCTGCCCTGACTCTTAATTGATTTACCTGTCTTTCGTCTGATATAATTTTTTCCTAAATTGTTGCCCTTTGAACAATTTTCGACTCAAATTACATGCATCAAATAGTGTCATAACAGGAACTCATTTACATTTTTTTAATATCTCACTGTGAAATGAATGTACATGAAATGGAGCAATAGCATCAATACTGGAAATGAAAAGCAAGTCACTCTTCAGATATTTTTTAATAGTTTCGAGTGATTTCGTGTAAAAATGGAAAGCTAAAAATTGCAAGCCAGCACATCCGGTGTGGAATAGCGTTAATGGTTCTTGTATTGCAATTGTCGTATGTTCGTAGAATATGTGCCATATCTGAATACTGATATATTGCACCAAATGGTTTTTTTTTATTATGTGGCAATTCTGCAATTAGTAGTGGTTTGAATATTCTGAAAGTATAACTATTAGTGCCATCTTGAATGTTTGAAACTATATTTCAATAATTACTGTTGTGAATAACGAAAACGGGATTTCAGCAAATGCTGTATTGAATATTCCATTATAGCCAAATGCAAGTTTATTATGTATGAAATATCCTTATATATATATATATATATATATATATATATATATAAAGATATATATATATATAAATATACATATATTTATATATATATATATATATAAATATACATATATTTATATATATATATATATATATATATATATATATATATATTATATATATATATATTACTGTGTAAATATATATGAGAGAGAGAGAGAGAGAGAGAGAGAGAGAGAGAGAGAGAGAGAGAGAGAGAGAGAGAGATAAAGTTATTAAAATTAAAATGCCACTTTCTCTAAAAAGAAAATTATTTAAAGAGATTGTCCTACCAGTATTAACTTACACGTCAGAAACTTGCAGGCTTATTAAAGCATTAGAACATAAGCTAGTAACAAATCAAAGAGCTATGGAAAGAATAATGATGGGAATAACAATAAGTGACAAAAAAGGAGCAACATGGATACAAGAGCAAACTAAAGTAGAGGATATTTTAACATGCTAGAAAAAGAAATAGACATGGGCAGGACACATAATGAGAATGACAAACATTAGATGGACATTAAAAATAACGGAATGGGTCCGTAGATTGTTAAAGAAGTAGGGGAAGGGAGAAAAGACGATGGATTGACCAACTAATAAAGTTTGCTGGTGTGGACTGGCACACAAAGACCATAAACAGACACGAGTTGAAGGACACGTCTGAGGCCTTTGTTTTGCAGTTGATTAGTAATGGCTGATGATTATATGTATATATATATATATATATATATATATACTATATATATATATATATATATATATATATATATATATATATATGTGTGTGTGTGTGTAGACACACTATATTTATATATAATGTTCTTGTTTTTATGTATCTACCTGTCTATATATTATATATAATGTGTGTTTTTATGTATATGTAAGCCTATATGTATGTATGTATATATTATATATATAATATATATATATATATATATATATAGGCTATATATATATTGTTTATGTATTTATTTTCATGTAAGTAGTTAGGCGAGTATATTTTGCGGAATTGTGTACTTGAATATTAGCGTTCATGTTTAAACATGATATGGAAATGGAAATTTTAAAAATCGACCATATATAGTGTTAAAAGCATATAGCTCACTCGTACGAAAACCTGAACTCTGGAAAGTGATCTTATTAGTTGTAACAACTCTCTAACAACTATTCTATGTTAGGGCATGAAAGAAATCTTGGCAAACTCTCTATTGCTAGAGGGGAAGGTATAATAACGTTGATTTTTTTTTTTTGGAGGGTAGATGCTAGATTTATTCATTCATTTATTTTTTTGTGAACAAGATCCATGTGCTGATTTTCCCTTTATCTGAAGACACAATTATCTCGCTTGATGAGATGAGACAGTTTCGTCTATATTTATCGGGGTTTTAGTGGTCTGTTGCAAACGTCCTTGCCAGACGATCGCCGTACTGGGGTTCAAGTCCCGCTCAAGCTCGATAGTGTTTCAAGTGTCTGCAACCTCATCATCCTCTATCCTAGAAAAGGGTACCAAAAGAAGAATCTGACAACTACAGACCTGTGTGTCTAACTTCAGTGCCTTGAAATTTTTTTTAATCAATTATAGTAGATTTAATAGTAGAACATATAGAGAAAGACAATCATCTGATAGACAGCCAACATGCTTTTAGACAAAATAGATAATTTGTGACAAATCTTTTGGATATTTTCCTCAATATGTTTAGCATTTTTGACAAAAGCAGGGTGATAGACCTCATATACCTAGACTTTTAAAAGTCTTTTGATTAAGTCCCTTATAAAAATTAATGGTTAAATTGAGAGCACTAGTCATCATTAATGTGCCAGCTGAATGGTCGAAGATTTGCTGACAATCAGAAAACAGCGAGTTTTAATCAATGCAGAAGCCTCAGAGTGGGCCACTGTTACAAGCAGAGCACCTCAAGGATCCGCCTTCGGTCCATTACTATTTATGATTTACATTAACTTCATAGATTTAGGATTAGCTAGTAGAAAGGCCAAATATGCTGACAATACTAAACTGGGAATAGATTCTGCGAACAAAAGAGACGTAGAAGCCTTAAGAGAGGAACTAATCAAGTTAGGTGAATGGTCTGGAAAATAGCAAATGCCTTTCATCTCTGGGAAATGCAAAGTTATGCACATAGGTTATTAGGAAACTACAAAGAGATTACTCAGTGCTGGGTAATGAAATAGGAAGTGTGGACTAGGAGGACGGTCTCGGCCTTATTATTATAAAGATTTTAAGTTCACCAAATAGAGCATAAAAGTCGCAAAGAAAACAAAAACTAATAGATTACATAAAGAGACAAATCAGATACAGAATCAGACACACTATTACAGCTCAACACATCACTGGAAAGACCCCATCTAGAATACGGAGTCCAATTTTGCGCTCAAAATATTCAGAAGGATATAGATAGACTGGAAGAAATACATTATACAAGGTAGGACCACCAAACTAGTCACAACACCATGGCAATTTGGATATAGACGGAATATGGAACCTTTGAACTTAATTGATCTACCAACTCAACGACTAAGGGGACAGTTAAGAGGCATTCAAAGTCCTTAAAGGAATGACTGTAGATTTCATAAAACTATTCACGCTTAGCACAAATCAGTCCAGAGGTAACGTATGCAAACTGGAATTGAAAAGATACAACGCCACTCAATGTGGCAATTTCTTTACAAAAAAGATACCAAATACATGGAATAGACTTCCAGTGGATGTAGTAAACAGTAATTCGGTAAACGAGTTCAAGAATAAATTAGACAAGGTCATAGAAACTCAAAACGTTTAAACCAAATCGCTCTACCCAAGAGCAAATGGAGTCTCCCCTGATGGACTTAAGTCTTTGAGACATCCAATATTTTTTTAATTCCTTGTGAACTAAAGAAGGGGGATTTAGGGAAACCAATAGTTCCACCTGCTGAGTCATCAGAAGCCATTGCCTGACCCTTCTTGGTCCTAGTAAGGGTGGAGAGGGGGCTTGGTGCTGATCAGCCAGTCTCAAAATCATCGTTACTGTCCCTTGCCTCTGCCATTCACGAGCGACATTTAAACCTCTCTCGCCTAAATACAAGCCTCTCCCTCGTTTGATGAGATAAGACAATTCCCTCTATATCATACAGCCGGAAGATATAGATACCCTCTTTTCTTTAACGGAAAATACTTTACAGGCTTTGTTTTTGCCTGAACGCTAGATAAAAGTCATTGTGAGGCAAACTAACACACCTCCTACATCAAAAGACATTTTTTGTATCGCTCTATTTTGCCGTTTTTTGCATGAAAAGTGCATTTTGTATTTCCTCTGAAAGCATTTTAAAATTGTTTGTGTCAAATTTGATTCCTAGACAGAATGACCTTTTTCCCTTACAGTTTGTAGACTGAATATTAGATAGAGCTGAAGCATATGGGAAATACGAAGAATTACAAGAAAAATAAGTTCCGTTTTTCTGGCAAAAAGATACTCTTTGATGAACGGGGCTTTTTATGCAATTGTGAACATCCTGTACCTGGAGTGTATAATATGTCCCTTATATCCTTCTGAGAACAATAGGCAATCAAGTGGTTTCGTAGGTAACCGGATGCTTTCAGCGAACATCAAATGATGAAACATTTACATGAAATCGTCGTGTGTTTTTCCTTATGTTCGATTTTTTTTTATTTCAGTGTATTAAATATTAGCTTTTCCTTATTGTTGCAGTAATTCATTTGATTTATTTTTATATCATAAGCTCATTTTACAGTCTAGTCGAGGTTAGGACGTTCCCTTCAATGGCACTTAATTTTATGCAAGAGTCAGAATCTATTTTGGATCGTTGGGGTAAATAGCAAAGTGTCAGTCAATGTAACGGGTAAATTTGATGGTTGCAACCTAGAAGGGAAAAAATATCAAGAGAAAGTAAATTTACAACTTTACGAAAGAGAGAAACCCTGCATAAGCTGTTTGAAAAGTGCAAGACAGTTAGTTGAGAATTTAGTTATATCATAATATTGTATATTAATTTGAATATATGCGTTGGTTTGATCAATTTTTTTTTTTATCGAACTTAATGCACTGGAAAATCCTTCCCTCATCCCAGTTCACATTTATTTAAGGACATTCCAAAACCAAATAGTGGCTGCAAGCTAATGCACTTTTAACTTGTCTAAATGGCTATTTTCCATACATTATTTTAAAGATAGTATATGGGTTTTAGTTATTTGCATTTTTATATGTAGGTTTCTCTTTAAATTATCTGCTGAGTTTGTTATTATTTCAATATTGATTTATCTTTTCACTTCTGTCACCCTTACAAATTCTCCAAACTGCATGACCTTTAGTCAAATAATTCATTTGCTTTTTTATTGGTCTTTCCTCTTTTTTTGATAGGCTAACTGGTCCATTAAATCTAGATTTAACCGAGAAGTCAGCATCCGAATGCATGAACGAACCGGGATGCGTCAACCCACACTAACAAAGGAGTGACCATAACAACTAGGCGATTAAGGGAATAGAGGTTGAACTTTGAAGGGAGTCTCCCCTTTTATTTTTCCCATTAAACAGATGGGAAATTAAGAAAAAGAAAATGGGGCACGGAGATGAGAATGTCTGGATTTTCAACAACCTCGACCACCCTTCCCCTATTTTCATGGGCGTTGAAGGGCACGGAGCATTTAAGTCATTTGTGTGTGATGTTCAATTGTTTTCTTTCTTTTTTATTTCTTCACATTTTTGGGCTATTTTTGTATGGAAAGTAACTGTTTATGGGGAATTACGCTCTTATAAAAAAATGAAATATTTATATGGGTACAAGAGTTCAGTTAATCATACAACTATAATTAATATAACTCTGTAGATGGACAAGCATGTGTTAACAACTTTGAAAGTGTATTTAAAGAAAAATAAGAAAGATTGCATAACGAACTAATTGAACGACGGTGCTAGAGATTAATATCTAGATCAGGAATAAGGAAATTAATAGACCATATGTTCCTGTCCAACAAATTAAGATGAGAATCGACAACTGAAGACCAGACAGGAGAACAAAACTCGTAACAAGGTAGAATGAAAGAATGAAAAGATTTTCACAA
>NC_090743.1:14378908-14383908 GCF_036898095.1 Palaemon carinicauda
GTTTCTAAGTGTACTATACTTTTGTTTATATACTGTGTGTATATATATATATATATATATATATATATATATATATATATATATATATATATATATATAATGTTCATGTGTTGGTTTTTATATTCGTTGTGCATTCCAGTATGAATTTTACGTTTTGCAACCTTTTCAATAAATCTAAATCTTACATTCATCATACATAATTTTGTCATAGATTTAGTTCATGAATATGTTTTCTGTCAAGAATGATCGATGTTTTCATATTTATATAAAGATATTTATTTTACCACCGAGGGTATGATAGTGTCATTGAGGATGCAAAATGCAAGAGAAATGACAACCCAACCAATAATAAAAAGAGAACAAGTGTGAGACAGTTAGAAAGGAAAAAGAGAGAAAGTGAAATGTGGTAAGCGGATGAATGGAGGAGCCCCTGTCCAAAACTAAGGTTTCTCTGCTTTCGAAAATATAACTTTTGATGCAAATGCACGATTTGATTTTTTTTATTGATAATAAAACCTTTTGACTATGCTTGAAATTTGAATTTTAATGGGATGTGTTTATTCCGTAAACCGTAACTTTATATGTATGTTTTGTGAGAAATAGGTCGGTCATTTTATGCTTAGAACCTGATGATATTGCAGTGTTGTGACACCATTCTCTCTCTCTCTCTCTCTCTCTCTCTCTCTCTCTCTCTCTCTCTCTCTCTCTCTCTCTCTCTCTCTCTTTCTTTCTGTATATATATATATATATATATATATATATATATATATATATATATAATTACATATATATATAATTACATATATATAGCCTATAATGAAAACTAGAATATACTTCAATCCGCAATAATACAACAGATATATAAGCCACTTCTTTGCGCCAGTGCGTTACCTTCAATTCGAAAAGTTTTAAAGACCATAGACATGGTGAATTAAACTCATGTGTGGGATTTCTAACATTATAGTAAAAGTTATTTATTTATTTATTTATTTATTTTGTGTGTGTGTGTGTTTGGAGGTTTCTTTTAATTAATCGAAAGACACATTTCTCGAAAAGCTGACTAATATAAAGAAAACAGTTAATTCATTTTTTCTTTATGAAAATAATAGCAATAATTTGGTTAAACAAATAATACCAACAGCTAAGATTCATAAATTTATTTGTCTTTACAATTAAAAAGCAAAGCAAAAAAAAAAATAGAAAATGGAAAAAGTGTTACAATTCATAAATTTATTTGTCTTAATAATTAAAAAGCAAAGCAAAAAAAAAAAAATAGAAAATGGAAAAAGTGTTACAATTCATAAATTTATTTGTCTTAACAATTAAAAAGCAAAGCAAAAAAAAAAATAGAAAATGGAAAAAGTGTTACAATTCATAAATTTATTTGTCTTGATTAAAAAGCAAAGCAAAAAAAAAATAGAAAATGGAAAAAGTGTTACAATTCATAAACTTATTTGTCTTTACAATTAAAAAGCAAAGCAAAGAAAAACAAAAATAGAAAATGGAAAAAGTGTTACAATTCAGAAATTTATTTGTCTTGATTAAAAAGCAAAGCAAAAAAAAAATAGAAAATGGAAAAAGTGTTACAATTCATAAACTTATTTGTCTTTACAATTAAAAAGCAAAGCAAAGAAAAACAAAAATAGAAAATGGAAAAAGTGTTACAATTCAGAAATTTATTTGTCTTTACAATTAAAAAGCAAAGCAAAATAAAGATAGAAAATGGAAAAAGTGTTACAATTCATAAATTTATTTTTCTTTACAATTAAAAAGGAGAATGCGAAACTTTATTCCATACTTTATTAATATGAAATGTTGTGAGCAACATCTCTTAAATGTTCTTCAACATTTTCCGTGTCACCATAAAAAGATACAATATTCTGTAATCTTTGTGCACAATCACGGTATTTTTTTGCCTCCTACTTCATTCACACCTGCGACAAATTGCACGATTTGCGTCTCCTGTAACCTTTGTTCTCGCTTTAAGGCATCTATAAACTTCCAAATTGACGGATGACAAGCACTTACTTGATTTTGTAAACTGTTGTGCCATCCCTCAATAGCATTATTTGTTTTTGGCATTCCCTCGTTGACAAAGTCAAAACAGTTCCACATTTCGTGTTTGAATATAGGAGCACGTCTACGGTTACGCCTGTATTGTCGTCCAATCCAGGTATCTTCAAAGTAATCGACCACTCCTTGAAGTTCAGCTGGAAAAATACCGTCGTCTGTTAAAAATTCAAATGCTTTCACAACACTGTGCACCTGTATAAACGCCAACGCAGATAATAGACGCGCTTTAAGAGCAAATGCAGCATTAATGTCGTACATAGTCTTTAGTCCACCTCCTTGTATTTTTCTATAAAGGCTCTGAGAAAAATGAAAAAAGCACCCACGAATTTTAGATCTTGGAAATTCTTGCTCAATTGCCTTAACCATTGCCAGTTCATAATCGATCATTATAGTCAAAGGCTGGAATATAGGATTTTTTTCTTTTAAAGCCACAAGGAACTTCTTATAGGTTTCTCCAGTTTTGTTAAGTAACAATGCGTATACGAGAGGCATAATTATACCCGATTTCACACCGTGTATTGTATAGAGTTGACCAAAAATCGAGGGCACAGTTTTAAAGGTTCCGTCAACATAGCAGTGCTCCGATTGAACTAAGATGTCGAGATTCTTTTTTGTTGCAAAAATCAATATCCGAACATTTGTTGGACTGGAGTCATAGGTAAGAAATAAATCCCCTTTGTTTGTATGTAAACTCTTCAGGGATATCCAGATCGAGAGAACTGTTAGGCAAAGCTTGTCCAACATTTTTTCTTGCACGTGTATTTCGGATGGTTCTTTTCATACTTTCTACTGTAGGGAGCTTTACACCTGCAGCGCAACTTACATCTGCAGAGGAACATGATACAAAATAAATAAATAAATAAATAAACAAACAAAAGTTCATATAACGGTTTAGACAGTGTTTTAATGGTTAAGATAATGATACTTTGTTAATGTTTATTCGGCTTTTGAGAAATGGGTCTTTCGAGCAATTGATAGTTCGAGTAACAATTTTTCGAGCATTTAGTTTTCGAGCAATTTACCGGATAACTTTAATTCTGCTGTTAAAAGAATCTTTCCCTTTTTAATTGCTCTGTGCCGGCAGTACTTTCTTTATATTTCCTTGTTCATCAAACTGAATGTAATAAAAATCACATTTCAGGTGTGTGATATCTGAGGAATAATAATTTCATACATTTAGCAGTCAAAATATGAATGTGGTATTGAATAATCGCGTCATGTTGAGGGAAAAGCGCTATTGTGATATCGTCATCATCATCTCTTCATATGCCTTTTGACACAAAGGGCCGCAAAAGAGGATTCATTGGCTAAATTCATCAAAGGCTGGCCAGTTCTTTGTGATGCGCAGTGCCTAAAGGCAAGTGACCCCTGCCGGTCCATACGAATTCCAGTAAGATCAATAATACACACACATATATAGGTGTGTGTGTGTATATATATATATATATATATATATATATATATATATATATATATATATACTTTAGTATCTCACTGTTTATATTAATTGAATTAATTTATGTATTTTTCATTACGATTTGCTTGGTGTAGCAGAACTAACTCTATATTCTAATTCGTGAAGAAGGCTTTCTTTGTCACGTTATTTTGATTTTATTTTCTTTACTATACTCTAGTCTCTGACGAGAATTTCCCGTATCTTGATATCTATCTGACTTTTTGAAGTACAAGAAAAGAATCCTTCTAGTTTAAAAGAAATGAAACAAGGGCAATAATGCTCTCAATCTTTTGACTTTGACTTATTTAGACTCCAAGTGTTCTTGCTTGTTATTTAGATTTTATTGCTTGGACAACATGATGAAATATTTCCCCATCCTTTGGGGTTATTCAATATGAGGGTCAAGTAAATGATGAATGTTATCAACCTCTTGCTCGTATTAATCTCTTATTTGGATCCTCCTTCTCTGAACCCAGAGCAGTCTATCTGTGGTTACCTAAACATGTGTTTGTGTGCTATATATCTCATCTGCTCATGAATACATGAAGGGTATATTTAAGCACAGTGTATTTAGCGATATCTGCTGCATTGAATACCTGATCATACCGAATTTCAGTTGGTTTCTATTACTTGATACGGTGGATGTTATTCACCTTATGATGATATCGGAGTGTTGATCATTACCCAAGTGGATTAAGCATTTCTGATTCCATTTTATGGAGTTTGAAGGAGGAAAGTGGCTTGACATTAAACGAGAGCCATCGACACTGAGCCTATATTTTACGAAGCATTTAAATTGCTTTCACTTTATATTGGACTTTTTTTTTTATGATGAGAAATCGTCAAATCGCCGATATCCACTTTTCTTAACCATTTATTAGCACCAACACCGATAAAATATTTTTTTCATTGTTCATATGAATGGAGCATCTGGGGAAATATAGGTTACATAGTCATAGCCTAAAAAATATCGTAAATCTGTGAACTTAAGCATAAATTCATACGCGAACTCCACCAAAAATGACGAACCAGGTTTTTCATTACTCTTTCATCTAAGCAAGGCTGGTGTATGTCTTTTACGGTGTGCTTGCAGTAATTGAATTTTTGGGGAACGGCACTGATATATATATATATATATATATATATATATATATATATATATATATATATATATATAAAATGTATGTTTTTATGTATTCGTAAACACAATCAGACCAAAATGAAGAAACACTAAAGAAAGGAAGAAGCATCAAATTGATGAAAAGAAGACTTTGAACAAAGCAAACAGTTGTTTGCTTTGAAAGATGAAAAGGGAAATATTCACAATAGAGATGGAGTGATAAAAATTGCAGAGGATTTCTATACAAAACTATACAATAGTGATATAAGAAATTACTTCACCAATATAAATAATAAAATACCTGAGCCAGTACCAAACGTAACAATATGAGAAGTAAAGAATGCCTTAAAT
>NC_090743.1:14391408-14393908 GCF_036898095.1 Palaemon carinicauda
CCAATAAAAAGAAAATTGAGTATAGCTTAGAGATGACTGTGATTCAGACTGCGTGGTGCTTCATCGTTTATCTCCCATTGCAGGAGGGACGTTGCCATATCAACGTCCTCTTCAGCTAAGGGAAATGAAGGAGCGCGACCGGTTGATCTATCTATATCCAAATCAAAGACGAACATCCGAGATTAGTGGATGTCAGGATGTCACTGAGATTACCAAATAATTCTTCTTCACCCAAGGGGTTACTGTACTGTAATTTTTCAGTGGTCACTTCTCTTGCTAAGGGTAGAATAGATTCTTTAGCTATGGTAAGCAGCTCTTTTAGAAGGACACTCCAAAATCAAACCATTGTTCTCTAGACTTGGGTAGTGCCATAGCCTCTGTACCATGGTCTTCCACTGTCTTGGGTTAGAGTTCTCTTGCTTCAGGGTACACTCGGGCATACTATTCTATCTAATTTCTCTTCCTCTTGTTTTGTTAAAGTTTTGATAGTTTATATAGGAGATATTTATTTTAATGTTACTCTTCTTAAAATATTTTATTTTTTCCTTTTTTCTTTCCTCACTGGGCTATTTTCCCTGTTCGAGCCACTGGTCTTATGGCATCCTGCTTTTCCAACTAGGGTTGTAGCTTAGCAAGTAATAATAATAATAATAGTAATGATGATAATAATAATAATAACGAGATGATTGTAACGTCCATCTACTTTGCCACCGTTATCCTTACATTAAGGGGTCAATTGCCTGATGTTCCCTCTCCAATACTTCTATCAAAGGGAACCTCTTCTAATTCTCTTCTCTCATTATTTCGCCACCTATTTGTAACGTGGACAGAGTTAAATTGTCATGCTTTATTAGAAATGCATAATGGCACTAGGAAAGTTTGACGATTAACGTCATGGAACACGGCACATTGAAGAAATAAATACGTAATCAATTTGTTTTCAACTATTCTTTTGTATAGTAATAAAGGGAAAATCTCCCCTATATAATGAAGAGCAAGTTCCTGGACATATTTAATATATATATATATATATATATATATATATATATATATATATATATAATATATGTATATATATATGTATATATGTATATAATATATATATATACTAAAATAAAGTATATGTATATATATATATGTATATATATATTATATATGTATATATATATATATATATATATATATATATATGTATGTATTTATATATGTATATATGTGTATATATATACAATATATATATATATATATATACATATATATATATATATATATATATATATATATATATATATATATATATCGGTCACGCCCAGCTCTCCCTGTCACTCGGGTATGGTGAAGAGTGGTTGTGCATATCTAAATATTTAATCTATTATTGTTGACGGGTAGCTTATACTATTATAGTACAAAAAACGACTTTAGATCTGATAAAACTCTGACCTAGTTTTATATCCTTGTAAATTTTAAGCGGGGTTCACACGGGCGAGCAGCTCGTCGAGCCTGGTTGTCGCTCGACAACCCTGTGTTTGAATTGATGTTTGAGCGTGTAAACGGGCTAATTGGTTGTCGAACGCGCTCGTCGAGCGGCTCGATGAAAGTCAGGCTCATCTTGACTTTTGTGGGCGGAGCTACATTGTTTGACGAATGGTGTGAACGTGTGAACGGGTGTCGAGCATCGAACCTCAGTTGTTATTCAAACCTGCTAGAGGAAATATCATCAAAGAAATACATAATTGCTGCCATTAATGAAAGTAAGAATGAGAAGGAAGTCGTACTTGATTTCATACATGCATATCGAGCTCATCCAGCTTTATGGAAAGTTAAATCAAAAGACTATTCCAATAAAGTAGCCAGAAACAAAGGAATAGCGGACACTCAGTCTTTCATGTGGAGTTATGGCCTTCCTCATAGTAATGAAAGGGCTGACACGATTCGGTAGATCTTCATCCATACGCAAATAATTGCGCCAGTCATCAGGCTCTAATTTTAAAGCAACAAGCAAGTTGGTATATGAAAATTTCTCTCTTTTGATCTTTTTTTTTTTTTCCTTCTTAGTGCCACTGCTAAAGCAATGGCTATCAAATCGTCCTGGTCGAGAGACATGTTGACGTTGTTTTAGCACGAGGCGGAGGCACACTGAGGCTCGATGTACTGTCTGAAAGCTCTTCGAGCCGTTCTACAAGTAGGTTCGACAACCGGGCTCGACGAGCTGCTCGGCCGTGTAAACCCCGCTTTAGTTATAGTCATAACTAACAGGCTTTGATTCTCGTATCTGTTTCAGGACGATTGCAAGGGCGGTTAACTAACGCAGTTATGGCTGCTTCAAAACAGCTGAATAGCAGAACCGGCTCTGGGTTCTGAACTTAATTAACTGTTGAAGTGCCACAAAATGACATCTAAAGATACCATTGGCGCAGTTGCCATGGAATAGGAAATGTTGAAATCAAATAAGAAAATTATTATTTTGTTCATTATAAGTGAAGAAATCATAGAACGATTT
>NC_090743.1:14396408-14421408 GCF_036898095.1 Palaemon carinicauda
TTGCTAGTGCCTTTATCGTGTTAGCATCATCAATAAGTTTGCTAGTGCCTTTATCGTGTTAGCATCATAAATAAGTTTGCTAGTGCCTTTATCGTGTTAGCATCATCAATAAGTTTGCTAGTGCCTTTATCGTGTTAGCATCATAAATAAGTTTGCTAGTGCCTTTATCGTGTTAGCATCATAAATAAGTTTGCTAGTGCCTTTATCGTGTTAGCATCATAAATAAGTTTGCTAGTGCCTTTATCGTGTTAGCATCATAAATAAGTTTGCTAGTGCCTTTATCGTGTTAGCATCATAAATAAGTTTGCTAGTGCCTTTATCGTGTTAGCATCATCAATAAGTTTGCTAGTGCCTTTATAATTTTAGCAACATAAATAAATTTGCTAGTGCTTTTATCATTATAGCAACATAAATAAGTTTGTTAGTGCCTTTATCCTTTTACAACTTAAATAAGTTTGCTAGTGACTTTATCCTTTTAGCAACAAATAAATTTGTTAGTGTCTTTATCCTTTTAGCAACCTGAATAAGTTTGCTAGTGCCTTTATCATTTTAGCAAGCTAGGTAAGCTTGCTAGCACCTTTATCCTTTTAGCAACATCAATAAATTTGCTAGTGCCTTTATCCTTTTACAACATCGATAAGTTTGCTAGTGCCTTTATCCTTTTATAACATAAATAAGTTTGCTAGTGCCTTTATCATTTTAGCAACTTAGGTAAGCTTGCTAGTGTCTTTATCCTTTTACAACCTAAATAAGATTGCTAGTGACTTTATCCTTTTAGCAACAAATAAATTTGCTAGTGTCTTTATCCTTTTAGCAACCTGAATAAATTTGCTAGTGCCTTTATCATTTTAGCAACCTAGGTAAGCTTGCTAGCATCTTTATCCTTTTAGCAACATAAATAAATTTGCTAGTGCCTTTATCCTTTTACAACATAAATAAATTTGCTAGTGCCTTTATCCTTTTACAACATAAGTAAGTTTGCTAGTGACTTTATCCTTTTAGCAACCTAGATAAGTTTTCTAGTGTCTTTATCCTTTTAGCAACCTAAATAAGTTTGCTAGTGCCTTTATAATTTTAGCAACCTAGATAAGTTTGCTATCGCCTTTATCCTTTTAGCAACATAGATAAATTTGCTAGTGCCTTTATCATTATAGCAACATAAAGTTTGTTAGTGCCTTTATCCTTTTGCAACATAAGTAAGTTTGCTAGTGACTTTATCCTTTTAGCAACATAAATAAGTTTGCTAGTGCCTTTATCCTTTTACAACATGAATAAGTATGCCAGTGTTTTTATCCTTTTAGCAACCTAAATATGTTTGCTAGTGTCTTTATCATTTTAGCAACCTATATAAGTTTGCTAGTACTTTTATCCTTTTAGCAACCTAAATAAGTTTGCTAGTACTTTTATCCTTTTAGCAACCTAAATAAGTTTGCTAGTACTTTTATCCTTTTAGCAACCTAAATAAGTTAGCCAGTACCTTTATCGTTTTAGCAACATGAATAAGTTTTCTAGTGCCTTCATCCTTTAAGCAACATGAATAAGTTCGTCAGTGCCTTTAACCTTTTAGCAACAAATAAGTTTGCCAGTCCCTTTATCCTTTCAGCGACATAAATAAGTTTGTTATTGCCTTTAACCTTTTAGCAACAAATAAGTTTGCTAGTCCCTTTATCCTTTCAGCGACATAAATAAGTTTGCTAGTGCCTTTATCCACTTAGCAATATAAATAAGTTTGCTATTGTCTTTATCCTTTTAGTAACATGAATAAGTTTGCTATTGCCTTTATCCCTATAGCAACCTAAATAAGTTTGCTAGTACCTTTATCATTTTAGCAACATGAGTAAGTTTGTTAGTACTTTTATCCTTTTAGAAACCTAAATAAGTTTTCTAGTGCCTTTATCATTTTAGCAACATGAATAAGTTTGCTAGTACCTTTATCCTTTTAACTACCTAAATAGGTTTGCTAGTGCCTTCATCTTTGTAGCAACACGAATAAGTTTGTTAGTGCCTTTATCATTTCAGCAACATAAATAAGTTTGTTAGTGCCTTTATCATTTCAGCAACATGAATAAGGTTGCTAGTACCTTTATCCTTTTAGCCACCTAAATAAGTTTGCTAGTGCCTTTATCATTTCAGCAACACAAATAAGTTTGTTAGCGTGTTTATTCTTTTAGCAACATGAATTTAATTAATGTGGCCACTTATGAAAAGCACAAATGGGACTTCATTAAATGCATTTTCTAGTAATACATATTCTGCAAGCTTCGACTGAAAAGAAAAGAGCTTAGGAGTGAGATTTGTGTGCAGGAAAGAGATGCATAAAAAGTAAATACACTTAGTAAGGTCATAAACTGCCTTTTGAAAGCTTTATTCTTTTTGAATGCATTTATCCTACAAATATCCCTTTTGACGTTATCATCCTTTCAGACAAGCCACTTTAGAAGAAGCCCCTTTTGATGGAGGGGCTTCAGATTGCTCTTCAGTTTATCCGACAATTCACTCAAACAGAATTAAAAAGCTAATTTCCTTCGTATATCGTTTTCCATTATTGAAGACAGCGCGCAGTTATGCAAGCAGTCACGGTTTTCTCTTCCATTAGTTAAGAAGAAAAAAAAAAGCTTTTTGGATTATGATGTTGAGAATACAAGCGATGCAATACGAATTCACGCAAGGGGTTGGTGCCGTCAGTGCGCCTCTCGCAATGTGTTGTAGACATTAACTAACGGTATTTACAGTATCTCTTCGTCCTTTAGTTTCTCCGTTCTAGTTCATTTTTTTCTTTCACCTCTAACCTTTAAAGGTTGCTCATGAATGGCAGAAGCAAGGGACAGTGACAATGCCCTAGAGACTGACCATATACAGTATAAATATGATCAGCGCCCAAGCTCCCTCTCAACCCAAGAAAGGACCAGGAAGAGCCAGGCAATGTCTGCTGATGACTCTCCACAAACGGCTCATCTTCATCTCACAAGGATGGCGAGGTTGCAGACACTACAAGAAACTATCGAATTTGACCTGGTCTCGAACCCCAGTCCAGCAGATCACTAGACAGGGAAGTTTTCAATAGACCACCACAACTCATAACTTGATAGGAGCTACTTCCATTTGCACTCAAACGCGGAATGGTCTTCCAGGCCCTAGCGCTGGTTGTTTTTCATAATTCACATAAACCAATCCAATCTGATGCAACAGGAGTAACCAATGCACGTATCCCTATTACATACAAAACATGCATCATGTATTTACTGATCCGTCACGTACATCATGTTTGCAAGCCAATGCTAAATCTGTTTTCATGCATAGCAATGAGGGGGATTTCTCTTTCATTCTGCTCTCTTTAGTCTCTTTTATCTCTCCCGGTCTCGTTCTACGTTAGTCCAGATTGATGGGAGTTGATTATTTTTCCCAGGGAAAGGTTTATTTTTACAGTCTTTTATAATTCCGTCTACCCTATTTCCTTGTTTGTGTAAGGGGATAGTTTTCAGATATGTTTATGCAAATTTATTTGCTGCATCTTTTACTGTTTAGGGAACATACTTTGATAGTTTCTAAACTTAATAAGTATCGGAAATTATTGTTTTGACATATACAATATATCTATATGTGTCATTACGTTTGTAATGAATTGACAATATCTTCTCAACGTCCAAAAATCAAACATTTCTCCAGACAAACTGTCCTCCAGATGGTGTTCAGGATAACAGGAAAATTGGATTTACTTCTCTTCATTTGTTATTTTTTGGTGTTGACACGAGAGAGAGAGAGAGAGAGAGAGAGAGAGAGAGAGAGAGAGAGAGAGAGAGAGAGAGAGAGAGAGAGAGAGATGCATGTAAAACTCATGAATATACTATTTTCAGTTGAAAAAAAATATGAATCTTTAGCGGTTACTTCTTTGTGTGTTTATGTATATACGTGTATTTACTATGTGTATGTGCATGATTAGCATGAAGAGTAGCCTGCGAAGGTAGAAGATTGTAGTTATAAACAAGTTAAGATATACCAGAACAACTTGAAGCGGATAAAAGCAATTGAGTCATGAAATCTTTGCGTTGCGTTATGGCCCGAGAAATACCAACAAGGTTTACTAGGTCACGATTATGCTCAAGATACAAGGTTGAACGTGCAGTTTTTGCTGCGTCACATACAGTAGGCCGTTGACTTCCCTTCCTGTTCTTTTTCCCTTCGGTGTATGCCTGAACTGTCCCCTGTGGATCAATTGTTTGTTAATGGTAGAAATTATGATCTATTGCCCAAATAGTCATTTGACAAGAAGCATGGAAGAATATTTCACTTTTTCAGACATTCTTTGTGAATACGCAAATCGTTAATCATCATCATCTTCTTCTTCTTCTTCTTCTTCTTCTTCTTCTTCTTCTTCTTCTTCTTCTTCTTCCTTTCTTTCTTTCTTTCTTTCTTTCTTTCTTTCTTTTTTTTTGGGGGGGGGGCTGCAGAACTTGAATTCCTTATATTCCTTAGTTTTTCTAGGGCCTGACCTAGTAAAAGGAACTAGGTTAGCCGTGTCGATGATCTTTGATCCTAAAGGTGATAAATGTCGTATGATTAATGCAGACCTAACTTTGTAAAGGAAAGGCAAAAGAATAAAAGGGGATTGAAGGGTCTATCCATAAGCAATGGACTTTGGTTCTGAGCGGATGGAAATTTGTGTGTGAAATCACCAAAACAGGGAGAAACCTTCAAGATCCTAGCAGGAAAGGAATCGAGAGTGTCAATAGGTCCTTAAATATTTGGAACCGAGTCTGGTTTAGGCTCGCAGTGGAAATGGTAATTGGACAACCATGGAAATATTGAAGGAAATTACATATATCCTTTACAGTTCTAAGCAGAAATACTTGTGGTTACTTCTTCGAGATCATAGATGGTAATATAGGATTGCTTTACTTCATGATGATTCTTAAAGCAAGCCTTGACATAAAAGTCATGGACAAGATCAATTATTTTATGCTCGCTAATCGTTGTATTTTTTTGTATAATCAACTAATCATGTTTTTGAATGACTGTTAAATTTAACTTATCAGACAAGTTCAATCTTAAACCCATGAATTTCGAGTTAATATTCATATCACAAGCATCAAAATAGTTCAGTAATTGTTCAATTAATTAATTAGTCTTCAGTCATTCATTGCGACATCTGGAGACTGTTTAATGAAGTCTTGTGGTCTTGATAGGTTTTTATCCTTGTTGTCGATATTGAATTTATGATCTCTGATGAATGTGAAGTGTAAAAGTTTAGGAAAGATATGAGTAAAATAAGGATTTTTTCTGTTTTATTCAGCTGTCAATTGGCATCAATGACCTTACAGTAGATGTCAGGATGCCAGAAAACTTTAAATCAACCAATCAATCAATCAGCTATTAACGCCAATATGTCGCACATTGTCTAAGCAAATAATAGATTTAGAAAAAAGGAAACGAGGGACCACTTATTTTTTTGAAATATATAAGCTTATCCCTCTTATATATAAATAGTCTGTAAAAGTTCCATTTTGGTAAATTTTTTTTATACATTGTTATATATTCATATTCTTTATAAATAGAATTACCATAATTAGAATTTAATATATAATATATATATATATATATATATATATATATATATATAATATAGATTGATGGATTGATAGATAGATAAATAGATAGTGCTAATTTTATTATTAAGAAACTCCTATACACTGTAGATTACACATTTTAATTAGAATGAAAAAGTTGTATGTCACATTTTGTTTTATTAGAAACCATGAGAAAAAAATTGTGTTGTCGTACCATTGACACCAGTTGCTATTGCGTGAATAAGTCCTAGCAATTCGCGAGAGATTTCGTTTTCTTTGGACCAGTTTTAATGTTATTTTTATTATGAAATTTAAGATAGGATTTTATAAATAATTTCATTATTCCTTTTTCATGATAATGTTGAAGTTCCACTTCAAAATTTGCGTTTTCCTGCTATCTGTCAGTTATAAATTATAACTGCTTTTTTAATATATGTTTAATTTTGTTCTCAGAAGGGAGTAATGAACTATCTACCTCTTGGAATGATTAAATGGGAAGTATATATATAACCTGAATTAGTAATAACAAAACTTTAAAAAATTATCTTTAATCATATATATGGCATTATTTCTTAAAATCAAATCTTGTTCTAGAGATAATCATTGATCAGATTGTACTTCTTAATTAACATGACATTGGTTGTCTCCCGTTTTCTCAAATATGTTAAAGAATCTTCAGTCACTTGGAATATCCTTTTTGAGGGGAAATTCTCCCACAATGTCGAATAATCATAACATCATGATGACGTAAATTTTGCAGTCCTTCTTTGGTATTAGATTGAACATGCACACACATATATATATATATATATATATATATATATATATATATTTATATATATATGCACACATCGTACATACATGCATAGTCTTAGATTAGCATTTTCAAATTAATCTGATAAAAGGCTTTACGATGCATGAACTTGTGGTAGAGAAAAGAAGCCTGATAAATTGTTAACAAGGTAATTTGCATTATTTCACGTGTCCTTATCTGGTATATAGAGTCTGCATACCAACAGAACGCAATCTATTCTGGCATGTGGTTGAACAGTTGAATAAATGCAGTCACTCAACCTTCAGTATCTTTTTGGGTGACCGCCAAGAAATGTCAGACGTTGTCGGCATATGAGCCACGAGACACACACACACACACACACACACACAGCAAAATCTATAGCACAAGTCTGTGTTTTTTCTTGGAAAAACATTTCGTCATGCTGTCGGGGTTAGAAGCAAAAATCTAATCTCGTGTATTTTCCTTTTTTCTTTAGAATTAACCGAATCGCTTTGATGTAAGCAATAATCCAATCTCGTGTATTTTCCTTTTTTCTTCAGAATTAACCGAATCGCTTTGATGTTCAAATTTTTTATCGTTTTCATCAAGTTTTCTCTCTTGTTTCGTTCGCTTCTCGCCTTCGTTTTTCTTTGAAAGTCGATGTGTAGGTTATTTATGTCAGTTATCACAAAATACTTGTTATTCTGAAACATAGATAAATCTATCCATGTCAACAACCTTCTCTCTCTCTCCCTCTCTCTCTCTCTCTCTCTCTCTCTCTCTCTCTCTCTCTCTCTCTCTGCAAGTACCTTTAGAATTGGTGATTAGCGTTCACTTCAACCTCCCTGATTAAAGGTATTCATGTGAAAGTGTCACATTACACACTATTTAAGATCAAGGTTAATCTGCACACTAGACACTAATCTTTTGTTTATCAGCCGAAGCAGCAACCTGTGCTGCTAATTATTCGCATTTTCCCCCAGTCTATTCAACTTCAGTCTAAAAGCAGATTCGCTAAAGTATCTTAGTCCTGTGTCAGCGACGCGTCAGTTAGTAAAGATCAATATTTGAAATTAAGTAACGAGACTCGGAAAGTGGATGAATTAACTTAATTGTTGTCATTCATCTCTTTATGATCATTATTCAATTAAGCCCAGTAATTCGAGATTCTCGAAAGCATACGAACTGTTGGAATACTTTGCTTTCGTAAGAGGGAAGTTAGACAGCGACTCCAAATCTCATCGTTCATTTTCCGTGTTTATAGCTCGCTTCTGCTCGCCTTTGGAGAGAGATGTCATTTATCTCGGGAATCTTTGTTTAGTCGAGAATGATCAGACGATAATTTTCTTGCCATTTTAACCGACTGGAGAAGGAGGAGACAAAGCCTCTCGTTGGGGACACGATCGAACGCTTTTGGTTCGTACGTTCCAAACCTTTTCAGTTTGTTTGATGCTTTATGGTAATTGCGTCAAAGGATTCTTTTTTAGATAAAGAATTTTACGAATTGCAACGTATTTAATGGATGCTCAAGCCACACTTTAAGGCTGAGAAGTCAATGACCGTCACTAATTTGGTCCGAATATTTTCGGCTTGTTAGCCTTCAGCTAAATTAATTAACTCTGGAAAGTCATTAACTTTGGGCTTCCTGACTTACGTTATAAGCAATGTCGCACGCACCAGACTCTCAAGGTTTGTTGCAGGTATTGGTAACTTGTTCGCCTCTTGGCGTTGCTGTAGTTGTTTAGCGTTTATTGATGATCACGCATCAGGATAATTCCAAAACTTGGAATATGAAGGGTTCCGGATAAACGCATATTTGATTAAATTCTTAGGTAGATTTCTGATTTGTAGCTGTTAAGCAGTCTCGCCCCAGATTTGTTCTTTTGGTACTAGGAATCACCTCATTACTCCATTTATTATTTGTATTTTTTGGTTTTCTGGATGACTTACAATGGTATATATTTCGTACCTGCTTCTGTTTCCTTGTACCCTTTGATCTAATTTTAAAAGGAATAGTTATATATATCTGATTGGTATATCACAGACTTTAACCAGTTTGCTCCGTATTTTCCTTCTATTCTGGGCTAGATAAAGATATTAGTTGCCTAT
Source organism: Palaemon carinicauda (assembly GCF_036898095.1). Classification (NCBI taxonomy): domain Eukaryota; kingdom Metazoa; phylum Arthropoda; class Malacostraca; order Decapoda; family Palaemonidae; genus Palaemon; species Palaemon carinicauda. The sequence continues at coordinate 14,404,857 of NC_090743.1, forward strand.
GAATAATAAGTGTGAATTTTCAAATATTGCGAAAGGCAAAATTTGATAACACTCTCTTCAAACTTTTGTTAGGGGTAAATAATAGTATGGACTCCATTGTAAAAGTTTATGCAGTTTATATAGGAGATATTTATTTTAATGTTGTTACTCTTCTTGAAATATTTTATTTTTCCTTGTTTCATTTCCTCACTGGGCTATTTTCCCTGTTGGTTCCCCTGGGCTTATAGCATCCTGCGTTTCCAACTTGGGTGTTAGCTTAGCAAGTAATAATAATGATAATGATAATAATAATAATAATAATAATAATAATAAATAAAAGCGCTTTCTTTCCCTCTTTCTCAAAAGAAATTGTGTCAAAATTACAAATTGGAACCAACAAAGTGGTTAAATTGCTTGTAACTTTTGTTGTAATGGATAGATTTTATCTTTTGTAAATGATTTTGATTGAATTTAATGAAGCTGGCAGCTTCAAGTCAAGGCCTGGAGGTAGAAAGGTAAGGTTTGACGACCGATTCCTTGATTTATTTTCTTCGAAGTCTGAAATCTCGAAAACATTTTATTAACGTGACCAGAGAATCTATCAATCAGAGGTGATATCCGTAGAGTAAATGTGAAACGTTACGGGCTTTCATTTGTTAGGTGACTAAGCGAAAGAAAGGACGAACCTCGATTTTCATTCACTGCAATTTTAAAGTGTAGAGAACTTGAGATGGAGAGAACCCAATGAAGTTTATTCATCGAAAGTGATGTACCCATTCAATTAGCTATTTCTTGTATGAAATATTTTTGGACTTTATGCAGATCCCAAAGGGAACTTATGTGACATATTTTTTTAGTTATATTAATCTATCAATTCAGATTCATGTGGAAATAATTTGTTATGTCACTAAGCTGAAGGAATGATGATAAAAACGAAAGTTCGACCTTGCGCTTTACTACTGTATTTTCATACATGTGTACTTATATATATATATATATATATATATATATATATATATATATATATATATATATAATATATATATATATGTGTGTGTGTGTATATGTATATATATAGTGTAAATATTTTATATATTTATATATATGTTTATATATATATATATATTTATATATATATATATTTATATATATATAATTATTTATATATATATACATATATATATATATTTATAATATATATGTTTATGTATATCTATATATATATTTTTATATATATATTTTTATATATATATATATATATATATATATATACGTATATATATATACATATATATGTATATATATTTTTATATATACATATATATATATATATATATATATATATATATATATATTTATATACATATATATTTATATATATGTATATATATATATATATATATATATATATATATATTTATATACATATATATTTATATATATGTATATATATTTTCATATATACATATATATATGTAAATTTATACATATGTGTGTGTGTATATATATATATATATATATATATATATATATATATATATATATTATATATATATATATATATATATATATATATATATATATATATATATATATATATATATATATGTAGTGCGTGTGTGGTTTGGGGGTCGCAGATAAACCTACAATTAGATTCACGTATACTTTCATGCATACATTCATATTGTTACGATGTGAATCACCATAATAGAATTTGATCCATACGTACAATACTTTACTTGAATATTAGAATTAATCACTTGTTATAATGTTTTCGTTTTATGTACTAACTTTACTTGGGGGAAGTTTGCATAAAGGATTGCAGGTATTAATTAAATATATTTTAATATTTTCTCATATTACAAGACAGTATATTTAATTTCCGGCTGAGCACTTTTAATCTATTGCACTGTTTTAATATAAGATAACTCCAATGAATTTACCGGACGATGTAATTTTATTAATGTTTTACTGACTCTGTTAATAGATATTGGTCATTGCTTGTTCATGAGGAGATCGTTAATCATAATGAAATGTCACTTAGAACAGGCGTTGCAAGTGATACAGAATTGCAGGTTTTTGTACTACACTCTTGTTTTGATGTCACAGCCAAACAGAGAAGAGGCTTCTGATATATCACTGATTAACACCAGCTGTTTATGATATGTTAAAGAAGACTAAAACTTCACAGTTTTTATTCATTTTTTTTATTGTGTGGCCTCTCTGGTATGGGTTATGCTATTGAGGCGTGAATTCCGATGTTGTTTGTATAGCCCAAGGCTATACAAACATATACTGATGGCTCCAAATCTGATGCTGGCGTTGAATTTGGAGTAAATAGTAGTTCATTTAACTGTAGAGGTGCACTTCCTCCAATATTTTCCTATTTACCGCTGAATTATATGGCATACTAACCGCTATCGAGAAAATAGCATTAAAAGAGGGCAATTTTACCATTTTTAGTGATTCAAGAAGTGTCCTTCAAGCTTTAGAAGGTTTTAATTCTAATAACACTTTAGTTTTAAAGATTTTAGAGTAGCTTTTAATCATTGGCCTGAAAGTTATAACAGTTCGATTTTGCTGGGTTCCGGCACAGGTAGGCGTGTCTGGAAATGAAGAGGCAGATTCACTGGCAAAGAGTGCTGCAGCAGAGTTGCTACCAAGAAGGTGTCCCATTCTTTGTAATGATTTTTTACCAGCAATTAAGAATTTAATTTATGACAATTGGCAACAGTATTGGGATAGGTTAACCGACAATAAGATGAGAGAAATTGCGATTGTTATATCGCCTTGGAGATATAATGGGATGGCCCAAAAATGGGAGACTACTCTTTGTCGTCTCCGCATTGGTCTCACTGATGACACATGAGTTTCTGCTGGCTGGCCAACACCAGCCATATTGCGACGACTGTTTAATACCCTTGACAGTGAGGCATTTGTTGACTTGAATGCCCCATTTATAGCACAGAAAGAAATAGATATTTGTTTGAGGCTCCTGGTTAAGATGGCAGGTTCGTCCTTGCCAAGATCCTTGGACATGATGTGTCGTACAATGCAGTGATATTTTTAAATTTATATCAGAAGCAGGTCTTTTTACTGCTTTTTAACTTTTATACCATATTTACTATTCTGGTTTTAATTGATTATTTTTTAATCCTTATTCATAATAAACGATATTGGCGTCAATCACCATCGATGTCAGGATGCCAGAGAACTTCAAATCAATCAATCAACCAAGGGCAAAGGATATAAAAAAAAAAAAAAACTGAAAGAAGGTTTGGGCTATACCTTGAATGAGAAGAGGGTTAAAAAGTCGGGAAAAAAGAAGCAGCAATAGAATGCAAAGGCTTTACTGTAGTAGGAAAGACACACTTTGGCTACCTCGCTGGTAAGATAAACACTTCTAAAACTATATTTTCTTTTTGCGCTGATTATTTAACGAAGTCTTGAAGTTGGATTTATCCCGCTTTGGAAAGGCTTTTTTTCCTGTAGGAAATGAAGCTTATTTATTTTAAATGAAGTTTTCTTTCAAAATTTGAATAATTTTGTTACATTGGCAATATTTCCCTTCTCTGTATCTGTGGTTTTGTAGGAAATTCCCATCTAATATTTGGAATTCCCTTCAGGATAAACCCACGAGTGAGCAGATTTGAATGTTGATGTTCTTGATATTTGACTCATTTCAACATCGAGACCAATATCTCATTAGTGACGCAAATCAGCTCGTTACACATTAATTCTCGTTGGGGGGAAAAAAAACTTGCTAAGAACAGCTATTTGTGTATTCTCTTGAATATACTACAGACCTGTGCATATATATATATATATATATATATATATATATATATATATATATATATATATATATATATATCAGAATTTTAATCAAATTTTAAGAACAAGTAATCTGAGTTATTAAAAAGGATTTGGACAGGTTTGATGTCAGATTATATTTTGTTAATTTTGTGTAAATAGAAAATTTCTCTATGACGTCATTGTTACTTGAAGCCATCCATATTTAACAAAAAGAATATTCTTAAGTGATGATGAAGAGGTCAAACTTTACTCGTTATTTTTAAAGAAGTTTTAATAATTCACGATTAAAAACCATATGTAATGTTGGTTAGTTAAGGCAATGACTTAAAAATATCTGGTCATTGCACTTCCCATAAATATTCTGAATCATTTGCCATGTTAAAAAAAAAAAGCTTTGGAAGTGCAAGTACACTGAAAATGCTTAGCACGTCTGAGCATCAAGCAGGTCTTTTTTTTTGTACCAGTCCTGAGTAATAAGGTGTGTGCTGCTCTTTTTAATCGATGACGTAATCAGGGGTAAATGTAAGACGAGAGAGAGGGAGGTCTATATTCCTAAATATATGACAGGTTTTATGCTTTGGGTTTTGTTATCCTCAAATCATTGAAATTACAATATGGTATAACTTTTTTCATATGATTTGCTTTAGTTGTTATTGAAGATTTAAAGCTACATCGAAAAATAGTGTTACATTGTATTTCCATAGTTCTGGATAATTTCCTTGGAAGGTATATGGAAAAGACTTTCAATCCAGTGAGATGTTTTCATTCTCTCTTTCTCATTTTGATTATCTTTTCTCCTCTTTCTGTTTTCGTTTTAGGCGGTTCCTTTTATTATGGCTTGAAAATATTTCCTTCTTTAAATAGTTGGCCTTCGAATCTCATTACATTGTAAATTATTGGAGTTAATTTTTTATTTTTTTTCTCTTGTTTTCATCTAATTCATTCCCACTTGGAAGGTAATAGGAAAGATTTTCAATCCAATGAGATGTTTTCGTCTCTTTTTTTCTAATCTTGCTTGTCTTTCCCCATTTTTTTTTTTCTGTTTTTGTGTGACTTAGTGAAGTTCCATTTATCTTGGCTTGAAAATACTCCCTTCTTCTTTAAATAGTTGCTCTTCGAATCTCCCATGACATTGTAAATTAATCGAGTTTTCCTTTTTTTTTTTTTTTTTGCTTTTATCTGATTTTTACTGTTTTTTTCTCACTGTCTTTTGTTTTAATCTAATTCATTACTATTCTTGTTATCATAACTTTCGATCACTTCCTTCCGCGTCAATAATTTTCGTAGAGGAAAACACCCATATTTTTCCCTCTCCTTCCAGTGGAGCCTATAGACGCCGACTCTCTTTGGTGCGACTTTTCTGCCCAGGGCGACAGTTTTCCAAGTATTGGTCGACGCTGATTGCTGTTTTGAAGGAGTCTATTTTCACGTCCAGCTTAATCAAATTACCCCCATAAACGCTGCTTCAACCAGGACGCGAGACCGGATGAAGGAGCTGTCTCGTGTGTGCGTGCGCAATAGTGTTTTTCCCCTTCGTAAGGCAATGAGAAGAATTCGCCATTTTTTTTTCTTTTCCTCTTTCATTTTTCTCTCTCTCCTCCAGGCTTATTCTCCTCTTAGCGGTGGTCAGTGTTTATCTCTTTTATCGCGCCATTACACTCGTTCCTGCTTTCGGAGTTGACAAGGAAACACCGCCTGGAATATTTATTCAGGTAAATTGGCCGATATCATCTCATAACATTTCTATTAGCGAGAGATTTTTCCCCGGTTTTGGGTGAACGATATTTGACACCAAACTGGTTGTTGTTTTTATTTTTATCTTTTTATTCTTTTTATTTTTAAAAGAAGCTTCCAAACTCAATTTTGACATCATCAGCATCATCATCATTCCAGCGACATCGGACGTCTCGAATCATAATGATAATAGTAATTCTCAATCATTCTCCTTAAGTGTGTGACATTTGCTTCTCGCTTATTCGTTTCTTCAATGAACGTGGTGACGTGACCAGTGAATGGATTAGTGTCGTTACTATCTTTCGCTTGAATCGTTTATCGAGTTCGCTACTGAAGAGACAAGGAAGTTGGGCAATAAAAGAAACACTTGAGATAATGCTAAATTGTGTGTATAAGGTTAGATTAGTTTCTTTCCCTCTATTCATCTGTGTAGTTAGGACTTGTATTTGTACGACATACAATGTGTTTGTACACATAAACACACACACATATATGTATGTATAAAATATATATATATATATATGTATATGTATATATATATATGTATATATATATATATAGTGTGTGTGTGTGTGTGTATATATATACAGTATGTACAGTATGTACGTATGTATGTAGATATATATATATATATATATATATATATATATATATATATATATATATATACTGTATATATATATATATATATATATATACTGTATATATATATATATATATATATATATATATATATATACTGTATATATATATACATAAATATATATATATATATATATATATATATATATATATATATATACTGTATATATATACATATATATATATATATATATATATATATATATATATATATATATAAACATCTGTGTAAGTATTCTTTAATGAGTGGTATCCATATCTCCGCTACAAAACTTAATACTCATTCCTTCTTTTTAATGATTTTCTTAATTAATCCATTCTTATTGCATACTTGATCTTAAGCATATAGGAGTATGCCAAAAACCACATTTAATATTAAAAGCGTATACATTATATTCAAAGTTTTATCTTAACATCTCGCTGGAGCTGCTCCTCTGATCTCCTTCGGAGCCTCCATCAAAATACCAGGACATGATTTTACGGTCTTAAAACCAGTAGGAGCGGAGGGCGACGTAATCAGCCCTATTGATACACGAACAGACCACGTCTCTGGCAGGATGTCTGGTTCCTCTACTTTGCTGCGTGATGATGTGATGTGACGCCCAGGTCAATTTCATGCTTCAGCCCAAGCTGACCAATTACACTTGCTTCTTGTAAGACGTCGTGACCTGATGTTACCTGACTCTATTTTTGGAAGCATAAGGAACTATACGCTAATCTCTTATCAGGTTGATTTTGGAGTTATCTGTATCTGTTGCCTGACCTTATTCATTTAAGATGAAATCAAATGCAATCTTAAAATTATTATACTTTTAATTTTTCAATTTTTATATCTTTAAAGGATTAATTTTTCATTTATTTGAATAAGATGACACGATGCCTTAAATGTTACAGCTTGAGTTTTGTTTGCATTTTTATCCTTCCAGTTTTAGTAATGAGTTTGAATCTTTCTGAAGTTAAAACTGTTGATATTTAATCTAGTTTTCTATGATCCGGGTTGGATTGCTTTATTAGTAAGCAGGATTATTTTCTCTTATAAAAACCTGAAGACTTATCTCTTTGGAAAGTGTTATGATAGTGATCTGAAAACTATTAAGCCTGAATACAAATGCTAGCGAATAACTGAAAAGATACAGAGCAAAATATTAACTGGAAAGAAATTATTTTCACACACCAAGGCCCGCCTGAACAGACTCTTAGTGTCTGATGGAGGGCGAGAAATAAACCCCTAAAGTAAAGTAAATATATAATTATTTATATAAGAATGATTTATTTTAACGTTAGGCAGTAGGTTTGCCAGGAACCAGGCACCCGTTGAGACACTACCGCTAGCGTCACCGGGTCCTTTAACTGGCCAGACCGGACAGTACTACAATGGATCCCTCTCCCTGATCACTGCTTATTTTTCCTTTGCTTACACCGAATAGTCTGGCCTATTCTTTCCACATTCTCCTCTGCCATCATACACCTGACAACACTTGAGATTACTAAACAATTCTTTTTTGATTAAAGGGTTAACTATGGCACCGTAATTTTTCAGTGGCTACTTTCCTCTTGGTAAGGGTAGAAGAGATTTTTGGTATAGCAAGCACCTCTTCTAGAAGGACGCTGCAAAATCAAATTATTCGAAGTGTTTGTTATGTGTTAGCAGAGAGGCGAAGTGACTGCGAGAGAGATTTATTCAACAAGACAACAAGCTTTTATAAAGAGAATTGAGAGCAAGAGTGACCCAAAATACTAATTGTATAAAACGTGAGATAGCAAGCTTAACAGGTTTATATTATCAGTGCAGGGGAGAGCGAGCAATACAAAAAAAACAATGACGTTGCAGTGTACCCGTTTATGAAAAATGTGCTGTACAACATATACATATATCCACACACACACCCATATATATGTATGTGTGTGTGTATATATATGTGTATATATATATATATATATATATATATATTCTGTGTGTTTTTACATATGCCCAGTGTATGTAACTTCTATCCCAATTGTGATATTGATGTAACAAAGGATGACAAGAATCCTATTGTTCTCTTGTCAGTATAACACAAGGTGAATGGAAGTTTTCTCCCCCACCAAGGACTCCTCAACCCTACGCCAGATACTTTTCTCTCTTGGAGCGCGGCTTCATTATCCAGCAGTGAATTTTTACTTCTGCGCTGTATCCGCCACTTTTAAATTGACTGCCATTGATTCACGCATCTTATTAGTAGAGACGATAAGTAACAAAAGGCTATTGAAAATATCTTATAGCCTATACTTAATTGTCAAGATTCCCCATAACAGTCATTAATTTCTTATGATGTTCATAGTTCATTTTATAATAAAGCTGTCAAGTAAAAAGGTCTGATGAGTGTTATTGTATACACTTGAAAATTTGCCATAAAAAAAAGTAAAAGTCTTGGAATAAATCTTGCCAGGCATTTACTGTTGTAAAATCAGATATATTGACGTTAAGGAGTGATATTACGGACACCAAACCGTAAAAGATACTTACAAAGTAGGGTACAAATTACGGTCGCCTGTATTTTACTGAAATGCAGCCGAAAACTGTATATTTTTACGGTGACTTTCCGATTAAAATTACGGGGTTTTTTAAGTGTATGTAATATTCAGCGAACTTTACTTACATTTAACTATATAACAAACCCACTAATTTTAAGAAATATGAAAAACGTCCATAAGAAGAAAAATTCCGAATTACCATCATTACCGTTTACCCATTGTCTATATTCGAACCCACCCAATGGAAACTAGAAGAAATGTTAGAACTAAGAACCCGGAGTAAGGACTTGAGGCAAGAACGCCACGCTAATGGTTTGTACAACAATTAGTAGGCAATTAGGAAAATATCAGTGTCAGGGTCTAATGAGGTTTACGAAGAAAAATACAAAATAATAAGTAATATCTAAGTGTGGAATATATATATATATATATATATATATATATATATATATATATATATAATGTACACACACATATATATATATATATAATGTACACACACATATATATATATATATATATATATATATATATATATATATATATATATATATATAATGTACACACATATATTGTGTATGTGTATTTATATACATACATGCTGTATATACCTAGTTTTAATTTTACTCATGATAGAATCGGTCTAGGAGCAGTCCATTCAGTTAAATGGGAAAACGAATCTGTTTTGAGTTGTTCATTAGGAAAAATCCCTCCCCAAAAATAATAATGTAGACAAATGACCAATTACCTGTTTTGTGGCTAAAATGATTTTGGTTCATCATATTCCAGATGTGATGAAGGTGAGATCAAAGTTGAGACCTGGAAGTATTTCAACATCTGACATCAAAGCTTTCCTCTGGAAGTTTGCCACATCCTGTTTATTTGGTTCTCTTTGTGTACATCATAATTTAGTGATGGGAAAAAAACAGGCGATTCTTTTATCCGCTTTTTTATGCAGCTACACTTTTCTTCATTTCTCATATATTCAAGAACATCTGTAGGCAATGCTTCGTTATACTTTGTTTTTAACTTTTCAATTTATAAAACTCCATTACGGATCCTGTCTTTTATCTATCAGCATATGTTTGTTGATTTTTCGTTATTTTATTTTTACATAGTCATTCATTTCCCAGCTCCGTTTTTCTACATTCATCTCCCAGGTCCGTTTTTCTACATTCATCTCCCAGGTCCGTTTTTCTACATTCATCTCCCAGGTCCGTTTTTCTACATTCATCTCCCAGGTCCGTTTTTCTACATTCATCTCCCAGGTCCGTTTTTCTACATTCATCTCCCAGGTCCGTTTTTCTACATTCATCTCCCAGGTCCGTTTTTCTACATTCATCTCCCAGGTCCGTTTTTCTACATTCATCTCCCAGGTCCGTTTTTCTACATTCATCTCCCAGGTCCGTTTTTCTACATTCATCTCCCAGGTCCGTTTTTCTACATTCATCTCCCAGGTCCGTTTTTCTACATTCATCTCCCAGGTCCGTTTTTCTACATTCATCTCCCAGGTCCGTTTTTCTACATTCATCTCCCAGGTCCGTTTTTCTACATTCATCTCCCAGCTCCGTTTTTCTACATTCATCTCCCAGGTCCGTTTTTCTACATTCATCTCCCAGGTCCGTTTTCTCACATTCATCTCCCAGCTCCGTTTTTCCACATTCATCTCTCAGCTCCCTTTTTCCACATTCATCTCCCAGCTCCGTTTTTTCACATTCATCTCCCAGCTCCGGTTTTCCACATTCATCTCCCAGGTCCGTTTTCTCACATTCATCTCCCAGCTCCGTTTTTCCACATTCATCTCCCAGGTCCGTTTTTCTACATTCATCTCCCAGCTCCGTTTTTCCACATTCATCTCCCAGCTCCGTTTTTCCACATTCATCTCTCAGCTCCCTTTTTCCACATTCATCTCCCAGCTCCGTTTTTTCACATTCATCTCCCAGCTCCGTTTTTTCACATTCATCTCCCAGCTCCGGTTTTCCACATTCATCTCCCAGGTCCGTTTTCTCACATTCATCTCCCAGCTCCGTTTTTCCACATTCATCTCCCAGGTCCGTTTTTCTACATTCATCTCCCAGGTCCGTTTTCTCACATTCATCTCCCAGCTCCGTTTTTCCACATTCATCTCTCAGCTCCCTTTTTCCACATTCATCTCCCAGCTCCGTTTTTTCACATTCATCTCCCAGCTCCGGTTTTCCACATTCATCTCCCAGCTCCGTTTTTTCACATTCATCTCCCAGCTCCGTTTTTTCACATTCATCTCCCAGCTCCGGTTTTCCACATTCATCTCCCAGCTCCGTTTTTTCACATTCATCTCCCAGCTCCGGTTTTCCACATTCATCTCCCAGCTCCGTTTTTTCACATTCATCTCCCAGCTCCGGTTTTTCACATTCATCTCCCAGCTCCGTTTTTTCACATTCATCTCCCAGCTCCGTTTTTTCACATTCATCTCCCAGCTCCGGTTTTTCACATTCATCTCCCAGCTCCGGTTTTTCACATTCATCTCCCAGCTCCGGTTTTTCACATTCATCTCCCAGCTCCGTTTTTTCACATTCATCTCCCAGCTCCGGTTTTTCACATTCATCTCCCAGCTTCGTTATTACACATTCATCTCCCAGCTCCCTTTTTCCACATTCATCTCCCAGCTCCGGTTTTTCACATTCATCTCCCAGCTTCGTTATTACACATTCATCTCTCAGCTCCCTTTTTCCACATTCATCTCCCAGCTCCGGTTTTTCACATTCATCTCCCAGCTCCGGTTTTTCACATTCATCTCCCAGCTCCGTTTTTTCACATTCATCTCCCAGCTCCGGTTTTTCACATTCATCTCCCAGCTCCGGTTTTCCACATTCACCTTCCAGCTCCGTTTTTTCACATTCATCTCCCAGCTTCGTTATTACACATTCATCTCCCAGCTCCGTTTTTCCACATTCATCTCTCAGCTCCGTTTTTCCACATTCATCTCCCAGCTCCGTTTTTTCCACATCCATTTCTCAGCTCTGTTTTTCACATTCATCTCTCAGCTCCGTTTTTCCACATTCATCTCTCAGCTCCGTTTTTCCTCATATACTTTGTTGAAAGGTTTGTTCCACATGATCGTTTACTCCTTTTCTTGCTTGATGATATTAATAATGATGATAATTAAAACTGACATTTCCTTTATACAGTATTCGCCCAAAAGACCTTATGATGGTTTATTTACTGGAATATATGAATGAAAGATAGTATTTATATGCTTATATTTATTCTGCTCTACTTAAACTCAAGTTCTGTTGTTGCACATTTCAACTTTTCTACAAAAGTGGAATATACATTGCATATGGTTATTTTCATTAATAATAATAAAAAAGTATAGTTGCGATGCCATATTACATAACTCGATTAAACCTTTTTTTTCCGCCAGTATTTGGATTCAGAATATTCATTGAATATTTAGCCATGAACTTGACCCTGAAGCTTCGTAGAATTTATAGAAATTTTGGTTCTCTGATCATTTGAATATTTCGCCTTATATCGACATTCTAGCAAATGTCTTGCCATGTATAGATTATGGAAGTTTTATCGGATTCTGAGAAATTTGATGTTAAGAAGATTTTAACGTGTTTAAGAAGCACAGATTTAATCGATAGAATATAAAATTTTCTTTATCATAGATTAGTATCTAATTTGTTTTCTTATCAATCATATATATATATATATATATATATATATATACATATGTATATATATATATATTTATATATGTATATATATACATACATATGTGTATATATAATTGTGTGTATATATATATACATACATGCATATATGTATGTGTTTATATATATATATATATATATAATATATATATACTGTATATATACATGTATATATGTGTATATATACATTTTTGTGTGTATATATATATATATATATATATATATATATATATAAATTTCCTCCCTTTAATAATATGCAAATAATCATATACTTAAACCTACTAAATATAACTGGTTATCGTTTAGAACTTTACATGGATACATATTCATTAAATACTCGAGAATAGATTACCATTTTCTTGAAAAATTTCCCTAAGTAAGTTTTCACTCTTGTCTCTGTGTCTTCCTCTTATCTGTGTTTAACATTATATCAAGATACGAAAATTTTGAAGGCTTATAGGTTATTTTGATTTCTTTACATAATTCATCGTGTAATTTTGAATCTTTTTAAGTTTGCATTATGTTTTGATAGTTAAACCCGCTAGAAAAGATTGCATATTATTACATAATTTTCATCAGCGAGTTTATAATTATTTTTTTCATTCATTCTTTGTTTTATCATATCCCAGCCGCAAAAATGAATTTTCCAAGAAACAAGCACACAGACAAACGAACATATTTTGATATTCTTACATAATTTTCTTCAGCGAAGCTACTTTTTAACCTCATTCTTTATTCAATCATAATCCAGCCACACAATGATTATATCAAGAAACAAACACTTGGACAAAAGTACATATTTCAGTGTTCTTACATAATTTTCATCAGCGAATATATAATGCATTTTTACCCTCATTCTTTATTCAATCATATGCCGGCCACAAAATGATTATTTCAAGAAACAAGCACACAGACAAACATTCATATTTTAATATTCTTACATAATTTCCATCAGCGAATGTATAAATTTTTTACCCTCATTCTTTATTCAATCATATGCCAGCAACAAAATGATTATTTTAAAAAACAAGCACACAGGCAAACGTACATATTTTAATATTCTTACATAATTTTCATCAGCGAGTATATAATTTTTTTTACCCTCATTCTTTATTCATTCATAAGCAAAATGATTATTTCAAGAAACAATCATTCAGACAAACCAACATATTTTAGTATTCTTACATAATTTCCATCAGGGTATTATAATTTTTTTTACCCTCATTCTTTATTCAATCATATGCCAGCCGCAAAGTGATTATTTCAAGAAACAAGCACACAGACAAACGTACATATTTTAATATTCTTATTAATTTTCATCAGCGAATATATAATGTTTTCTACCCTCATTTTTTATTCAATCATATGCTTAAAAAAATTATTGTTTCAAGAAACAAACACTCAGACAAACGTATGTATTTAAATATTCTAGCATAATTTTCATCAGAGAATATATAATGTTTTTTACTCTCATTTTTTATTCAGTCATAAGCAAAATGATTATTTCAAGAAACAAACACACAGACAAACGTACATATTTTAATATTCTTACATAATTTTCATCAGCGAATATATAACTTTTTCTACCCTAATTCTTTATCCAAGCATATGCCAACCACAAAAGGATTATTACAAAAAACAAACGCACAAGCAAGCGTACATATTTTAATATTCTTCCATAAATTTTATCAGCGAATATATAATGTTCTCTTTACCCTCATTTTTTATTCAATCATATGCCAGCCACAAAGTGATTATTTCAAGAAACAAACACACGTATATATTTCAATATTTTTGCATAATTTTCATCAGCGAATGTATAATTTTTTTTACCCTCATTCTTCATTCATTCATAAGCAAAATGATCATTTCAAGAAACAAACACACACACAATCGTACATACTATCAATAAACGCATCACTTCAGCCTCACCATTAAAACGCACACTCTTTGTAAAAGCTTTCAGCATCTTCCTGGAAAACTCAATAAAACTTAAGAAAAGAAAAGAAAAAAAAAAAAACTTAGCAAGAGGCATGAAAGTGGAGGATCCACCAGTGGAGCATCCCTGTTGCATATTTGCGTACGCAGCGGTGCACATAAACATCGTCAAATTACCATTAAAAAGCAATCGAGATATTTTTTACCAATGTGGCGGTTTGTTGGTAGTCAAACTGACGAGTTAATTTCGTTTTATCGGTTCTGCAAGCACTAAATCTCGCGCATCGCATTTGTTGTTCTGTCGATCTGTGTGGGTTTTCGTCGGAGCTTCTGTTGGAAGAAAATTTTTTTTAATATTTTGTTTAAGTGGAAACGTTTTGCCAGAGCTGTCATTGTGTGCTTCCGAAGCCTTGTTTGAAAGTGATAACGTCTCTCATTAAAAGCGTTCCGTGGTATATTCGTTTATTTTGTTCTTACTTTGGTAAAGACAATATTTATTTTAAAATTTTTTTTAGAATCTAGAATATAAGATTGAAGATGATGGTTGGGGGGGGGGGGGGAGTTAACCTGAACACTCAAGATAAATTTAAAAGGATGGTCAGATTACTTAATATAATATATGTGGTATGACTAAAATCATACTTGGAAAAAATAGATTACACATATTAATAATCAGTTCTATAAGTGATGTAACTAATCATTGGTAAAAAAAAATTGATAAAAATTAATTATCGTAATAGAATTATGGAAATTGCTGCTAGTTTATAATTTAGTTTATAAAATGCTCTGTTTGATATAGCTATATTTGTTTAAAGTTTTACTCAAAATGGGTAGAAGATGGGCTTTCATATTTTTTTATTTAGTAAAAATCATAACTTTATTTGATATTCTCATGAACTTGCCTTTGTCCTGACTGATATCTAAAAAAAGGAAGGTCTTTTCAGTTTCTTTCCATGAAGTAAATCTAATGGCAGATTGATTGTAAAGGAGACATTTCGTCTGCTATTATTTTTGTCATAAACTTTTATATCTTATTATTATTATTATTTTTATTATTGTTATTGTTATTATTATTATTATTATATTTCTTTCATTTCTGTATCGGATATTTTTCATATACTAACAGCTTTTAATGATAATCAAACATATATTTGCTGTCGGCATTATAACACTTACGTACATAACTGAATACCATAGCCTCTGTACTATGGTCTTCCACCAAGATCTATAGACCTTGGTCTTCCACTGTCTTTGGGTAGAGTTCTCTTGCTGGAGGGTACACTCGGGCACACTATTCTATCTATTTCTCTTCCTTTTGTTTTGTTAAAAAAAAAATTTATAGCTTATATAGGAGATATTTTTTTGTTTTGTTAAAGTTTTTTTATAGCTTATATAGGAGATATTTCTTTGGATGTTGTTACTGTTCTTGGAATATTTTACTTTTACTTTTTTCCTTTCCTCACTGGGCTATTTTTCTTGTTGGAGCTCCTGGGCTTATAGCATCCTGCTTTTCCAACTAGGGTTGTAGCTTAGCAATTAATAATAATAGAATTTGCCGTTGATGCCTTTCGATGCATAAAATGTAATAATGACCTTACTTAATTTTAAATTTTTCGCTGTATTGTGAAAAATTAGTTTTCCCTCTGACTGACAGTTCCAAGTTTAATTAGACTTCCCACCATGAGAGATGAATGGACAGTAATCTTGTCTTTCTCCTTTATTAATAGCAGTTAGTAATGGTTGAATGATTACTTCTCTAAGAAAACCTAAGTAGAAAATCTTGAATAATGATAAAAAGACACTTTTAGCCATAATTCAGCGTTAAACGTACCTTGAAAGAAGTATGAAGGTTAGATATAAAAGGCAATATACTAATCATCCGCAAGGGGCAGATCCCTAAAACACTTTGCTGAACTTCACTTTTGATTATTATTATTATTATTACTTGCTAAGCTACAACCCTAGTCGGAAAAGCAGGATGCTATAAGCCCAACAGAGAAATATACCATTGAGGAAAGGAAATAAGTAAAAATAATTTTTTTTTTAAGAACAGTAGCTACTCTAAAATAAATATTTCCTATATAAACTATAAAAACTCCAATCAAACAAGAGGAAGAGAAACAAGGCAGAAAAGCGTGCCCGATTGCACCCTCAAGCAAGAGAACTCCAACCCAAGACAGTGGTGGCCATAGTACAGAGGCTATGGCACTACCCAAGACTAGAGAACACTG
>NC_090743.1:14426408-14475294 GCF_036898095.1 Palaemon carinicauda
ATTGTTATTATTACTATTGTTACTAGCTAAGCTACAACCCTAGTTGGAAAAGCAGAATGCTATAAGGCCAGGGTCTCCAACAGGGAAAATAGCTAACCGAGGAAAGGAAACAAGGAAAAATTTAATCTTTAAGACAGTAACAACATTAGAATAAATATATTGTATTTAAAGTATAAAAACTTTGACAAAACAAGAGGAAATGAAACCAGACAGAACAGAGTGCCTGAGTGTTCCCTTAACCTTCAAGAGGTATAAAGGTAATTTTACAATATTACCAATGGGATTATCTTGTTTCTTTGTAGGAATCTTCGGCCCTTGATGAGTGGAATGTTTCAAGCAGCTTGTCCTTGTCCCCTACCATTGGAAGCCAGCTTGATCGGTAGAATAGAATATATCATATCTTTAATAAGTTAACCAGACCCAAAATTGTTTTTAACGTTTAATTTAAGTTTAGAATTCATCGGGTTACTCTGTCACTTTTGATTATTATAACATGGGATGATGATAAACTATCAGTGATCTAGGCCTCTTACTATACCAGTGAGTTGTCAGATTTTTTTTTCTTCTTTTTCTTCTTCTTCTTCTTCTTCTACTTTATCATCACGCACTTGATTTTCACCTAATAAAATCTTCAGTTCCCTAATAAACATTTATTTTGTACATCAATTTTATACATTTAAGCAAGGGATATTTTTTATCATGAACCAACTGCTCATTTCTATAGACATTTACCTGTAATTTCTGTTATGCCTACTTAAATGCTTTCTTCTTGTACCTGAGCATGTCTGACAAAATAGCTAACGGCAAGATATGTAAATCTGTTTTTATGGTTGTTTTGTGAATATTAATGCAAATTTTGACGTTATTTCCATAGCTAAGGCTGGTGCACTGTACACAGGTGTACTAAATGAACTTTCTTAAGCTTAGTTTGATTGCTTTCTTCCTTTTACATTTTATGTTTTCCTTGATCTTTCTACACTTAAAAATCAAACTTCTTTAACTTTGGTTGGATCTTATTGTTTACATATCTCTACCAACAATATCACATTTCTGGAATGACTTAGCTTTGTGGTTGGATTATTTTTATAGTATTATGAGCCGTGTAAATGTTGCAGTGTTACACAATATTGAAGTAAGTAAAACGAGGAAGGTATATTAGGAAATATACTGAACCTCAACTGAACTACTTTCCCTCTAATCCGCGTCACATTGACTTTCTTACCATTTACACAATAAATGTATAAATGGTTTTTGAGCTCATCTTGTATGAGCAGCATAACGGCAGTGTTTCAAACATGCAGGTGCCTGCCTTCAAGGCGCCTTACATTTGCTGATGGCTCTTTTTATGGATGGCGTCGGAAGTGTTATTTAATATTTGCAAATATTCCACATCGTATGCTGAGAGCACATTAATGAAGGCTGGACTTGATAAATGAATTTTATGTCAGACTTCCTTTTCTTTCATTCATATTTTTTATAACATAAATACACTTACATCTTTATAATCATACTTATTATCCCAGCTTAAGTTTTTAGAGATGAGGTCGCTAGGCTCATGCCTATCTCCACTCTGGGTGCAAACTGCATCATTTGACTATCTACCATTTATGGAATGAACTGCTTCGATCTTAGATCCGGAAGCATTATAGAATATATATGAAAGTTTCTAAATTACTCCGGTACATTTCAGGAATCGGTCCATATTTTTCTTACTGGTAAAGCATGTAGGCCTACCCTAAACGCTGTCTATTAGGTTTCACACACACACACTATATATATATATATATATATATATATATATATATATATATATATATATATATATATATATACATAATGAGTGTATTTAGGTTTTTAAGTCATATGGAAGAATGGATGACCGTAACTTATGATAGAATATATAGAGAGGGAGTGTGGAAAGTTTGAGAATATTTGGTATAGATGGCAGGTTGTTGAAAGCAATTGGCCTTTTACAGTTTTTACAGATTGTGATAGATTGGCTTTATGTGGAAAGGATATGAGGTGAGATTGTGTTATGTACTCCTAATGAGTAAATTTGTTAGTTAAGAAAATGACTAATGCATTGGATATGAAACGGTTGAGGTTTCTAGATTATATTGTACTCATTATTTCATTAGGAACAGTGAAGATGGACTGCGGAAGTTGATTAGAGAGATTGGAATGAGAAAAAGTCTGAGGTAATGAGAGCAAATGAAAACGAGGAGTAATGACTGTTAGTTTGAATAGGGAACAATGAGAGTGGTTGATTTGGATAGCCACCTTGTAACAGAATATATTAAGATACTAGGTGAATCACAGACAAGATCAAGAAAGGTAGTAGGGATGATTAAAAAAAAAGAAAAAAAAAAAGGATGAGACTTGAGTTGTTCGTAGGAACCAAGTTGGGAAAGTTTGATGGGATCGTCAAATCTCCTCTTCCTATTTGGTGTTATAGTATACTGTAGATGTTGAATGCAAATAGAAGAAAAAAAGAATGAAGCTCTTGAGAATTAACTGTTGGTATAGTTCGTCGAGGGAAGAATTGATAGGACGAGAACTAGGCAGATACACAGAATTGATCAAAATTTAAGCATAGATAAAGGATTGATCAAAGTATTTTTAGGTGAACTAGTCAATAGGTAGGTCAGAAATGTTTATAATTCAGAGGCACTGGCGGTAGTAGGAGAGGGAGATATAGAAAGGGTCGGATAGCTGGTGAAAAAGGCTTATTTGAAAGAAAGGACCTTGGTGTTCAGGAAGTGCTTAAGATCATGAAAGGTTGGGTTAAATAGCACAATGTTCACTTTACTTTTGCCTCCACATACACCGAATAGACTGGCATATTCTTTACAGATTCTCCTCTGTCCTCATACACTTGACAACACTGAGATTACTAAACAATTCTTCTTCACCCAAGGGGTTAACTACTGCACTGTAATTGTTCAGTGGCTAATTTCCTCTTGGTAAGGGTGGAAGAGACTTTTAGCTATGGTAAGCAGGTCTTCTGGGAGAAGGACACTCCAAAATCAAACCATTGTTCTCTAGTCTTGGGTAGTGGTATAGCCTTTATACCATGGTGTTCCACGGTCTTGAAATAGAGTCCTCTTGCTTGAGGGTACACTCGGACACACTATTCTATCTAATTTCTCTTCTTGTTTTGTTAAAGTTTTTTTATAGTATACATAGGAAATATTTATTTTAATATTGTTACTGTTCTCAAAATATTTTATTTTTCCCTGTTTCCTTTCTTCACTGGGCTATTTTTCCTGTTGGGCCCCTGGGTTTATATCATCCTGCTTTTCCAATTAGGGTTGAAGGTTGGCATGTAATAATGATAATGATGATGATAATAATAATAATAGTAATAATAATAATAATAATGTTTTGCAGGGCGTTCAAGACGCATCTGATTAGCCTTATGAGCATAGGTGTCAAACATCTAAATTTGTCTACCGATAGTTTTTCTACTTGTACTTATATAAATAACTAGATATCATTTCATGGTTAAATTTTATTTCTAACTTTATTGTCAGATTGAAACTGTTAATACACATCTAAAGTCAACAATAAGAATAAATAAGAATACAAATTAGTCAGTGGTAAAAATGCATAAAATTCAGTAGACCCTTAAGAAGCCCATTATAACCTCCTAAGAATTAAACTAAAGGTTCCTTATCTTTTATAAGAATAACTTTAATCATCCTCACGTAACCGGCCGATTTAATTCAATGACATGTAAAATATTCTACAGTACAGTGCCTGTATAGTTAAGTGTAGATGTGGGAAAGCCCTCCTCCCTCATTTGAGGTGAAAGTTGCAATTAGTTCAGTAGGAACCGTAGTTTAGAGGTGCGATGCTTATTATACAGTTGATATTATTATTATTATTATTATTATTATTATTATTATTATTATTATTATTATTATTATTATCAGTGTTATTATTATTATTATTGTCATCATCATCATCATCATCATCATTACTTGCTAGGTTACAACCATAGTTGGAAAAGCAGGATACTATAAGTTCAAGGGCTCCAACAGGGAAAATAGCCCAGTGAGGAAAGGAAATAAGGAAAAACTACAAGAGAAGTTTAAGAACAATAAGAACATTGAAATAAAGCTTTCACATATAAACTATAAAAACTTTAAAATATCAGGAGGATAAAAGCTTCAAAATAACAAGAGGAAAAGAAACGAGTAAGAAAGTAAGAAATCTCTAACCCAAGCCAGTGGAAGACCATGGTACAGAGGCTATGGTACTACCCAAGACTAGAGAACAATGGTTTGATTTTGGATTGACCTTCTCCTAGAAGAGCTGCCTACCGTGGCTAAAGTGTCTCTTCTACCCTTACCAAGAGGAAAGTAGCCATTGAATAATTACAATGCATTCCTTAACCTTTTGGGGGAATAAGAAATGTTTGATAATTTCAGTGTTGTCAAGTGTATGAGGAAAGAGAAAAATGTGTAAAGAATAGACCAGACTATTCTGTGTATCGGCAAAGATGAAACGAGCCGTAACCAGAGAGAGAGAGATCCAATGTAGTACTGTCTGGCTAGTCAAAGGGCTCGATAACACTCTAGGGTGCTACCCTATACTGTATATTGATCTCGACCCACCAGTTTGCCTAGCTTTACGTGATAACCAGTCTCCTGGCGACAACAAAGTAACTTGGAGAACTTCATTCCTAGTATAAAATCTAGGAGAAAATGGAAGACTACACTCTTTAGGCAGATGCCATATATTTATATATATATATATATATATATATATATATATATATATATATATATATATATATATATATATATATGTGTGTGTGTGTGTGTGTGTGTGCGCGTGTATATAATTGAAGTTATTGCTCTCTTTTGATGGATTTAATATTTCATGTCCATCTGACTTACAGCAAAATTTGGGAGAGTAAATCAAACAATAAATTGACTGACATTTCTGTGCATCGGCTCCAAAAAGATGCCTCATTAAAATCTTCTGGCAGAATGCATCGTAGCAAATGAGGATTCAAAACTTGCCTGTCTGGCTTACAAATTTTCTTGTTATTGTGGGAATGAATAATGATCTGGGGAGTGTAAAAGTACAATAAGGTGTTTATATATACATACATACATATATATATATATATATATATATATATATATATATATATATATATATATATATATATATATAAAATCATCAACCACTGCAGGGACAAAGGCCTCAGACGTGTCCCTCCACTCTCGCCTGTTTATGGCCTTTCTATGCCAGTCAATACCTGCACATATTTTTACCTCATCAATCAATGTCTTCTCTTCCTTTCCCTGCCTCGTTTGCAATCTATAGAGATCCATTTGGTCATTCCTAATGTCCATCTATTATCTGTCATTCTCATTATATGTCATGCCCAGGTCCATTTCATTATTTTACTTGTTAGAGTATCCTCTGCTTTAGTTAGCTCTTTTTTTGTGTCTTAGTGTTATTGCCATCATTATTCTTTCTGTAGCTCTTTGGGTTGTAACAATATCATATTTGAAGGCTTTAGTAAGACTCAAGTTTCTGATGCATAAGTTAGTATTATTAGGACCATCTGATTAAATACTTTTCCTTACAGAGAAAGTGGCATTTGACTTTTTCATAATCTCATTGTGTGTGTATGTGTGTATATATGTATATATATGTATATTTATATATATATATATATATATATATATATATATATATATGTTAATGTGTATATATATATATATATATATATATATATATATATATATATATGTATGTATGTATGTAGGTTTTCTATGTAAGTATTGTATCCAGAGAGACATTAGAGCTATCAGTGCTATATGCATTCTCAAACTGACGAGTCAAGAGTTGATTTACTGTGCAAATTACTTACAAAGTTCTCCCATTACTGTACTTCAGATGTTTCACAGCAGAAGTTAGTAACAGTAGGATGATCTCCTTTGATGAGTCCCTTTTATAATGACATACCTGTCAAACTTCCATCCCACCATAGGAAACCTGATGTTTTCTTTCTTACAAAAAATAGTTATACAATCTTTCCCTTCCATTTTCATTGTATAACAATACCAATTTTAATATGACGCTTCAATTCATTAATGATAAGTCTTTTATCATCCTTCTGCTTAGGGAATTTCATTTCAACAACATCCTCCATGATCTGCCATTCTTTTTCTCTGTTTTTGTATAAAATTGTGTTAGCTGAGGAATATCTTGAATAGCATCGTAAGATTAATGAGTTATATTAACATAATTAATGTCCTTGTTAATTTTTGAAGTTTTTTATTCATTTTTTATCTGGAATTAGTTATTATTTAATCATACCATAATCGGCAGTTAATTAACCATCATTCATTCATTCTTTGTTGACTCATTCATTTACGAAAAACTAACTTATTTTCTTATAGTAAAATTATTTATTGTATCTGGAAGGACTACCCATGCAGATAAACCAAACTTAAACATTGTTTTTGCCTTTAACGTTTTTGCCATTAAATTTCATGCAGGTATCGTATTGCAGGATGTTAAAAATCTTCAGGAAGGTGAGTAGGAAAAAACATATAAAATTCAGGCTATATAACTTTACGCTGAAATTTATACCAAAGAAAGAAATGGGCTATGAGGTTTCTGAACACCAGTTAAGTGTGCCACAGCTTAAAAGGGGCTAAAAAGCCTAGCATATGCTCATTTAAAATCTCGGTCAAGCTTATAAAAAATAGTAATAAACCGGTCGTAAAATGTCGTAGTCTGAAATTCGGTATCCTTGTCACGTCGGGGTCGAGATGCAAGATTATTGAGGAGCTCTTTAATAATGAGTGATTCATGATCCCTACTCGTGAGTTACTGGATTTTTTTCCCGATTTTCACATTCAGCACATCAAAGATGCGATGCTGAAAATTTATCTAGATCATCTCAAAACTTTTGACATATATCATCTTAGCAAATTAGTGTGTTTTCAGGCTTGAATTCGAGTGAAATTAAATATGTCGAACTTTTAAACTCTCAGAAGCTGTGTGGATTCTGTGAAAGACGCCAGCAAACTGCGTTTATTTAAAGTGAAATCTGTGAAAGAATCTATAATCACCGCGTTCTTGTGAGTGTGCATTCGGCAAAAGCAAGGATAGAAAGCTACGTGCGATGCTTGCTGTTGAAAACAAGGCCACAGATAACCTATTTTTAAAGTAAATATGTATGCTTTTGATTTGACGTCAAAGGGGCAGTTTCGTTTGAGAATTGCCCCAAAGGTGATTTTCTTAAAAACCCAGCAGTCGTGAAAAGCCTTTGATGGGTGGATATAAAAACGGATGTGAAGCGTTGGGTTAATTCACAGTATATCCCGTATGCAAAGGGACACCATTCTGTTGGGAATTGTGTTGGGTTTTGTGTGATGCAAATTATCACATTGCTATTCATGAGTGATATACGAAGCTCATATCATCATCATCATCTCCTCCTATGTCTATTGGCGCAAAGAGCCTCGTAGATTTCGCCAGTCGTCTCTATATTGAGCTTTCAATTCAATACTTCTCCATTCATCATCATCTACTTCGCCCTTCATAGTCCTCAGCCATGTAAAACTGATATATAGTTTGATTTTTATATGTAATTTCAGGCGATTTGATTTCTAAATTTTACTTAACCTAGCCATTGTCTGATTTGCTTTTTTCAATCTTTCACTGAACTCTAATTCTAAAGACCCTGTATTGGAGATCACAGTTCCTAAATACATAAATGATTCTACCTCATTAATCCTTTTTCCTTTCAATGATATTTTATCTTCCTTTGCATACTCCGTTCTCATCATCTCTGTCTTTCTTCTATTTATCTTTAGCCCAACCTCTTGTGATATTTCATGCATTCTGGTTAGCAATCATTGGAAATCCTATGGTGTTCTGCTAACAAGGACCGCATCATCAGCATACTCTAGGTCTGCAAATTCATATCACAAATCCAGTCCAATCCTTCTCGACCATCTTCAACTGTTCTACGAATTACAAAATCCATGTTGAGGATAAACAACATAGGTGACAACACATTCCCTTGGAGTACTCTGCTGTTAACTGGAAATTTATTTGATAAGACTCCAGTAATTTTAACTTGGAACTTGCTATGCTCATGAACATATTTAATCAAATTTACATATTTAAGAGGAATTCCATAATAATGCAGGACTCTCCACAAAGTTGGCCAGTGCACACTATCAAAGTCTTTTTCGTAGTCCACAAATGCCATCAAAAGTGTATTTCTATATTCTACGCATGGCTGTATATCATGTCTCAAAATGAAAATTTGGTCAGTGCAACTTCTACCTTTTCTAAATCCTGCCTGTTCATATCTCAGCTTTTCTTTAATCTTTCTCTCCAGTCTCTTTAGAATAAGCATACTATATATTTTCATAACAACTGACGTAAG
The DNA here is from genome assembly GCF_036898095.1 of Palaemon carinicauda. Classification (NCBI taxonomy): domain Eukaryota; kingdom Metazoa; phylum Arthropoda; class Malacostraca; order Decapoda; family Palaemonidae; genus Palaemon; species Palaemon carinicauda. The sequence continues at coordinate 14,434,840 of NC_090743.1, forward strand.
TTTGTGCCTCTGTAATTATTGCAATCAGTCAGTTCTTTTTTTGCCATTTTCACCAACACTCCTAACTCCCATTTATCAGGTTTTGCTTCTTCATGCCACATTCCACAAAATAATCTTGTAAGGAGTCTGGGAGTCACTTCATTTTCGGCCAGTATCATCTCGGCAGTTATTCCATCGTATCCAGGGGCTTTCCATCTCTAGTTTTTTTTAGGATAGCTTTGACTTTAAACACACTTGAATTCATTCATGGGCACATCAAAGTCTTCATCAGCTTCAAGTATATCAATCAAATTATTTCCTTCATATCTCCTATTAATGATCTCACTAAAGTATTCTATCCAACGTTGTCTTTTATCTTCTGTTGTTATAACAGATCAATCTCTCCTTGCCTCAGTCGAGATTTCATTAATAATTCTAGAGCGATTCATACACCATAGCCACTTCCCGAATTCATAGCTTTGTCAGCGTCATCTACTTTACTGTCTAAATGTTCTCTCCAGTCATTCCTGGCTTTTCTTTTGCCCTCACTATCAATACTGGAATACTTAACATGCTCTAACATGTAATTTTCATTAGTTCCTCGAAAACTTTCAACAATCAACTTCTGTCTTTGTCTCCTCTTTATAGTATTCCAAGTATCATTTGATACCCATGGCTCTCTCCTTGTAACTTTGTGTCCCAATACTTCACTACCAACTGAGTGATATATGTTCTTGATATATAATTTCAGTGTAGCAATGAGGAGCTGGTGATCACTACCAATATCTGCACCTCTATAGCTTCGTACATTTCTCAGAGTCCTCCTCCTCTCTTTATTAATGGCTATGTGATCAATTTGATTTTTGTAATTGCCACATGGTGAGGTCCATGTATACTTGTGGGTGTTCTTGTGTTTAAAAAGAGTACCTCCAATGACAAGATTGTTTGATTAACAGAAACTTATGAACTGACTCCATTTTTATTTGCAACATCGCCAAGACCCTCGATACCCATCTCATTCTCTATCATAAGATTATTCCTTCCAACTTTAGCATTGAATTCGCCAATCACAATTTTCACATCTCTCTCTTGGATCTCATCTATTACACTCTGCAGTTCTTCATAGTATTAAATTTTCCCTTCTTCAGGGGGAAGCATTCCCGGCGGTTAATGTTACTAGAATTATTATGGACCGGCAGGTGTCCCTTGCCTTGGTTAGAAAGGCACTGCGCATCACAAGGAACTGGCTATCCTTTGATGTATCTAGCCAATGACTCCTTTATGGATTTAGTCAGTCATGGATAGAGAAGATGAAAGAATAACCCCCAATCCCAGGCGTAGCGGGGCTAAGAATCTCCCGGTCTATAAATACTATAGAAAAATTGAAAATTGGTAATTGGGAAGTTACAGCAAGTTGAGAGTGAATTTATGGAATATAGTTTTGATATCTTGGCCCCAAGTGAAACACGTTGTAAGGGGATTGGTAAGGAAACTTTAGACCAAGGCAATACATATATCTACTCAGGAAGATCAGATGGAGTTGGAAGAGAAGGGGTAGGAATAATGACACCAAGAGCAGAAAAGACATTAACCGAGTGGAGAGCTATAAATAGTAGATGGTTACTATTATTATTATTATTATTATTATTATTATTATTATTATTATTACTAGCCAAGCTACAGCCCTAGTTGGAAAAGCAAGATGCTATAAGCCCAAGGGCTCCAATAGGGAAAAATAGCCCAGTGAGGAAAGGAAATAAGGAAATAAATAAATGATGAGAATAAATTAACAATATATCATTCTAAAAACAGTAACAGCGTCAAAACAGATATGTCCTATATAAACTATTAACAACGTCAGAAACAGATGTGTCATATATAAACAATAAAAAGACTCATGTCAGCCTGGTCAACATAAAAAAATTTGCTCCAACTTTGAACTTTTGAAGTTCTACTGATTCAACTACCCGATTAGGAAGATCATTCCACAACTTGGTAACAGCTGGAATAAAACTTCTAGAATACTGTGTAGTATTGAGCCTCATGATGGAGAAGGCCTGGCTATTAGAATTAACTGCCTGCCTAGTATTACGAACAGGATAGAATTGTCCAGGGAGATCGGAATGTAAAGGATGGTCAGAGTTATGAAAAATCTTATGCAACATGCATAATGAACTAATTGAACGATGGTGCCAAAGATTAATATCTAGATCAGGAATAAGAAATTTAATAGACCGTAAGTTTCTGTCCAACAAATTTAAGATGAGAATCAGCAGCTGAACACCAGACAGGAGAACAATACTCAAAACAAGCTAGAATGAAAGAATTAAAACACTTCTTCAGAATAGATTGATCACCGAAAATCTTGTAAGACTTTCTCAATAAGCCAATTTTTTGTGCAATTGAAGAAGACACAGACCTAATGTGTTTCTCTAAAGTAAATTTGCTGTCAAGAATCACACCTAAAATTTTAAAAGTCATACAAATTTAAAGAAACATTATCAATACTGAGATCGGGATGTTGAGGAGCCACCGTCCTTGACCTACTTACAATCATACATTGAGCTTTGTTAGGATTCAGCTTCATACCCCATAATTTGCACCATGCCCTAATTTTAGCTAAATCTCTATTAAGGGATTCACCAACCCCAGATATACATTCAGGGGATGGAATTGATGCAAAGAGAGTAGCATCATCTGCTTATGCAACAAGCTTGTTTTCTAGGCCAAACCACATGTCATGTGTATATAGTATGAAAAGTAATGGGCCAAGAACACTAACCTGTGGAACACCGGATATCACATTCCTATACTCACTATGGTGCCCATCAACAACAACTCTTTGAGATCTGTTACTTAAAAAATCAATAATAATGCTAAGAAACGACCCACCCACTCCCAACTGTTTGAGTTTGAAAACAAGGGCCTCATGCGCCAAAATCAAGGCCAATCATACGAACTTCCTGACCACAATCAAGGGATTTCTGTACAGCATTGGAGATTGTAAGAAGGGCATCACATGCTCCAAGGCCTTTACGAAAACCAAATCGTAAACTAGGGAGTAGATGATTACCTTCAGCAAACCTATTAAGATTAGCAAAGTTCAGATCATAGCAGTACAATATGAGAATTATAGTTTGCTATGTACCAACAAATGAAGCTCATATATTTCCTATTTATTCATTCCTTGTTTAATATCTGAAGTTTTCATAAAATGATCTTTTTATTGATCGAATCCCTCCTCTGAAATCAACACACAAGTCCTTTGTACATTTTATTATGTATTGCATTGTTGCAATGCAAAAAAAATCAAAATATTCATTTGTAAGTTGATTTGTATAGATTAATCAAATTAGTTCCAACTCCTTTGTACATTATTCAAATTTTAGAGAAATAAAAAGTTCAGTTAATTCTGGACGTGGGTTACGCAAATGTATGTCTCGCAGATTTCCAAGAATGGAAATTCCATAACGCTTTATGTTGTGCCCGTCACTAAAAAATTGTTAGTGTCCTTAAATTAATATTAAGGTTGATAGCTGCCATGTTTAAAATATGGTACGTTGTTTTCTCCTATATAGAATATTTCACAGAAAAAATATGTTGGAATATTTATTTTCTGAAACCCCCCATTGCATCGCACAGAAACAATATGTTATTTAGAAAACTAAGAATAGCTACATATTTTGTCAGACAATTTAACAAGGTGATAAAATAATCCCGCACAGTATAATTTTTGAACTTCGTAACAATTTCTCTTTTCTGCGTAGAACCACAAGCACTGTTATTTGGTTACATGTATTAAATTTAATTACATTTTCATTTGAATTCATGGGAAATTGTGGATTGCAACATTCTTCCGCTGGAATTTTGATATCAAGACACCTTACTCGGATTTATATTTAATAAATGTACTATTTTATTTAAATGAATGATGAAAAGGGTTATTTATATTGAACCCTAAGAACAAGATTCTTCTGAAGAGCTACGAACAGCTTTGAAGAAAAATATCCCTTATTTCTCACCAAGAATATGAAGATTCCCTTATTTCTCACCAAGAATATGAAGATTTTCCCTAAAGCATCATCTGCAGTTATTTGAAATATCAATCGATATACACGTGAAACTGAGTTTCTCAGTGAGACATGATTTCCGAGTGATAATTACATAAGATATATTCCATGTCTAGCATAGCTCAATATGTAAGCCGTATCTCAGTTTGTTCAAAGATATAAGCTTAATCAGGCAAGTTTCATTGACAAGTTATGCTTGTTTATAAATTTCAATTGATAGAAGCCGTCCCATTGATAACTTTAGATTTCCTTGATGTATTTAATGTTTTACATGAAATGGGTAAACGTTCTTCAACTATTATGGTTTAATTGGATTTGACGGGGGTCGGGTTTCAGGTAAATATATTCCTCTTAGAGTTAATCTCAAAAAATAGTTTCATGGTTTACCTGTTTCTATTCTTTTAAATCTTCAATTGTTAGTTAGCAATTTAAAGGACATAAATCGTACAACTGTATGTTTTTGGAAAAAGAACATTTGTATCACTGTATATATGATGTGTTTATTGGGCTTTAACAATGAAATCTGTTCAATTATGTGATATTCATTATGTCAATTACAATTACTATGCAATTCTTTGTGATAAATTCATTTTGAAAAAAAAAAAAGATCACAGAAAACGTAACATGTTTATAAGTAATTTGAACCAACACAATTTACAAGTAGCCAATAGATTAGTTATAGTAATGGTTCTCTTTGAATCATAATTATTAAAAGATTTTGTTAGTGAATATCTGTCAAATGACCTGCCGTTAACGATGAACAGTAACCTTTATTTTAAAACCAGTCGATAATTGTAATGAAATTGGGAAAAAAAAAATTAACATATAGTCAATAATTTTAGTAAAGGAGTTTACTACTGTTCGACGTGGTGAATTTGAGCTCACGAATCATGCAGAAAGTTCGGGCAACCTTTGCATTTCGTTAGTAAATTATTAAAATTAACGGGCTTTTTTAATGTGCTAATGCCCGGAAGCCGTATGGATGAGTTTGCATACATACTGTACACACTTTGGCTTATACGTAATATGGATTGAAATTCATTACATATATGATGCACTTAGGGGGTCGGGGGCGCATTAGGCAACCGACCCCTTAATTTAGGGACAACGGTGAGGAATTTTGATTGACTCAAATCAATCAATCAATCTTCCTCGCCGTTATCCCTACATTAAGGGGTCGGTGGCCTGATGCGTCCTCTTTATCAAAGGCATCCTCTTCCACCAGCCCTCTTCTCTCTATATCATCCTTCACCTTATCTCGCCATCTAATATATATATATATATATATATATATATATATATATATATGTGTGTGTGTGTGTGTGTGTGTATGTATATTATATGTGTATATATATATATATATATATATATATATATATATATATATATTTGTGTGTGTGTGTATATATGTATGCATTTGTGTATGTAAATATATATCTTATATACCCCAAGTGCGTATGCAACAATTAAAGGGGTGCGGAAAATATATGTATGCTCAAAAGAAATAGAATGAAACAGTAAGTATTGTATGCAAATATATGAATATATCAAATGTAACAAAAGTTTATTGAAGGAGTGTATGAAATTAAGTGTTCTATACCTGCAATTTATTCACTTGTATTTCGCCTGATAGACTATTACAAAATTACATAGACCATAGTAGTACAAAATAGGTAGTTATTATAGAATACCTATAATTTTATTCTACTGAGATTTGGACCTTATGATTATGCAAGTAACATTTAATTAGTATCGACTACCACACTTCCCTTCTTGAAACCTCAGACAACCCTTTTTGGGGGCCACGTTCCTCTTCCCCCTCCCCGCATATTGAGGACCGCCGCATTAGTTGAACATATGATAATCAAATGCCTTTACAGATGCGGATACAAGTTCCTTTAAGAAGTAACAACAGTAACGAGTTCTCTGACCTTTCCATCCTTTTGTGCTACCGAGAGTGGGATTCGTTCTCGCCAAGAAAAGGAGTTCCTACTTCTTATATTGCTGGTTTATTCATCTGGCTTCCGATATATATTTTTCTTACAGAAAGATTTTCCTAAGAATAGTTTGCATTAGCGTCACTGTCCCTGTTAAGCTTTACTACTTTACCCATATGGGGAGATGTTTGTTAATGTATGACTGTCAATTTTGTTAAACAAAGAATAATACAAGTAACAATGATAATTACAATTTTGGTAATAGAAAGTGTATATGGGAATGCTTTCTCTCTGGGTGATGTGGATATTTTAGTGTAGTCATGGCTATTGATGGCGACATTGGTAAAAGAATAGAAGTATTTGTAGATTTATTTGTGAAGTAAATTGCTAATTAGAGTCTGCTTGAAGGTATTTAGTTACTCCCAAGGAACTCTGCAAGCTTTAACGAAGTGTTCTTTTATCAGTAGCAATAAAAGAATGAATTTCAGCCAGCTTAAAACATACTAGGAGTCCATAAATTAATTGGCGTCATATGTCTAAAAAACATGACTCAATTCAGTCATAAATCATGATTACGGAGACCCCATTTTAAATCTAAAAAATAGTATCGATTGTCACTTAATTTTCTTTACAAAAAGAAACATGAAAATATTCACGAGTCTCCAGACCACGTCCTAACCTCCAAACTTGCCAACAGTAGTCGAAAGTGAAGAAATAAGAACGATATCTTTATTCCTGCTTGCGCAGCAACTGAAGAAATCCTGACGACAATAATTCATCTCATTATCCTCATGTCCATGCATTATGACGAGGGAGCCATTTCTCTCTGGCAGGTCCCGGTGGGGAGGTAAGAGAGAGGGGAATGAAAAACAGGTATCTTAAATGTGTTGTTCATTTACACTTCGAGACTTTATTGCTCCTTTCGAGAATATCTCCTGGAAAATCTCGTCTAATTTTTGTATTTTCTTCCGGGTTTCTTTCTGGGATGAGCCGAGGCTGGTTTTCGCATGTTTTAAGATATTAATTTTGCTGGATGTAGTGAAAGACAAGAAATGAAACAAAATTATTTCGAGAAAAAAAAGTTTCATTACGTCTGCTGTCTTGATTTCGTAAGAGCAATGGGCTTTCATTTAGCAGAACGACAACCTTATTTTATAAACATAAATTCATAAGCACGGTCAATGGAATATTTCGATATTGGACGAGATTTGGATCAGTAATTTGTATCTTATCACTCTTTACAGTTAAGTTTACACCCAAGGAGTACGTAAGCTAACTTTTATATATGATTTAGCTTTTTATATAACATATAAAGCATCCCATTGTTTAGTCATGTCCGTGTGGTCAAAGCAGTCAAGGCGTAGTTGGTGTTGTAAGTAAAGATGGGAGAGATACCAGCTCCGGTTCCTACACCTAGTTGCCTCCTGTTTGTTGAGAAGAGTCCAGAGGTCCACATCTGACCTCTTGTGCCCTGGACAACTTGAATAAAAATACCTTTAGTGGCACAAAGTCAACTTGATCACTCAGTTAAGATGTCGTTATCAGAGCTTCGTGAAGAAATCGTCTTAAGATGTTGCCGATACAGATCCTGAAGAGAGAGTTTAAAAAGCCAAGTTGCGATGACACTTGACCCTAGACTAGCTTCTTATGGTGTCAAGATCATCTTGTATGACAATAAGAAACCTGTTAAGATTTCGGCAAAAAAAAAAAAAAATTAATTGTTACCTTACTTGAAGAAGGACGTCCCCTGTCGTCCATGTATGAAGGATGTCAGTCCCATGATTCTGATTTTCATAGAGGCAGCTCTTATAGACTTTTAACCTTTTATAGGACCTCCTTTTTCATGCAAGAGACCTGACGAACTGTTATGCTCTTTTGTCAGATTATGGCAACCTAATAGAAATCAAGAGGTTTTTTCCTACGACCTTCAAGTATTTGGTTATTTTATTGAACTATAGATCACACACATTATCTATTTTTCGATCAGTCTACGATTTCTTATAATAGGATCTTACACTATTTATTGTTATATACGACCTTGAAATTGATAAGGTAAATAGTCAAGAATTATGAATCCTTTTGCATTGAGCTATAAATCACACACACTATCTATATATCGATCGATCTATGATTTCTCAGATAGGATATCACCGGTATTCTATTTAATTATGTCATATGCGACCTTGAAGTTAATGAGGTAAATATTTAAGAAAATTGTCATTTTTGTATTCAGGTTTTTATTGTTAATATTCAAGATGTTTAGACTTCCATTAATTGTTTGAATTCTGTTCTTCCATGCAGGTCTATGACTGGCCAAAGATGAATTCACAATTTGGATTCTTCCAGATCAAACTGATTAAAAGTAATCACGTTTGTAACAATGGCTCTTATCTTCCTAATGGCCATTAATATAAAATATACAACCAGTAATATCTTTAAATTTCAGTTTATGAGAGATAAGAATTCTCCATCTCTATTTCTGTGTGATTATGAACACTTTTCTTAAAGTCACTTGCCTAATCAAGAGAGTCTTTAGGATCTCTTGATTGGATTAGGGAATGGAGCTGCTAATCTTTAATCATTAAGCCTTGGGGTGATTATTAAATTGTGCTTTTCTATATCATGTGGGTGTGATTGTTTCTTTTGATTTTCTGTGCGTGTTTTAAATCTTTCAAGATTTTAATATTTTTGCCAGATTTTTTTTATTTTTGCCAGATTTTTTTTTTCATTTTTATTAATATTTTCATGGGAGGATTTTTTTCTGCAGTAGCAACCGAAAAACAACAACAATAAGAGTGGGTAGTAATCATGCTTAGATCCATCAGACCTTTCCTGGTGATGAGAATTCCATATCCGTTATCAGATATGTTGACACGAAATGAAACCGCTGCCTTCACATAGATGAATCGTTCAGGATGTTGATCATTCTAACGTAAAACATTCATCGAATTATTTATTTTGGACCTTTTTTTACACAAAATTTACTTTACACTATTTTTCTACAGCATAAGATTTAGTGAAAGCTAAACTCAACAGCTAATTACTTTTACACGAAATTTACTTTACACAATTTTTCAACTGCATAAGATTTAGTGAAAGCTAAACTCAACAGAGGAATTACTTCATGTTTAATAGCAACTTCTCCCTTAAAGACAAGTTTTCCTTTTATTTTCTTTATTTTTCTATAAAATCAAGTATTATTTTACTATATGTATTTATTATTTTTTTAGATAATTATCTTTCGTACCATGAGCAAGTAAGTTGAAAAAAAAAATCAGCTCGTGTTGTCTGTGTGTGTGAGACTTTTTATATGCTTTAAGTTGACTTAAATATTCGAAAAAAACGAATGTGTTTTGAAGAAACTTGTTGAATTGATGACTATTGTAACAATGAGTTAGCTTTTTGTTTTAGAAATTTGCCGAATTGATGGTCATTGTAACGTAACTATTTTTGTTAACCGTATGGATAGGTTTTGTGACTTCACGATTTGATTCAGGTCGAGGTTGACCCCGCAAGAGTCGCGTAAGTAAACATTTCAAGAGATGTCTATTAATGAACCACCTCTTCAATCACTGAAGTAGATTTCGATAGCTGTGCTTCTATCTGTCACTTCACCATCAAAGTGGGAGAGGGTTATCAGAAAATATCTGGGGATTTGGGGCTATCAGCTTCAAAGGTTTTCCGTAGCAGAAAAGGCGCAGTTTGAGATTCAATTAATGTGAGGAAATTTCCTCTCCTTGGCGATTAATATGATTTCTTTAAAAGTGAAATACAGACTTTCAGATCAGAGAGACAAATAAAGGTATAGAACCCGTGGAAAGACACAATACTTCATTGAACTGGATACCAAGAATCAATAGCCCTCTTATGAGCTAGTAATCGGGGGAGTGTTGTCTTATAAGCATAGTGGATTAGATAAGTATAAGAGACATGTGGGGTTAGGACGTAGAGATATAAGAGATTGGTGCACAAGAAATATTCAGGATTTGAGTAGGGAAAGTTGAGATATAAGTTCTTCAAGTAACATTACATTGTTTAGGATGTAAAATCAGCCTAAAGATTATACACAGCTATCGGAGATCCTTGGAGAAAGAATGTGGAAGAGTAAAAGATGCGTGTAGGACACATAAGATAGCTGAGGATATTGATGGTGAAAGGAGGAAGGAAGATTATATGAAAACGAAAGCCACAAGTTAAGAGGCTTAGGATTTGTAGGTAGAGGAAATAAGAATGGGAGTCACGAGGTCTAGGGTGTGAAGATAGGTGTAAAGCATACATCTTGAACCTCCTCACTAAGCCTTTTTATGTCCTATATACACCCCAGATCCTAATACAACCTAAGCCTCCTCATGTCTCCGACAGTTATCAATAATTCCCCACACCCCAAAGCTTTGTTAAAGCTGGAAAAGTTAAAAAAAAAAAAATAAGTAGAAGAGACATTGGGGGTTTTATGCTTTGACAGTAGAAGATATGAATGAAGAAGACATGGGAAGACTTAGGATGTTATGGAAAAAGAAGTAATTTAAAGAAACAAAGATGTGGAAGTAAAGGAGATAAACAAAAGATACATGGGGAGGCTTAAGATGTATAAGTAAAAAATTAAGAAAATTGGGAGGCTGAAGATGTGGAAGTAGAAGAAATAAGTATGTGAGACTATGTTGAAGACTAGGATGTAATAGAAGAGATAAGTGTAAAAGATATAAGAAGTCTTGGGATGTAAAAGTGAGAGATAAGTATAGGAGGCAAGGAAGTGATAATGACAGATGATAGTAAAAGAAGTAAGTGGAGGACACATAATAAGGGGAAGAGATAAGTATAAGAAACACAAGCAAGCTTATGACGTGGAAGGGGAAGAGATAGACTTATGAGACATAAGGAGACTTGGATGCAGATATAGAAGAGATAAGTGAAAGAGACAGGATGGGGCTTACTTTATAAAATAAGAAGAGGTAGATATAGGAGACATAGTGAGTTTTAGTTTGTGGAATTAGAAATAGTAATTATAAGAGACGATGAGTCTTGAGCTGTGGAAATAGTAGAGATAAGTATAGGAGACATAAGGAAACTTTGGGTGTGCAAATAGTTGAAATAAATATAGGAGACATAAGGAGAGCTAGGATATGGGGTTAGAAGCGAAAGATATGGGGACAAAAAGGAGCTTAAGGTGCGGAAGTAGAAGAGATAAGTGTATGTGACATTAGGAGTTTCAAGATGTGGTAGTAGAAGAGATAGGCTAAGTATAGGAGACATAAGCAGTGTTTGGATGCGGAAGTAGAAGAGATGAATATAGGAGACATAAGGAATCTGATGTTGAAATAGAAGAGATAAGTATAGGAGATGTAAAGAGCCCTATGATGTGGAAGTAGCAGTGATAAGTATAAGAGACAAGTAATCAAAGCATGTGTAAGTAGAAGAGATAAATATAGGAGACATAAGGACTCCGAATGTGTGGAAGTCGAAGAGATAATGTTAGGAGACATGAGAAGTCGTAAGATGTGGAAGTAGAAGAGATGAATATAGAAGACATAATCAATCATAGGATTTGATAGGAGACATAAGTAGTCTTAGGATTTGAAAGTAGAAGAGATAGTGTTAGGAGACATAATGAGTCATATTGTGTGGAAGCTTAAGAGATATGTATAGAAGACTTTAGTAAGCTTAGGAGTTGGAATAGAGATAAGTAGGCATATAGAAGACATAAGGAATTTTAGGATGTTCATAGCAGAAGAGATAAATATAGGAGACAGGAATTTTGGATGTGGAAATAGAGGCGGCAAGTATAGGAGACATAAGAACTTTGTATGTTGAAGTAGAAGCGGTAAGTATAGGAGCCATAAGGATCCTCAGGCAGTAAATGGTAATTTTAACGTTTTATAAACATTGTTTTTTTTCTATTTAGGTTTATTTTCTTATGTATATTCATATTTTCGGCGAGTGTAACTTGCCTTCTATTGCATATAAAGTGAAGGAACAGGACATTTTATTAATTGTACGAAGTTCCTTATATTTTGTCACAGGTTATATATTTTGAAGAGTTTAGAGACAAATGCTAGGTATAGATTACCTTAGAAAATTTTACTTGCACTATATATATATATATATATATATATATATATATATATATATATATATATATATGTGTGTGTGTGTGTGTATGTATGTATGTATGTATATATATATATATATATATATATATATGTATATGTATGTATGTATGTATGTATGTATATTTCAATTCTACGTAGACGCATGTTACGTGTAAATGTTGTATGTGTGCGTGTCCATGCAATTTTTTTTTCGGTTGTTTTCCAAAAACTTGATGTATTACGCAGATGATGGGAAGGTCAGCTTAAAGCGAACTGCTTATCATAATCGGGAGATATATAAACACTTGGTTGATTCTCCTCTTCAGTTAGTTTATCCAAGGCACCTCTGGTTAAGAGTACAAATGAATTTACTGCCTTGACATCTCAAATGGGTTCATCTGCATTCATTGACTCTAGAGTTTTGACTGCCTGAACCATGTTCATTTGCCAAAGTTTGTTGAATTATGCGTTTTACCCATTTTGTATAGCTCTTGATATATGCTCTATATTCCTGCTGATTTAACTCAACTTCTAAATGTTTCTCATTTAAATTGTGGGTATTATTGTTTTACGTCTTGTAACTGATTGTATTCCTTCATGAACCTGTAGTGTTTTCCTAGCCTGACGATATAACGTAAGTTATTAAATCCACAGTATAAAAATCTCCGCCATTTTGAACGAAAAGTATTGAGCTATAAAAAATCAGGACAAGTAAGCCGATGATTAGTTTCCATTTATAATGTACAAAATATTTCTCGCTAAATATGCAGATGATTACCGCGCCAATGACAGACACGTCGTAAAGAAATCAACACTTCTCTCCTTTTTTCCAGATATTATGACCGAGGGACTCAAGAGAGCCGGCTCGTCCGCCATTTTTTACTTGTTGCCAGCGAGATATTTTACTGACAAGACAATCTCGGGGGTTCCTTCGAAATAGGTTCCTCAGTGTCCACCACCAAAGCCTAGGAGATGGGAGTTAGTGCCAGCCTTCCCTGCTCTCAGGTCACACACAAAGGACGATTCACGTTTGCCAGCGACACGTTGGAGTGAGTTATACGGTGACCAGTTCCAGGTATGGCAAGAGCCCTGACCATTTGTGGATGTTTTAGGTGAGATAACGAGTTGAAAAGTACCTTGGAAAAAGGAGTGTCTTTTGCAACATTGCTATTATTGCTTTGATCCGCCTCGCCCTCTGCGAAGTTTGTGTTCAAATAGATTATAGTTTTAGTAACATAGTTATTTACAAGTGATACTATGGTATTAGTGCGTTGTGTTTGAAAAGAACAAGTGTGAAACTTGATTGTAATTGCGAAGACACAAGTGATTTATTGTCTTGAAAATTTTAATTAGATTTTTTGTGCGACTGATGAGCATTGGATAAGAGTCACCTTTAGCGAAGGAGAGCGAGGAACCCCAAAGGGACCGCCACCGCCCCTCATGTACTCATAATGGCGACGACCAATGGGGCTGGGGAAGGAGGCGGGCCTCTTGGGCTCTGTGGCCTGGGTGCCACGACGGTTAAGATCCTAATCGGGGGTCTAGTGACCTTCGCCTTAATCATCATCGTCAGCCTCAATGCCTTCTGGCAGGCAGGTAAGTGCATTGACACCTTGGCGTTCCCTATGGGTGGTGCTTTCATGTTCGACCCGTGACATCTCTGCGGGTTTGTCAGGTAGTTAAAGGTATTGAGAGGTCAGTTGCTTTTTAAAGATGTGATTATTATTACCCTTGAAAAGTATTATTTAAATCTACGATTATATTCGAAAAGCAAACAATACAATGACTAAGCAATCATATTATAGTTGTATCGTGATAAACTGTGAATAAAGGCTAAACTTTTATTATAGGATCGTATTTATTTATGTTTTTTGTTCGAGTAAACACGTCGAGCATTAGATGTGCAGAGGGGAGAGGACTCATTAGCATTCCTTCTCGCAAGTGATACTTTCTCAGCCTGAGTTCAACAACGTTACGTCGTTGATGTTACGGTATCCAGAGGCTGTTTAGATCCTGGAGATGAGATACTTCATGCAGTTCTGTATAATTCCGTATCGTAGTTTACGTGATGTTAGAATGTCAAAAAGGTTTTGCATCATGCTTCAGGCCATTTAGTTTTATGCTCTTTAAATGAACGTTGAACATAATCTCTTGGATTTACCCGATGCTCATTTACTAAACCTTCTTTTATCTATTTTGAATCTTGCAGATATAAGATTAAATCCCCCGATATTTGAGATAACGGAGATTATCGAAAAACATAATCTTATGCCTAATCTCGAGGTGTTTTTTATGTTTTCTTACTTGAAAGCATATAACCGGTCCTCACACATCTCCGTCAACTATCTCAAGATATCATTATTTATTTGGATAAACTATTCTTAAATGTCAAATAAGTAAATAGTTTCACGCGGAAATATGAAAACAATAAAAGATGCATTATTTTCTGCTTGAGAAGAAATTCGAACCCCAAATATTCGGCATTATCTGCATTTTTTTTTCCCTGTCATTGGATGTCCAACTCTGTGGTGCTTGAATTGAAATTAAATTTAAAATGGGTTGGTAAAAATAAAAGTTTTGATTGATCGATGTAATTTATATAGATTTGGATCACAACTTCTATGACCGTAATCACTGACAGCAAAAGATATTTATATTCTCTCTTGTATCCTTATATTCTTCGTATACACTGTAGTGTGAGAGGAGTGGGGGCATGATTCTTATTCGTAAAGTAACGAGGCATAGATATTTAAAATAGAACTGCTATAAGCTTTCAGGAAGACAGTATTATTATTATTATTATTATTATTATTATTATTATTATTATTATTACTTGCTAAGCTACAACCCAAGTTGGAAAATCAGAATTCTATAAGCCCTAGGGCTGCAACAGGGAAAAGAGCCCAGTGAGGAAAGGAAATTAGGAAACTAGAAGGGAAGTAATTAACAATCAAAATAGAATATTTTAAGAACAGCAACAACATTAAAATAAATTTTTCATATATAAACTATAAAAACTTTAAAAGACAAGAGGAGTATCCTCAAGCAAGAGAACTCTACCCCAAGATAGTGGAAGACTATGATAATACAGAGGCTATAACATTATCACAGAGAACAATGGTTTGATTTTGGAGTGTCCTTCTAGAAGAGTTGCTTACCATAGCTAAAGAGTCTCTTCTACCCTTACCAAGAGGAAAGTAGCCACTGAACATTACATTGCAGTAGTTAACCCCTTGAATAAAGAAGAATTGTTTGGTAATCTCAGTGTTGTCAGGTGTATGAGGACAGAAGAGAATATGTAAAGAATAGGCCATACTAATCGGTGTAAGTGTAGGCAAAAGGAAAATGAGCCGTAACCAGTGCGAAGGATTCAATGTAGTACTGTCTGGTCAAAGGACCCAATAACACTAGCGGTAGTATCTCAATGGGTGGCGGGTAAGGTTAACAAGGGGTTTTAGTAAAGAGTATGTTTACCTAGAAAAAATTTATGTTTTGTCAAAAATAATGCTAAAAGAGAAATTTAAGAGCTGTGGTTCAGAAAAGGATGAGCAAGAGACATCACTTTAGTAATCCTAAGGATGACAACAACCCCTTTCCCTTAATATGTCTTCTATAAGTCCAAGAGCAAGCTTTTTGTCGATGTCTGTCTTGTGTTCCTTGAAGTGTCTTATATTTTGCACTCACAGTTTATGGAAAACAGTATGTATAGTTTAGTCAACAGTCAATAATAGCTTCCCTACCTTAGTACTCCGTTAGTCTTTTTTTTCATGTTTGACGAAGTCAAACTTGCTTCTCTTTTTCTCGAAATAGGTAATGTGAGATAAGCGTTGTAACGTGGTCCCTATCCATCTAGATACCCAAATTCAGTGGAGTATTAACCTTACCCTCACTGCCGTTATGCCTGAAATAATTGCTTCTGACAAAAAAGAAAGATATTCAAGAGCAGAGCCGGTAAGTTAATTAATTGAAGAGGTTGAAATTAAAGCTCAAACCTTAGAGTTATAAAGAAACATCGTGAAAATCAACTATTTATATTGCCTCAAAGTTTTAAAGAAAGAAAACATGTTCTTTTGCAGGGAAAATAAAGGTAAAATATGTGATATTTGATTAAAAAACGCAACGTAAAGTCTTAAAAGAGCTTCTCTGATCTTGTTTATACAAGGCAAATACAAAAACTGTTCATGTTAAGGGTAACTTGATAACTTGAAGGTTCATACGAGAGAAAGCAAGGTATTTGATCCCCTCGCTACGAAGCTCTAGAAATGGAAGCAAGCATTATTACAGGTCGACAAACATGGGGTAGAAAATTGGCACTCTTTGATGAACTGAAAATAACACTGTTGTTGTTGTTGTTGTTGTTGTTGTTGTTGTTATTATTATTAATTTTACTATTATTATTATTATTATTATTATGGCTTTCACTCTTTCACTCTGACAGTCCATTTAATATGATTATAAAAGAATGGAAATAAATAAAAGTGATAATGCAAGAAGCTTTTTCTCGGCTTTGTTTTTATAACGATGCGGTCACCGAGTGGTTTGATTGTCAGGTATGACGAAAGATTAGTTTGTGTTCAAATTAAGAAAGTGAAAATATAGCGCATATATCTCTCAAGCGAGACGCTTAGCCATCTTTATTTGATAGCCAAGAGGAGATCTAAGAAAGTTTTGATATTTGAGGAAGTGTAAGTTACAACGTGACACTCCCTAAAGTCGTTTATTAATTGTATTACACAATACAAGATCATATAGATTATTATACTACCTTTTTAAAGCTGGGTTGAATATGTGATTTTTTATGAAATTTTGCATATGAGCCCTTAACTCAATCATAATTTTTCTATGGTATTTTGTCGGATAACGGTGTAGATTTCAAACTACTTATTGCTCGCAAATCCACCCAGCCCGTCTATGCACCCCGTAATCACTGCATCATTGCCTTTTATTTGCACGCACTCTCCTTTTTTCCAACCAATTAACCTCATCCATTTTCACCACATGACTACACCATGCAAAAAGATTTAGAATAATTTTTACATCTATGATAATCTTTTTACCACGTAACCTGTATCTGCATCCGCTGGAGTCGATAAAACGGGTGTTGGGTTAGTAACCTCATCTCTGAAGACTTGTTGGAATACCTGGAGACTTGGCTCTTTCTGTGAAAATGCCTTATGGTGAAATTATCTATAAGCAGGTGTTCCTTAATCTAGTATATAGTTTTTTCTCGCATTAGTAAAGTCCGTGGTCTGATTCCTGGTGTGTCGTTCCCTCGTCAACTTAGCTATGATCAAATAATGAAAAGAACTTTGTTCCAACAGCCTCATCCCTAATTCAGGACCATTTGGAGCTGCCCCTTTTCATGAGTACAGAGGCATATGTTTATTCTAATTACATAACAACAGTCGAAATCGATTTTTATTTATCTTAAGGGCTAAATGTACAGTATAGTGCCACTGTCATTCATGTGTCACTCAACAGACATAGGTTTGAATGTAGTGTATACAGGGAATTAACATACAGTATATCCTTTGGGTATAGGCTGGAATTTACTACCATCTTAAGGGAATATGATATTAATGGATTTTTTCTTGACTTGATATTTGGAAACATAAACCATGCAAAATCTCTCTCTCTCTCTCTCTCTCTCTCTCTCTCTCTCTCTCTCTCTCTCTCTCACACACACATGCGACTTTGCTTTTATTGAAGTTTCCTCTTGCGAAAACGCCCCTTGGCACTTTTACTTTTTTGTTTCTAATATTACGGGCTGCTTGGTTACCACAAGTATCCACCACGGGCTGTGTTTAAAGCGCTAACTACATACCGGTGTAGACTAGATGTTACTGGAGAAGAACCAGTAAAAAAATTATTAGGTCTATAAATAAATGCCTCTGTGTATTAATGCTAATTTAGCCGAGTGCTGGACGACACTGAGAAACCTGACCTATCCCAAGAATTGCATTGGTGGGGAAAAGCTGGTTTTGTAATGTAAAGATCGACCAAGACCTTTATCTCGTTTTTAATTAAAGAAGTGCTTAATGACGAATGCTGGTTACAAGAGGATTGATCTCTCATATATGTATGTATGTACTATATGTGTGTAAGTAATCATGTATGTATATATACACTAGTGTACAAGGCCCATACAAATGACGGCTGAATATTTAGATAGATATACACATACGCGCACACGTAACCCCCCTCTCAGCAAGGTATGACAACCCCCTTTCCCCGGCCTCAGAGTGACGGGGAGAGCTGAATGTGATATGTATATATATATATATATATATATATATATATATATATATATATATATATATGTATATATATATGTGACACACTTTATTATACATACAAATATACATACTCCCCCAAATAATGCCAATAACTGAAGACTTTCTGTTACATAACCGTATCTCTCTCTCTCTCTCTCTCTCTCTCTCTCTCTCTCTCTCTCTCTCTCTCTCTCTCTCTCTCTCTCCTTAAAACATTCCCACATGAAGTTTTTTCTCATATTCCTAATCCTGTACTTACACGCTTTGTGATTTGAATATCAGAGGTTCCCACTCCCTTTGGTGGCCCCAGACGCCCAAGAATTTTCTGCAGATTTGTCGTCGCCTGCATCCGCGATTTTGGCGTATGCAGTATGTTTGAACAGCTGCCTTTGCACCTACACTTGTTTATCTCTGTGGATGCTTGTTGCTTTATTCTGGTAACTATGTGCCCAGGCTCACATGCTAACTTGCATTCGTATGGTTGGCATATCCAGACTGCATGTGCATAGACATTGCATCATCGTCGTCATTAGCTGTTGCTAGTCCACTGGTAGACAAAAACCTCAGACATGTCTTTCCACACGCGTCTGTTTATGGTCTTTCCGTGCCAGTCCACACCCCGCAAATTTTCTTAGCTCTTCAATCCCTCGTCTTTTCTTTCTTTCCCTGCTTCGTTTGTAAATCTCAAAGGCCCCATCGTGTTTTTCTTTTAGTCCATCTATTATCAGTCATTTTTCAACATGTTAGAATAGTATCAACTTATTTTGCTCTAGTATCCATGTTGCCAATTTTCTGTCTCTTAGTGTTATTCCCATCAAAATTCCTTCCATAGCTCTTTGAGTTGTAACTAGCTTATGTTTCTAAAGCTTTAGTAAGACTCCAAGTTTCTGATGAATAAGTTAATGCTGGTGACCATCTGATTAGATGATTTTCTATTTGGAGAAAGGGGCGTTTTAAATTTTTATAATCTTATTATGTTTACCAAAATCTCTCCATCATATCCTTCTTATTCTTTTAGTTTCGGTCTCGTTTCCTGGGGAAACACTTACCATCTGTCCGAAGTACGTATATTAATTTAGAATCTCTAGAGGTTTGTCCATAACCCTTATTTGTTGTCTCTGTATTTTCATTGAACATTATCTTTGTTTTACTCGTATTCATTTTTATTCTTACATATCTGCTTTCTTTATTCAAATCTTCTATCATCTTTTGAAATTCTTCCCATATTCACTAACCCATTAAATAAGTGTACATACCATGTATATGTGTGTTTATATACACGTGTGTGTATATTAATCCAAGCCACGTAATGAAAGTGAAAAAAATTATTGGAATTAGCACTTCTGTCGTTAGACATTTAGAGAGTTTGGGTATGTCAATACGCGAAAGGGGTAACTAACGAAGTTTTTCATTTTTCCTATCATGGCTTGATACATATTTTATACTTATGTGTCAGCTGTCGTGATTTATACCAAAGTATAATATATGTTTATATATAAATAAATAAATGAATATATGATACATAGACGTTTATGAATATATAAATTCCGTAAGTGTGGCGACCTCAGAAGGTGTAGCCAGTCAAAAAAGGGGGTGGGATTCTTGTCTTGATGAATGGGCGCTGGTCAACACTATCACTAACTTACCACCTGTCCACTTGGTCCGAGTTGGGACTACTAATATTTAATCCAAGAAATAAGGCATAGATGTGACAGTTTTTTTTTTTCCTAAAATCTTAATGTGAACCTTTCAAGACTGCTGTTACCTCTTATTAAGGAGAAACTATATATAATGTGTGTTTGGGACTGTAGTTTCGTATCAACATCCAAAATATTTTTGTATGGTACCCCAGATTACTGTATGCTTGCGTCTAGTACATTTATTTGGAATTACAAACTAATGTGAGAAACTATTTATTTAATTTATTTATTATGATTTTTATTTTCATTCGGCAATGCATTCCTTCTCCCAACATTTGCTGATTTTTCATTTTAAGATAAGTCATATAGATTTTTTTGGTGATGCTTTTATTTCCCACTAACCTTTTTTTATACGTCATTCCAACAATATCAAACATTCTCCTTTTATTGGATAGAACTAAAAGGATTCTCATTTGGCCTAAAACAGAACTGGTTTTTCCATTTGCTTGATTATACTGCAGTAAAAGGAATTTCTCCTTGAATCGTAAATTGATAGCAGGGAATATTTTGCGTATCTTCACACTAGTTTAAACATTAGATAGGTACATTTTTAAATATTTTATACACTTCATTACATTAGATAAGTATATTTTTTAAATATTTTATACACTATTACATTAGATAGGTAATTTTTTTTAAATATTTTATACACTTCATTACATTCTTACTGGTGTGATTTTATGATAAGTATGAAATTTTCACGAATACCTATGTAATGGGGAAACGAGAAACATATTTGCAATTTTAAAAGTTTGCCGTAATTATGTTCGTTGTCTTGGTTCTCATTCAAGACTTCCTTCACTGTCATTAAAAAAAAAATGCATTAGAATGATAGTGAATGAAAATATAATCGAAATTGTATTCATTTTACATTACTATTGATTTTTTTTTTTTTTTTTTTTTTTTTTTTTTTTTTTTTTTTTTTTTTTTTTTTTTTTTTGTTAACATTTGCACTGATTTAACGGTTAAATTGCAGGTGTATCTTGACAAAACCAGTCTGGCTGCCAATTCCCATTTCTTCTAGAGACGTATTTATTTTTTTTCTTCTACAGGTTTTTATATATTTGTGCGTTTTAATTAAAGATTTGTCATATTTCCATTCGATTTTATTGATCTTCTTCATTGATCTTTACGGATGAATTTTAACATACTAAAAAGACCGTTTTTTCTATTTATACTACTCAGTGTGCATCAAGATCACAAAACAAAGCCTCTAATATTAATGTATTATTATTATATTTTTACGTGAACTATGATACACCCATTTGAAATACAAATTTAAAAAGTAACAAACTAATGGTACTCTTATACACACGCACGCGCTTTTATATATATATGTGTATATATATATATATATATATATATATATATATATATATATATATATATATATATATATATACGCTGGCCCTTCAAGAAGTAACACGAATTCTCTTAACCTAGGGTAGAATCATTTAAGTATTTAGGAACTATTATATCCAATACAGGGTCTTTAGAATTAGAGTTTAGTGAAAGTTTGAAAAAAGCAAATCAGACAATGGCTAGGTTAAGTAAAATTTGGAAATCAAATCTCCTGAAATTGCATATAAAAATCAGACTATATATCAGTTTGAGATCGGTGTTACTCTATCGACATGAGTCATTGTATGGCAATGAAACCATCTCTAATAGGTTTATTAGATTTGACAACAAAGCCCTCAGAAGGACATTGAGAGTTAAGGGCAAGACAGGATTAGAACTGGAACTATAAGAGATTACTCGAATGGCCGTTGTGGATTAGATCGTGATGAAAGGTAGATGGAGATGAATTGGGCATGCTCTTCGCACTTCCCAAGACAGATTAGTTCACCAAACGTTCAGCTGAGCTTCACAAAGCACTTGCAGAGTTGGAAGACCCAGGCATACATGGCTGAGGACTATGAAGTACAAAGTAGGAGATGATGAATGAAGAAGTATTGAATTAAAAGCTGAAGATAGAGACGACTGGCGAAATCTAACCGAGGCCCTTTGCGTCAATAGGCGTAGAAGGAGATGATGATGATGATGATGAGGGTAGTTTAAAGGATTTGCGGAAGCCATCCTCTCACGATATAGCTCTGTCAGTGGATTATTTTACCATGCGTTATTGTATTTAATTCTCATTTCACAGTAAAACACTTAAATGACACCGGTTATTCTTTTTTTTTATTTCTTTCAACAAATAAGGATTTACTGCCCTTAATTCCTCTTTCCGAAAAGCATAACTTCTACATCTCCAAGGTCTTTCTTTTATACTGAAGGTCTGGGATATTTGGTGCATACGATTTCAGTTCTATTTCCTCGAAATTTGTTTCATATTTAAAAAAAGGAAAAATTTACAGCATGAGGTTGTAAATCTATATTGGAAGGCCGTTTTGCATTGATACACTAAAGGTAAATCTATTTTCCTGAAATTTTTTTTAATAAGGTCAACTATATGTGTATATATATATATATATATATATATATATATATATACATATATATATATATATATATTATATGTATGTGTATATAATATATTTATATATATATATATATATATTTATATATATATGTGCGTTGCAATCTTGATCATTCAATCTTTTCATTCATTCTTAAAGCTTTCCTCCTTGATGATTTTCAGAGGTGAAGCACGTGCTAACTCAACCCTGGCT
Organism: Palaemon carinicauda; assembly: GCF_036898095.1. Lineage (NCBI taxonomy): Eukaryota > Metazoa > Arthropoda > Malacostraca > Decapoda > Palaemonidae > Palaemon > Palaemon carinicauda. The sequence goes on from NC_090743.1 coordinate 14,457,562, forward strand.
TGATTTATTACCTGCAGTTATGTTGCATTATTTTTAGGTGGCATTTCGCTATTTGCCTCTCATTTTGGTTTGAATGATTATATTTACACGTGCTATGTTTGCAGAAATGACACTAATTCGTGGAAAAGGTAATATTGGAAGCCTGGAAGAGTGCACGATAAAAGCGATATCCTGATTTCTTCAACTGTATATTTCACTTTTATTTTATTAAATTTGTTACGTCCGTTATGTCTGTTGAAGCATATATTTTCACCCATGTTTTTTTCTGTGCTATATCTAGAGATCAGGTGGATCAAAATTCTTAACACTTGGTATATATATATATATATATATATATATATATATATATATATATATATAGTGTGTGTGTGTGTGTGTATTCGTTGTCTTGTTTTATTTATATATATATATATATATATATATATATATATGTGTGTGTGTGTGTGTGTGTGTATGTATGTATGTATGTATGTATTCATCAAGTCTTTCTGAGATTCTAGACTATTTTAGAATACAGTATATAGTCTCCTAAGTTGAGAGGATTTACCTTAAAATTACATAATGATTGCACAATTAAGTTCTCCAATATCCTTGTTCTCACGTTCTTGAGATATTCCAGCTAAGAAACTCAGAGTTCGTGTGATGTATGAGGCTTTAGATCAGTGGTTCCCAAACTTTTTTCTGCCATTTCCCCCATGCACCCAGTTCAACCTTCCAGATTTCCCCTTTCATGTGTATGAGGGAAAAGAGTAGTTAAAACACACTTGAGACTATTTACTGAATTATTTTTCTAATGTACAAATTTACTGATAAATTGGATAGAGAGCAGCCTTCATGCCCACTCTCGCCTGCCTCAGAAATGGGCATGCCACTCCAATTTTCCGCTTGAATATCATGTCAGTGAGAACTGATATGATCATATCTCAATTGAATGGCTAACAACAAATTGTCGCACGTACTTTGGGGACATTTTCCGCTTGTTTTAGTTAGTTGGTAGTGTAATTATTTCCCCCCTGAAAGCTTCAATTTTCCCCCCAGGGGGAAATTTCCCACAGGTTGGGAACCACTGCTTTAGATGCAATGTTGCCCTGAGTGTCCTTTCTGCATTTATAATTTTTTCCTAAAGAAAATACAATGAAATTCCTTATATTCGTTCGGAAATATAAAGCGACTCTACAAGGCATTTCCCAATATAGAAACTTGAGTTTGGTCAGTCAATTCATTAAACCTCGATCCTTATGAGATCTAGGTCGTGTCTTGTGATTCATCCTCTTGACTTATTAGCCCAGGTCCTTTTTTAGCCGTAACTGATGGATTACAGTCTGTTGATAAGGTACGTCAATGTGTCCTCCGGGTGGCAGATGAAGATTGAGGGTTTTTCGTGTATCCGTACCTTTTTTTTAGCGAGAATATATTATTATATAATAATATACATTCGTATACATGTATAATTTTATTACGTATTGGATGGTGTTTTCAAAATAGTAAACTTCGATGTAACAGTTTTTTAAGGTTTTAAGAATAATTATCTAACTAACTTTAAACCAATTTCACGTAGTCACTGTAATAAAACTAATTAGTGTCAGAATACAAAATTTCCCTGTACACTGAAAACATTTTATCTCACACTGAATAAGTTGAAAAGTTTCTAAAGATAAGAAAAATTATGCAGGTACACGCCCGGTGAACAGCATCGCCCTCAATACCAATGCCTAAGAACTTCCAAACGATTTTAGGACAACAGAATGAGTTAGAGAAATTCGCTACGTAAAATCGTGTTAGAACTCTTACCAGACGTCATATATTACCAAATAAAGAAAATAATTATTCACTCGGAGATAACATTGTTTTCAGTGTATGCTATTTGTTAAATTATTTCTTTTCCTCCTTGGCTATTTTTCCCTGTCCCTTGGACTTATAGCATCCTGCCTTTCTAACTAGGATTTTAACTTATCTAGTGATGATAATAGTAATAGAAAATGTAAGTTGAAGGTGAAAAAAAAAAATATAAGACCTCGGAGAAATCCCTTGTCACTCTGGAGGATGATATGATTCATGCCTTGGATATTTTATATATAATTTTAGTTTTCGAAAAAAAAAAAACTACAACAAGCAAAGTGTCTATTTTTTAATCACTTCCGCCAACGAAGTTGGGAGGAGGTTATGTTTTTGCCCCTTTTTGTTTGTTTGTTTGTGAACGACTTCCTGGACACAATTCTACTCACAGAGTAGTGAAACTTTCAGGGATTAATTGTTATGCTGACGTGGAAGTGATTCAATTTGAAGGTCAAAGGTCTAGGTCCAGCAAAAGGTCGTTCGAAATAGCCCTAACCTAAACCCTAAGTATGCACGTGGCTGTCACACAGACTTCAAATACGCCTACGGTCTAATATGGGAAAGGCAAGATGGTTTCGAGAAATAAGCGGCCGTGGTGGATGTCTGTACTCTCAGAGTGCATTTCTAGTTAAGTGTGTATTGAATTTAGTCTTATAATATATGGGCAAGGTTCTTACCTGTATTTTTGTGGGGGGGGGGGGGGGATATGATGGAAACCTTCACGTAGAGTACAAATATTTTAATAATGACAGGACAAAAGATTTGGTTTCAATGTAAACTGGATATTAATGTATTTGTAGAATGAGTTGTCATGACGCGCGGTTTTTCATGTTGTAAGATAATACTATGCAATCTGGTGCCATTGTGTTGCAAGGGTGAGATCATTTTGCATACACTACTTCTACGCGATAAAGCTCCTTTTATCTTTCATATATATTGCTTTATTCATGTTTCATTTGTCTGTTATTAAGGATGCACTTGCATTACATTTTGAACGGCCCTTGCTATTACTTACGCTTTAGTTTAGATTGTGGGGTATGCTGGTTAATGACAGAAAGATATTCAAACACTGAGTTGGGTGTACAAAGGAGGAATGATCAGCACAGTGGTTATTACGGTTTAACAGATGTAAGACTGTAAGGCTATAATCATTCGTAACACGTGGGAAAATCTATCCTAATGATGTTGCATTCGTTATCTATATGTTGTGAATGTGAACAAATATCAATACAAGCATAGAATATAGTTGGTTTTTGTGTAAGGTTAACCTGTACTGGACATGTAACGAGTGTTCATCTGCTATGATAATGGATTGGAAATAGAAAAGCTTGTATCTTTTTCAATTGTCAAAGGTAAATGTAACGATAGAAAACGAATGGTAGTTTATTCATAATTAGCAAATTTATTTGTGTTTACCATATCTACCAAATACTTCTACCATGTATTGTTAAATAAGCATTGGGTAGTAGCGAAGAATCCTTTACAACTAATTCATATATTCGTTAACGAAACGACGTGTTTTATTAGGTTACTGACACCCACGTATTGATATCGCGATCCTCACAGTCGACATCATAATACCAGTTCTTACTTCCTCCATGATCAGCTGACCTCACTCATCTTACCAAACTTTTTTTATTTTGATGTTCACTGAGCCATTACCATTGCCTATTCTGATTTACCGCATGCTACTTACTCGCCACTAAGTAATACAATTCGTCTTTATCGGTTTTTATTACAGAACTTGATAGTAGGGGTCTTTTTAGTAATAATATTACACCGGTATCACCTTATCTTGAAAGCAACTAACTGACCGACACGATTTATTCAATATGAATTATTGCTATATTTACTACTTAATCATTCTGAAACATTTTTAGGAACTATATGTAACATATTATTTATATATTATGATAAGACACAATTATTTCGTTATTTGACTGATTAACAATTTTGTCCATTTTTTCTCAAATTGATAATCAATTGATTGTATTCGTCGTTAGTTTTGGTTTTTTAGTTCTTCGCATAATTAAAGGCTAAGGAACTTGAACTTTTCCCATATTTCTTTGATTATTTCTTTTTCCACTTTCGTCGGAAAGATAATTAAACAGCATTGTAAGAAAACCTTGACAGATAGATTCCAACACCTTTTGATGTTTGTGATTATAAAAAGGATAATGATTCCACTTTGAGATGGATTATCGATATCTTCTGGGACTGTAAAACGTAGCTCTTCTGGAAAGTCAAAGCTTGCATTTTATATTAACTAAGTGTGCATAGAGAGAGAGAGAGAGAGAGAGAGAGAGAGAGAGAGAGAGAGAGAGAGAGAGAGAGAGAGAGAGAGAGAATTTACTGTTGGAAAAACATGGAAATTAGGGGAATGGTCCTTTTGCTATGTTATTTTGTGAAAATAAAAATAAAAGAGATAGGGAGTAATATGTAAAAACCAAATTATATTACACAAGAAATCACACTTATGTCGTATTCAATGCTATATTGCAAATTGAACAAGTATACGAAAGCGACTCTCCCCTAAATTTTATAATCTCTCTCTCTCTCTCTCTCTCTCTCTCTCTCTCTCTCTCTCTCTCTCTCTCTCTCTCTCTCATGAACACCTCCATAACATGAGTATGTCATCAGTGGCTCGTTTGCAGGCAAATGTGCCATGCGCACTGGCGCTGACATACATTTCCTCATAAATTCTTCTCAAGGCTCTTGAGGTCACAAGCAGAAACAAAAAAAAAGATGTCATGATCTGAGATCTGAGGAGACGTCGCTTCGCCAGTTCTCCTCGGACATCATACCTTTTCCCCTTCTCTTCCTGTTAACCCCCACTCCTTCCCCCAAGTCCCAAGAATTAAAGCAGTCTTACGTGAATAGTTGGTTGAGGATGACCTTGATGAGACCTCCCGGTTTTTAGTTGGTGCATATTTTCAAGGCATAATTATCCCTCGCTGATATTTCTTTTTTTTTTTCTTCCTGATTGCGACCATTTACAAAATGCGTCCTGAAACCTCCTGGAAATTGGACTCGATCACCTTTCCAGAGATGCGAGAATAATAGCACACACACAGAGAGAGAGAGAGAGAGAGAGAGAGAGAGAGAGAGAGAGAGAGAGAGAGAGAGAGAGAGAGAGAGAGAGAGAATGGTACGCAAACTGTAAAGGAAAATTTTCTTCGTTGATTTCATATCGACAAACGGCATTCTTGATAATTCATCAAAGGAATAGGCTGTGATCAGATGATAGTTGGGTATATTTTGTCTCTGTTTACATGAAATATTTTCTGGAATATGATAGCCAAAGCAAGTTTTTTTTTTTTTTGTACGTTATGCTCAAAACACGTTATTTCCCAACCGGTTTTCATTTTCGAAGGCTGTGATTGTCGTTCAACATCGCATTGAAAAGTAATGTGTTGTGATTGGTCTTTTAGGTTCACTATTTTAGCGAGATGTATAAGTAAACGTAATGTATTTATATGTATGTCGTATTATTGTGAATGAAGTGATAGAAGATGGTACACAGAGAAGGAAATGTGTTGGTGTATGATTCGTAGGTAAAGTAATGAGGTGTAATAACAGTTGCAGAATAGTAGTAGTAGTAGTAGTAGTATACTATTTTTAATAATAGAAGATACAAAAGGCATATGGTTCTCACAATTTAATACACAATCGAGAATAACACCTAGAATTTTGAATAAGCTGTTTGTAGCTAAAGAATATCATCAATGAAATACTCAGGAAAACCGAGAGGGTTTGCAAATGTATGTTGTATATTAACATAAAACACAATTTTGTACCATTAAGCTCGTCTGTTATTTTAATTTATTGAACATTGATACATTTAGGAACTTCGGTTGTTTACCGACACGGCGCCCGCAGCATGGTTTCCGTGTGGTGGGGGTGTGGGGGGTGCAAATCTCAATACATACAGTACATGGACAGTTTCCGGTTTCTAGTAGGCAACTATCGACCCTTTGAACTAGCAGGTTTATTTTGAAAGAACTACGTATATTTTTCCTCTAGGAACTATGAAAATAATATATTTGGTTGTGATCGTACATATTTGTAGGCAATTCAAATTTTGATCAAATATTATTTTATTATTACCTTATAAAGTCCTGTTGTCAGTTGAATTTAAAGTTTTTTTTTTTTTTAAGCAAAACCGTAAAATAGCCTTAGCAGTTGTTTCTCTAATAGCCAATTCATTTTGAAATAAGTTACTCCTAATAGCGGAAATATTTATGAAATAACGCTGACTAATATTCGATACTAAATTTTTATGACGCTGACAAAGCCACTATTATCCTAGTAGGCTTACTTTAGAATCTGTACCCGATCCACCAAAAAATGGCTACTTTCTTGTTCCCCTATTCATTATTCAAGTTAGCAGATGCCACTGTGTCGTCACCCAGGATTTGAACCTGATCATCATCCAGGAAAAATATTACCGATTTCACAAACACCGAACCAAATTAATTTATTCGCTAAATATTCTCTTCAAATGCATCTTCCTCCGTTTTCTTGTATAATTTCTTTTAGTCTCTGCATATATATATATATATATATATATATATATATATATATATATATATATATATATGTATAATATATATATATATATATATATATATATAAATATATATATTTTATATATATATATATAAATATACAATATTTTATATAATATATATATATATATATATATATATATATATATATATATATATATAATTTTACAAAATTGATTCATAGAGAATGCAAAAGAAACAGAGAAAGAAAGAGGTGACCATGGATTGACGAGCTAAGAAAATTCGCAGGTATACAGTATACTGTCATAGAAAGACCATTAACAGACGCAAGTGGAAGGACATGTCTGTGGCCTTTGTCCTGTATTGAACTAGGTACGGCTGATGACCCGTAATCCGTGTCTAGTTGCCTTTTACAGCATGGTTGCGATCATCGACATAGATAATTATATATATAAAAAAAAACTGTCTTTATGTCCTTTTACGTTCATCTGTTGACGGGTCAGTTGTCTACAAATAAATTGACCCCAATTGGTATTTTCTGCATTAATGATTTTAAATGTTCACAACCTCTCTTTCGCAATACTGATATTGTGGCAAGGCAGATTTTTTATGTTTTATTTATTTCCTTTCTACTCCTGTGTAACTTTACCAACAAGCGACTGTTTGGATACATAAGTGCCCTTCAGAAGATAAATATATTAGATTTTTTCTTCCCCCCTATTACTTTATACGGAAATTAAATCGTTATGTCTATTTTACAAGTAGCTCGTTGTTCATAGCTAACAAAACCTTAAAAGAACACACTTGTATATGTGTGTGTATATATATATATATATATATATGTGTGTGTGTGTATGTATGTATGTATATATGTATGTATATATATATATGTATATATATATATATATATATATATATATATATATATATAGATAGATAGATAGTTGTGTGTTTGTGAACATCCTATTTCAAATTGTTACAGACGCTGTCCGTCATATAATTCCATATAATATACTTGTCCTAGTCTACTAAGAATATACTTTAGGCCAATGACCAGCAGACGAATAAAATTCAACTGACGACTTAACCGCATGAAAATGATAAAAAAGAAATACTTAAAGGATTCTGTGTTCAGTGATACGCAGAAAGGAGACAAAAACTGCTTTTATGGCCATTCGTATGAGACGAACAAGGGAAACACAGCATTAATAGGGATATTAAAAGGAGGTAATTTAAAAACTTGAGTACCTGAATTAAGGAAAATATGAATAAAATCATGCTTCACTGGAAATACGATATTAAAGGGAATATTCAGTTTATTTGTTATAGAAATATAAAAAATATATATGTAATTCACTCTACAGCAACTAAAATATATTAAATTTACTTGTGTTCAGTTGCCTTTATTAGAGAAAAAATAACCACATTTTCTTAGATCATTTTCTGGAATGATTTAGGTGATGGACAAGAATTTCCTTCTTGGACCGACAGAGACGAGAAATAACAAGACCATAAAACAAGAATTTCCATGACGGTGGAATCATTAAATGCATAAACTTTTTTCCAGACTTGATTACTTAAAATGATTTCGTCCTACTCTGATGTGGTCCAATAGATTTCAAGACGGGAAATAGAAATTTGGGATAGAAAAAAAGAAATAAGAAAATGAAGGTCGAAGCAGGTATGGCGTCCGTCAGCATTATTGTTTCCCGGGGGATTCCAATTTAAGTTTCTTTAGCCCACAAAAGAGGTAAAGGAGTAATTTCATTTTCCAATAGTATGGTATTGGCAATGTGCGCTTTGCTCTGACGGCTTTCCAAAAAGAAAATACGTCGTTAATAAAAGGTTATAGATTTGTTCGAATGTGTTTTAGACCTCGAAGCTATTTGTTTTCCATCAAAGTAACGTAATGTATATTTAGCCGAACTCTGGGAATTTTTTTCCAATTAAATTTTTTAAGAAAATTATGTAATCAAGATTGAATATTTGCTTAAAACCTCATCCACACTTTTCCATAGGTTAATTAACTCCTTCCCCAGAAATTTCTCAAACTGACAAAGGGGTAAAATTTATTCAATATTTTCTCAATAAACTTAATAAACGGTACTAAAGTACGGGTCTGAATTTCGTACAAGTTCCTGATGTCATTGTAAACAAACATTTTTTTAAATGTATTTTTTTGTTTTTATTTTTTTTTTTTTGGGGGGGGGGGGGGCGTCAAAAGTAAAAACCAGCCGTAGTATTCAGTGTTATCTTTTCTTTGTGGTGGGTAGGGAGGAAGTGTCAGGTAGGTTACCCACCTGGGAGTATCATTAGCGGTTACATTATGTTCAAGGGCAATGTCCTGTGGCTTTTTATAATTCCTAGCTTGATTATATCTTATCCACCCCTTCCCTAATGGATAGGATACAATTACTTCTCGCTTTCTTTAATAGATAGAATAGAAAATTGTTATGCTGGCCGATTTGGTAACTTCCCTGACTGGTGAATGCCAGACTGGGGTTCGAATCCTGCTCAAACACGTTAGTTTCTATGATCGCTGCAACCTCACTATCCTTGTGAGCTAAGGAAGGGGGCTTTGGGGGAGCATATAGGTCTATCTGCTGAGTCATCAACAGCCATTGCCTGGCCCTCCTTGGTCCTAGCTTGGGTGGAGAGGGGGGCCTTGGGAACTGATCATATGTATATATGGTCAGTCTCTAGCGCATTGTCCAGCTTGATAGGGCAAAATCACTCTCCCTTGCCTCTGCCATTTATGAAGGGCCTTTAAACCTTTAAGAGGTTTTGTACTAGGAAGAAAAAACCGGACCACCACATTGACTAGATTGTTTGAAAGACCGAGGGACAGTTGAAATTTCTGTGCAGTAGAAACTTATTTATTGTTATTGGTTTAGGATAAGGTGGCTTATATTTAAGAGAAATTACCGAACAAATTTATTCCCACACGTTTTATTTTTATTTTTACAGAACTGAATATCCTTAGATAATTTTGCAACAAAAATGAAATTGAAGTTATACTGGGAAATATTATAAGAAACCTTCTTTCTGATTTTCATGGATATTTAGTTTTAACAGTGTTTCGCATGGTAATTATAAATTTTAATCTATTTGGTATCTTGCTTTATTTATTTCCTTATTTCCTTTCCTCACTGAGCTAGTTTTCCCTATTGGAGCCCTTGGGCTTATAGCATCCTGCTTTTCCAACAAGGGTTGTAGCTTAGCTAGTAACAACAACAATAACAGTAATAAAAAACTCGAATCTACAATTACCACAACTATTACTTTTAATATACCCGAATGTTAAAACCCTAAGTTTAAGGGGACCACTCCGTAGCGAAAAAGGAAATAATGCATAAGGATTATATTACTGTAGTATTAAAAAAATAAATGGACCCATTTACTTAATGCAAGGCATTTTCTCATGGTTTTGGCCACTAAACCTTGGATACATCAACAGTAACTAGTTCTACGCCATTCAGTTAATTTCTTGGAAAGTGTTAGCTTAGGAATGACTTTAATTTTTGTAAGTTAATGTTACATACCATTTGAAATGCCTATTAAATCTGTGTGCGTCCAGGACCCGAGACGTTCTACAGTCTACACTATTCGTATAACTTAAAAATGTATCACTATATGACTTATGCCATTGAAAACAATAGGAAAAGCCCTAGAAAGTAGTCTTATCAAAAGTAGGATATAATTAAAAATCGTTTCTCAAAGTTTTTCCTGCACTGAATTTTTTTATTCAAAATTTTCTCTGCAATGCAGAATACTGTTTTACCATTTGATGGATGAACGATCATGATAGGAGCATGGTAATTTTACTTGGCTTGTGTTGCTAAATGTCTTTAATTAAATATAAGTTTTTGGTGATGGTGAACGCAAATTCCATGCTAGAAGGGTTTAGTGTGTAATACGACGAACGGTTTTTTATGATAACAAATAAGAAAGTCAGAAATATAATGGCACACAACAATATAGTTTGCTGCTATGAATATTTAGAAAATGTGGGAAATAAATTCTGTTTAGCATGAAATGTTCAAAAGGACTTCAACCTGAAAGTATTTACTTGTATTTTATAAATGATCGTGGCAACCTACTTGGATTTCGATTACAGATTGTTCATGTCTCGAGGAGCGATTTTATGAATAAGAGCGGCTAGGATCTGGCATTCAAAATCCATTGAGTCCCTCTTGGCTTCTATAAGGGAAACTGATAAAAAAATCGACATTTGATAAGTATATTGCCGCCTGGAAGAGTATTAAACGTTATAGATACTGTCTGAGTAAAGTTCTGGCAGTCATTTCAGTCTTGTGAAAGCGTTTTTAACGTTAAAGATGCTGTCTGAGCATTAATCTGGCAGTAGTTTTAGTCTTCTCGAAGTGTTTTAAACGTTATAGTTGCTGTCTGAGAAAAAATCTGGTAGTAACTTTAGTATCTTGCAAGTTTTTTAAAAGTTATAGATTTTTAGCATAAGTTGAAAATTTGAAACAAGAAAAGTTTCACAACTTGCGGTGAACATAAGATTAATCGGGTAAAATATCTGATAAATTATTTTGTGAAAGTTGAATTCGATTTCTGTGCAGAATCAGACGAGATAAATTCGCTTTAATTTTAGAAAATTGTATTTTACCGATGCAAATGGAAATCTTGCGAATAAAATACAGGGTTGAAAAATTTGAAAATATTTTGACATCTTTTTGTACTCTGGAAAATTCTAGTTAAGGATGTAAGTAAAATTTTACTTTAGAACACTATTCGAAGAATGTGAGAAAAAATTCATTGGCATATAAAGTAATGCAACCCGGTTTTGAAGGACCATTATTTTTAATTGTGATTCTCATATATAATTATGACCCTTCACTTGTCAAACGAGAGCGTTGACCCCTCAAGAAAATTTATATTTTATGATTGAATATTTTCATGTCAGGTATAATGAACAAGAAAAGACAAAATATTAGCAATGATGATGTATGCAAGTTCAACATAAATAATCTTCAGTTTGTTTTATACCTGTTGGCGTTTTGCGATGGATTATGATAATGGAAGTACTCTCCTAAGCAAAATAGACGTATCTAAATTTCAATAGTTATTACGGGGACGATTTAAATGCAAGAGTTTTACGAGGCACATTTTAAATTCACAAACGAGTCTCTTAACCGGACCTGCCTTTTTCTCTTAGTTTCTTCTCGATAAAACTTTACGTACTCTTCAATTTACGAGGCCATTTTAAAGCATTAGCAGTCATTTCTATGACGTATAAGTTACCTCAGTGTCATTTGGTTACATGCAGACACGCTGCGGGGGAAATGCCGTAGACAAATTTAGAGCAGTTATCAAAATCGTTGCTTTTGTATTATCAGGTATTAGAGTTCCTCCGTAGGTAGTATGTTGGCCAGGGCACCAGCCACCCGTTGAGATACTACCACTAGAGAGTTATGGGGGTCTTTTGACTGGCTAGACATTACTACATTGGATCCTTCTCTCTGGTTACGGTCCATTTTCCCTTTGCCTACACACTCACACACCGAATAGTCTGGCCTATTCTTTACATACTTTCCTCTGTCCTCATAACCTGACAACACTGAGATTACCAAACAATTCTTCTTACTGCACTGTAATTGTTCAGTGGCCACTTTTCTCTTTGTTAAGTAGAAGATTATATTTATCTCTAATCTTGGGTAGTGCCATAACCTCTGTACCATTGTCTTCCACTCTCTTGGGGTATAGTTCTCATGCTTGAGGGTACACTCGGGCACACTGTTCTATCTTATATCTTTTTCCCTTCCTCTTGTTTTGTTAAAGTTTTTATAGTTTATAAAGTGATATTTATTTTAATATTGTTGGTTTTCTTAAAATATTTTATTTTTCCTTTTCCCCTTTCCTCACTGAGCTATTTTCCCTGTTGGAGCCCCTGGGCTTATAGCATCTTGCTTTTCCAAGTAGGGTTGTAGCTTATCAAATGATAATAATAATAATAATAATAATAATAATAATAATGATAATAAAATAGAATGTTAAGCTACCTTTATCGGTTAGAGTTCAGATAAGTTATTGCTCCATAAAAATGCAATTTTTAACCTTCAGTGCTTAATTAAACAGATATAGTTTGAGATATGAGACAGAAACGTTCACCATCGCTGAACGTGGTGCAGTAAATGATAATGATCTCTCTCTCTCTCTCTCTCTCTCTCTCTCTCTCTCTCTCCTCCTCTCTCTCCTTCTTCCTTTTGATAAAATGATGAGGCAAGAGTTTGACCATTCCTCTCCTGATACGATTTACTTCTATTCAATTCGCGTGACTTATATCCTCCTTCGTATGCATTCGGACGAGAAGAGTTTGCAGGTTCTCTAAGCGCTTCAATTCAAGCACCTCAATTGAAGCAATATCAATTTACCATTTCCGTTACAACCCTTGCATCCCCATCTCTCTCTCTCTCTCTCTCTCTCTCTCTCTCTCTCTCTCTCTCTCAGTGTTTTCTTTTACTTCCATTTTTTCCTTTTTGCAATCTCACTGACAATTGGTTCATTTACATCATGCCTCTTAACCCTCTGATTCGATTGATAAAAACGCTCTAGCTGGTGTCCAGCGCATTAAGAAGGGGGGTTGCATAAGGGAGCCAGTATTAAAAGCGCTTAATGCGCCTACATTCTTGACAAGCCATTCTTTCGCTTTGTAATAACACAAATATATATGCAGCTATGTCCGTGCTTAACTCTATTAGCTTGTGACGTAAATATCACGGCTGAGGCATTGCTTGAATAGGAATGCATCATTATTAATATTATGGCCCTAACGTCGGGAAACCCCGAGGGTGGTACGGCCTGGTGGGGAGGGAAGGGGGCCCGCTTTAGGAAGAAAAAAAGACTGACGGGGCGAGGCTTTCGGGAATTGGGCGGTCGAAGACACGTCTGATTAAAAGAAGGGTTTCGATTTTTGTTTTTTTATTGACAGCAATAAATTATTATTAGGATTATTATTTTAGTAAGTATTATTATTATTATTATTATTATTATTAGGATTAGGATTATTATTATTCAGAAAGAAGTAAGCATTCATAAATTTTATACTCTACGAACCAAATAAAGAAAGTTTCTTTATAGAAATCCCATATGCGACAAAGATCAAACAATTAAATATAATAACAATATAATACCAATTTAGCAACTTAAACAGCTCGTGTGATACCAATTAACCTCGAATTCAATGAATCACACTTCGTCCCTCAATCCTAGAAGTAAAATCAGTCCTGATCCAAGGAAGAAACTTCGCTCGGGTCACCTTAGGGGTTTGTTTGCAAGCAAGCAGTGAGATGGGACGGGTGTGCTGGTGGGTGCAGTGGGAGGGATGTTTATGTGTAAGCCAGGGGATTCAATTGCCTTTAGACCTGCCAGACTTTGTAGTTGGCAACATTCCTAATAGGGTGTCTTATCCTCTTCAGTATTACTCTCCGAGGACCAGGGTCAATGCCCTGCGTTTGTGGCTTCCGTTATGTCTCTCTCGGAAGTGTACCAAAGACGTTGCAAGACCAACAGATCATTCAAATTGGCCGGAAGACTTCGGACGATGTTTGTGTTTGCTGCCTTTAACTAGTGGAGGCGTTGTGTTGATACTGTGTATCTGGGAGACGCGAAGATACACTGTAGCTTCGTTGCTCATTTGCTGGGGCTATGTTGGGGTTATATCGTTCAGATGTAGTAGTTTTAATCTTGCAAGGATAGGACAGAGCGTTGCAGGTTCATATTTGTGTATTGGAATCTTCTCTTTCAAAACTGGTGGTTCTGGTCAAGATGTAAGATTCGCAGTTATACAGAAACAAACACAGAGCTAACTGGATGTGGATGTAACTTATACCTTTTTATTTTTGTTTTTATATAAATTGACGCTTGATTTCATTTGAATGTTTCATGAACAAATGACTTCGTACATGTACTGAATTGTTTACTGGAAATCTGGCATATTTATATTGGAATTCGAATCACTTCAAATTGCATTCAATAGCAACAAATTTAATCAACTGGAGCCTTCTATCTGAACCTTTTTTTTTTTTACATTCTTTACATCGTCTACGTAATGTTAGGCATGCTTCCGTTCTTCCTAAACTTATATCGTGCTGGTTGTTAGATTAAATCTGATTGGAGGAAAATCATGATATATATCCTAATAATATGCGATCAACCAGAGGCAAGTCATTCGCTAAACATTTTTGATTTCCCCCATAAAATGTGCAGGATTTCCGCTCCAACTTACGAGTTCTGTATATCTTTTTATTCAGTTATGCTACGCATTGAATGTAAGCTTAAGCGCACCGGAACATGAAAAATATATTCGTGAAAACAAAAGTATTTCTTCATTATGAAGATTAAATACGTTCGTGATATCATTTAACCCTGCCCACCGTACCTCAAAGGAGCTTCCTAAAAACCAACAGGGTCGGTTTGCTCGTTACCTTGGAGTATTACTGACCGCGGGATGCTTCAGTTGGAGCTGAATTTGATTGGCTGTATTCAGGAAAAATCTATTCGAACGGGAAAAAATCTCCAGCATTAAACTTATCATTGGCTGTAGGAATTGCCTGCTTTTCATAAAAATGCCCTCAGTGATATCGAACTATTTTGAATGAGTAATGTTTGTGGTGGGAATTTCAAATGCGTTTGCTTATCGCTGATATGTCCTAATATTATTATTATTATTATTATTATTATTATTATTATGCCCTGATATTATTATTATTATTATTATTATTATTATTATTATTCTTATTACTATTTACTTGATAAGCTATAACCTTAGTTGGAAAAGCAGGATGCTATAAGTCCAGGGGCCCCAACAGGGAAAATAGTCCAGTGAGGAAAGGGAACAAGGAAAAATAAATTATTTTAAGAACAGTAAAAAGATTAAAATACAATAACAGTCCTTTGGTCTCTTTTGCTTGTATGACAAAAAAAATAAATGAATTAATATTTAATGTGTCAATAATTAACATCTATTCTCTAGATAGTATGTAATTCTTATCAAAGACATTTCCTTTTATAGATTGTGAGCGTACTATCATTACGATAAAATGGTTACTTTTGAGTAAAACTGGTTCTTTCTCGAAACCCTTTAAGCTTGTAACCTAACGGCTATAAGCAACAGATTGTGGGACCCTTTTGTGAACGACAATAGGCCACAATGATGCTGATGTCAGCAGAACGATCATCTAATTAAAACAAAGCAAAAAAGAAGCTCTCATTCTGCAATTAATCCTGACCTTCTACCGTGAAAGATATCACTAAGATAAAATGATGAGGGGTGATTAGTTCCAAATAGCCGCTAATGATATCGCAAACAAGAAAGATTGTTACAGAGGGAGACTGATTGGGTGTTTAGCAACCAAACAGCGTAGCTCGACCTTGATGCGAGTGCGTATTTACCCCCCCCCCCCCCTCTTTCGGGTGTTTTTAGAAGAGATCGTTACTGGTATCCTTGATTACATCTAAACTTTTCAATGCAACGACAGTTTTACTATGAATTTTTTTTTTTTCAAGTAATAAGAACCCGCTTTTTGGATATAGAAAAAATGCCCAATTAAGGGATCAGGAAACACTTGTGAAGGTGAAGAGTTCAAAGTTCTGGAAGCGGGATGTATATGAAATTAAATGTAAATTAGATCGAGGCCATTACTAAAAGTACCATCAATAGAACAAAAAGATGTGGAGCCTTATGATGTATGGTAAGAGGCAAATTTGGAAGTAACAGTTGGGTCACATTTTAGGAAATCCAAAAAACGCTTGGATTAGATGCAATGGATTTGTATCATCCGGATAATCTCTCTCTCTCTCTCCTCTCTCTCCTCTCTCTCTCTCTCTCTCATACATGAACTCGCGTTCGCTGAATTCTCTGAAAATGGGAAAAAAAATCTTGGTAAACTTGAAGCACAGTGCTTTATTTCATCTGGTTCTTTGGCTGGGTTTTAAAATTTCATGGTAATTACCTTAGTTCAAGGTAATTTGCATGGTTTCAAGGTAATTTTTGAGGTCATGATATTTTAAAAGGTAATTTCGTTTTACTACCTTCAAACTTAAGGAAATTGGAAAAGGGTTAAGGTAATATAAGGTAAAAAGAAGCGGCATCTAAGGTAATGGCCATTATGCTCAAGTTTAAAACCCTGCTCTTTGGGTTCCCTGTTTCGATAACTTCCGTAATTCATAACCCAATTCTCATTTGAATATGAAATCAATATCCTTTATAAGCATTATTCATAATAGACGCAATTATCATATCATAACATTCATTTTAATCAAACCATTTCTCGAAATAATATATTGAAATTTTAAACCAACATAACCAGAGCGTTAGTCAGTATCGATTTTTTTCACGTCACGAAGCTGATAGAGGATAGATTTCAGCTCAAGGGCGGTAGGAGGTTAGTTGCCTTTAATCATATAATGGATATGTTTACAGTGATGGAGTGGTTAAAAATTCTTGACTCATGTTATTTTCAAGGTCAATCATTGCCAAAAAAGTACTTGGCACCTATAGCCTCGTTTTCCTTGTTCCCAATTGTTTGGTTGGTTATTTGAAAAGCATATGATGGAAGCTTAAGTAAACAGCTTATTTAAAAAAAGATAAAGAAAAATAAGTAATGACGGTTTTTGCAATTTCAAAGCAACGTTATTTTTTTACTCTCTAACAGACACTAGGACCACAATTGCCATAAGTTTAAAATGATGAGAGAAATATCACTGTATTGCACGACTTAGTAACGTACGAGAATTCTACGAGGGATTTAGATTATTATAAAGAAACAAAGTTGTTAGTTAAAAACTCAAATGTTCAGCCATTCATTGAAATGAATACAAATACATAAACTTGAATAATAACTAATCATCAATACAAAATCCAAGAAAAAAAAATCGTTATATTTGCATGCTTGCGTAAGTTTTCGCTTGCTGTTGTTGGCAGAGATTTTGATGAACTACTGATCTTGACCTCCTAAATAAGTATAAGTAGAAAAAAACAAAGTAATATATGATAATGGATACTTCAATTAGTTATATCTCGGGATGATACTGTAAGAAATCATACATATGTTTGTATTGTGTGTGCGTATGAAATCGATTCAAACTTGCTTTAAATTACTTACCTAAAAGATTAAAAAGAAAAAAAAAAAACTTCCCGAAATTAAGTTTTGCATTGAATGAGAATTCGTTGGCAACTAGTTCAGAAAGATGCCAGATTCAGGGTGCTCCTTGGATTAAGGCTCAGCTGAGGCAAAAGGCCAAACCTGATCTAACAGAAAAACAAACATTCGTTTGTTGCACATTTCTGAAGAGCACAGGGATATTTCAAGATGTCTGACACATTTTCAGACACGCCTTCTCT